>NW_022436957.1:15494273-15714309 GCF_009761245.1 Sapajus apella
TTTTTTTTTTTTTTTTTTTTTTTTTTTTTTTTTTTTTTTTTTTTTGACTAAAGTTAATTTGCTCTGAACCCAGAGCACCCGGGGAAACCTGACAAATGGAAGTGCATAATGGTTTTAGGTCACACACAGGAGACCTGTCAATACCAATGCACCACATGGGTATCAGTTTCCTAATTGACTGCAAACACAATGCACAGACACACAAAACACACACACTGGCTGCAACTTATGAGATTTTTACCCAGCCACAAACACAGATGAACAGAATGACAAGATCTATTACCCTCCTCAGCTATCTTGTTGCTGTCTTTCCATTTAAGCCAATTGGCTATCACCACCTTGGTTCAGCAATAAGACAGCACCTTGCCGGGCGCAGTGGCTCATGCCTGTAATCCCAGCACTTTTGGGAGACCAAGGTGGGTGGATCACGAGGAAGATAGAGACCAACCTGACCAACAGGGTGAAACCCTGTCTCTACTAAAAATACAAAAATTAGCTGGGTGTGGTGGTGCACACCTGTAATCCCAGCTACTCGGGAGGCTGAGGCAGGGGAATCACTTGAACCTGGGAGGCAGAGGTTGCAGTGAGCTGAGATTTCGCCATTGCACCCCCCCCCGGGGAAAAAAAGCAAAACCCCCCCCAAAAAAAAAAAAAAAAAAAAAAAATGGAAAGGGCATGTGGGTGACTGTTTTAAGGCTTCAAGACATGTTGAAGCTGGGGAAAAAGCACAGAGCAATATCTGAGGTTCAGCCCAAGTTAATAGCATCATTCTACAATTCATACCTCACCTTATAAATGAGAGATTCCAATTCAATATATTCCATCCACAACCCTAATAACCACTCAAGGGGAGGCTAAATCCACCTAACACCACTGAGTCAGCCACACAACCAAATGGCACATACCATGGGCATCCTAGATACACCAAACAATTTTAGCTGGCATTTAATTTATCTTGGAGCTGGATAACATGGGCAAAGAACTGTGTTCTCCTTGAAGGAAAAGAAACAAACTATTTATTGTGGTATCTATGTTTAGGAGAAATAGGAAATGCTGAGTTTTTAACATGAAATAGATGTTCACAATAGGAAGATTAAAATTCAGTCAAAAATGGAATTCCAAGACTGACCTCCAAGTCTGCATCTTTTTATCAGTAATCCCATGGTAGGATTTATGAGTCAGCATATGAGTACACATTAATTATCTCAGTAATTTCTAAAATGTGGCTGCTGGAGGAATTCAGGTTGAAAGGGCAGAACTGACATTTTCATCTTGTTTTCCTGTCCAGTGAAATTCCGTATGCCTGCGCGCATACACACACACATATTTAGGTTTTTTTTTTTTAATTAGTAAGATCTTTGTTCTTATTCCATGTCAGGTTTCCTGTCCTGAAATGGGGGCATCTCCTGTTAAACAGAAAAAGGTTTTCACTTTATAAGAAAATATTGAACAATATTATTATACAGCTGCGTTATAATTTTTTTTTTTTTGAGACAGGGTCTAGCTCTGTCACTCAGGCTATAGTGCAGAGCAGTAGCTCAATCTCAGCTCACTGCAACCTCCACCTCACGGGCTCAAGCAATCTTCCCATCTAAGCCTCCTGAGCAGCTAGGACTACAGGTATATACCACCACACCCAGCTAACTTTTGATTTTTTTTTTTTTTTTTGTAGAGACAGGGTCTCGCCATGTTGTCCAGGCTGGTCTTGAACTCCTGGACTCAAGCAATCCACCCAGTTTAACCTCCCAAAGCACTGGGATTATAGGTGTGAGCCACCGCAGCAGGCCTTATAATTTATCTTCATTGCATAGTCATGGCATGATTTTGCTCCTTTTCAAAGAAATATTATTGTTGATTTAGCATCACTTGGCAAACAAACAAAAAAAGAAATTCTGCCTTAACTACCTTCCAGTTGTGACTTTACTCATGATATAATGTACCCAAAATGTACATGGGGCACTTCATGTTTTTCTCAAGTAGAAGATGTTTAATACAATGTGTGGTTGTAATAAGCCACAAGATTGAACTCTCACATTGCAGTTTGAGTACTGGAGCAGTAAAGATTAAGCAAACCCCTAGATAAATCTCCTAACTTAATGTAGCCATTGGTTTTAACTTCGGATTTTCTCTCTTGTCAACATGACAGAGCATTCCTAAATGGCAGATAAATCATCTAGTATCACAGAATCGTAAAATCAGAGAGCAAAGTCCAGAAGTTTATTCTTTCCAAGTTCTCATGCTAAATTCTGGCTGTAAGACTTTTGGCCCACAATCCTCCACTCCTTTTGTGTCTCAGCTGATTCTTCAAAATATCATTTAAAACACACAGTATAACCAGGGGTTCTCACACTCAGATTCATGGACAAACATATCAATCTAAAAATGGGCAAAGTTTATGAATAAATAGTTCAAAGAAGAACGATATATGGCCAATAGATATAGGAAAAAAAATCCTACTAGTAAACAGAGATGCAAATATCAAACGAGATGCATTGTGGGATACAATGAATTCTTTTTAACTTTTACTTTTGGTTCAGGGGTACATGTGCAGGTTTGTTATATAGGTAAACTAGTGTCATGAGGGTTTGTTGTACATACAGATTATTTCATCATCCAGGTACCAAGCCTAGTACTCAATAGTTATTTTTTCTGCTCCTCTCCCTCCTCCCACCCTCTACCCTCAAGTAGGCCCCTGTGTCTGTTCCCTTCTTTGTGTCCATGAGTTCTCATCATTTAGCTCCCACTTACAAGTGAGAGCATGTGGTATTTGGTTTTCTGTTCCTGTGTTGGTTTGCTAAGGATGATGGCCTTCAGCTCCATCCATGTTCCCACAAAAGACATGATCTCATTCTTTTTTATGGCTGCATAGTATTCCATGGTGTATATGTACGATATTTTCTTTATCCAATCTATCACTGATGGGCATTTAGGCTGATTCCATGTCTTTGCTATTGTGAATAGTGCAGCAATGAACATGCTTGTGCATGTATCTTTATGGTAGAATGATTTATATTCCTTTGGGTATACACCCAGTAATGGGATTGCTGGGTTGAATGGTAGTTCTGTTTTTAGCTCTTTGAGGAATAGCCACACTGCTTTCCACAGTGGTTGAACTAGTTTACATTCTCACCAACAGCACATAAGTGTTCCCTTTTCTCTGCAACCTTGCCAGCATCTGTCATGTTCTTACTTTTTTTTTTTTTTTTTTTGAGACAGAGTCTCGCTCTGTCACCTGGGCTGGAGTGCAGTGGTGCTATGTCGACTCACTGCAACCTCCGCCTCCCAGGTTCAAGCAATTCTCCTCCCTCAGCCTCCTGAATAGCTGGGATTACAGGCACACATCACCATATCCGCCTAATGTTTTTGTATTTTTAATAGAGATGGGGATTCATCATGCTGGTCAGGCTGGTCTCGAACTCCTGACCTTGTGATCTGCCCACCTTGGCCTCCCAAAGTGCTGGGATTACAGGTGTGAGCCCCTACAGTCAGCCATTTTTTGCCTTTTTAATAACAGCCGTTCTGACTGGTATGACATAGTATCTCATTGTGGTTTTGATATGCATTTCCCTAATGATCAATGATATTGAGCTTTTTTTCATATGCTTTTTGGCCACATGTATGTCTTCTTTTAAAAAGTGTCTGCTTATATCCCTTGCCCATTTTTTAATGTTTTCTTTTATTGTAAATTTAAGTTCCTTATAGATGCTTAGACCTTAGTCACGTGAATAGTTTGCAAATATTTTCTCCCATTCTGTAGATTGTCTGTTTGCCCTGTTGATAGTTTCTTTTGCTGACACACTGACTTTTTAAGGTTTATTTTACCCAGGGAATGAGGGATTGGGCCTTCAACATTACTGTGAGAGTCAGGGTTGGCACACTGTGGCAAAGACCAGTTGGCAATATGGATTACAGGCCAAAAAGAAAACAACAACAATGCAAATATTCTAAACCCAGTAACTCTACTTATAAGGTCTTATCTAGGTAAGTAATCATAGATGTGCTCCAAAGAGGATTTAAAGTATGTCCAAAATTTGTTCTCTGTAAGAAAATTAGAGCAATCTAAGATATTAACAATTAGGGCACTATAAGGTGGGTCTATGTGCTTTCAAAGTCAGCTACTGAGTGTGACTGGGATCCCTAGGAGGCTTCAAAGCTATGGGGAGGGTAACTGTAAACTGCAACATTGACAAGATGGAGCCTGGGCTCCCCACTCCTGCCTCAATGGTGCAGCTCTGCTTGAAGCTCTTTTGTCTTTGAGGAAAAGATTCTGCAACTTTAAAAAGCTTGGAAAACATTACTGATGTCGCAGAAAATTAAGTGACATCATGTTACACTTAAAAATTGGTTACAGCTGGGCATGGTGGCTCACACCTGTAATCCCAGCACTTTGTGAGGCCAAGGTGGGCAGATCACCTGAGGTCAGGAGTTTGAGACCAGCCTGGTCAAAATGGTGAAACCTCACCTCTACTAAAAATACCAAAATTAGGCAGGTGTGGTGGTGGGCACCTGTAATCTCAGCCACTCGGGACACTGAAGCAGGAGAATCACTTGAACCCAGGAGGGAGAGGTTGGAGTGAGCTGAGATTGCACCATTGCACTCCAGCCTAGGTGACAAGAGCGATACTCGGTCTCAAGAAAAAAAAATAGGTTACAATTTTCTGTTATGTGTATTTCACCACAATTAAAACAAAAAAAAATGCTTATAAAACACCACCTACAATATGATATGATTCCGTTTTTGTAGAAAAATATCAAACACATATCATCATGCTTATAACAAGCAACTGGCTAGAAAGTGAATTATTTTTCTGGTTCCTGTCTGCATTTTACAAATTTTAAGTATACACATTATTTAAGAAAAAAAATACTTGTGTTGGTGGTTTAAAAAAAAAAGGAAATTAATGACATTTGCTAAAGTAAAAGAGGAAAAAGAGAAAAACAGTTGGGAAAATACCTTAGAAAAGTCATTTAAATTATTGCCAATGACGGTGTCCTCTTTAAAAACTCGTTATTACCAACAATAAGAGAGTCCCTTCATCTTCTGGGAGTGCTGTTAGGGGAAATCCACTGGTACAGCTGAAGAGGACTCTTTCAATAAAGGGAGTCAGCACTACCTCTAACAGCTTTGGGAAGCTTTGTGACCTTCAAAGCAGAACCAAGGAGAGAAAGAAATGGAAGGAGGGAGGTCAAAGGAAAGCTAGCAATCAGAAAAAATAAGGTCCAAACAGCCTGGGACCAGTTTTTTTTTTTTTTTTTTTTTAAATTCAAGAAGAAAATTTGAGGCCTAATAAGGGTGATTTCCTCAACATTGAACATGAACATGAAAATTAATGGGAGCTGTAATATTCATTCCCAGGAAGATTAGTTTCTGCAGTAGACAAAGTCAAAGGAAGCATTCAGAATTCTGGGAAAATCCCATGGAGATGGGAAAGGATAAATGTAATGCAAAGTGAGAAGTGTGTGGGTGCTTTGTCAGGGAAAAGGGTCGGGAGGAGGATGTAAACCACAAATTAAACACAATTCTAAAACTTCCAGCTGGCTCTTCCTCCTCATCTTCCCCCACTCTTCTGACAGGTGCGACAAGATCATGAGAAAACCTGTTCACTGTGTGGGGCTTTGGGGCACACCCATTTTTGCCAAGTGTAACCTTTCTGCAACTTGTAAGAAATCAGATGTGGCACTGACCCAGGCCAGTGTACTCCACCTGGCAAGTGTTTCTGGGGCAGCCCATTTACAGAGAGTGGGAGAGGCAGACCCACAGACACAGAAAAACAGCCCTCCCCCGCCGTCACACACACACAGAGACACTGATGCACAGACAGAGATTCACAGAGAGAATACAGATGGGCACACAGACACAGAAACAGACACAGACACACAGAGAGGAGAGACACCCATAAGAAGAGATCTCCTAGCCTCCAGGGTGGCCCACAACACAGGTAACATTAGTAACTGTGTTTCATTCCCCATCTTGGGCTCTCTGAGCTGTCACTCATTCCAGAAGTTCCTTTGTCCTAGATCACAACTTGCTCTTTGGAATTGTACCTCACTTTAAATTATTCAAATTCAGCACAAAGTATATTTGTATTTTCTGTAACTGTAAAACCACAGGTTCGTGTGCATATCTGAGTCATCTTCATTAACCAGTCTTTTACCTACTGCTTTCACAGATGTGGGCTCATACCTCTGAACTCAAATGCACATTTTCTTAAGCAATTCAGTCTGTCTGTCTGTCTGCCTCTCTCCTCTCTCTCACATGTGCATGCATGTGCATGTACACACACACATAGACACACACACACACCTATAAGAATCATCATTTTCAGAAGAGCTGAATGACCAGCCAGGGTCTGAACTAGTGTCTCCTCCCCAGGCCCCTGCTGATGGTGCCACTGTGTGAACGGCATGTGGCTCTGGGGAGAAGAAGCTCATGTCCTGAGAACACCCTGTCACCCGGTGCTACCCTTTCACAGAAAATGGAATTAGCAGCTGTTTGTCAGCATTTGTAAATGTTACATGATTTGAAAAGGCAGAATTCTGGGAACTCAGTGGCTGCACTGTCACCAAGGTCAAACAGTCCTCACGGCTCAAAAACTTTCCCAGCCCTCCTACCTGCAGGGTCTTTTTTGACTGTCTTCTTTTTTTAAAGGGCTTCACCCTGATTTTATCCTTTTCCTCCTATTTTCCGACATAAAATAAAAGTACTTGATTTCCTACTCTGTAATGTGTGCTTTGGTTTTTCATCTTACCTTTTATAAACAACCATTTGAGCAAAGTAAAAATAAATCTCTGTGTAGATCCTTTTGGTAATCTTCAGTGATGCTCACTTGGTGAACCTTTAAGAAACCTAAGGAAATTCTGCCTTCCATAATAAATATGGGGGGGTTATTAACTTTATTAATACACAGAAAAATGAATCCTCAGCTTTATATTTTAAAAACTATACCCTTTAAATTACAGAGAAATCCAAAAAGATTTAACTAGGCCAAAAAAGTAATAATCACAGGGGTCTTCCTACTTTACAAAGCTAGACCCCCTATGCCTGGCCAGACCTTCTACGAGAGCATCAAGGCTTCTGAGGGGAGAAAGCTTTGTTGGTTCCCTCATTCTCCTCCCCAAAGCCGTCTGTTTAGCAGTGTCACACCGACTTTTCACAAAGGATTTGTCACCAGTCAAAAGAGCACAGCCTCTGGAAATTCCATCTGTGGTTTGACATCAGGGGACTTTATCAGAATGGAGGGCAGAAGCCATCCAAGCTGACTTGAGGTAAAATCTCTTCACAGGTGTTCACGAGTACAGGACAAGAATTCTGAAATCAAGGACTTGCAACACCCCCTCTGTTCCATCAGCCTCACTGAGATAAAGTACCACACCAATGTCAAAAGCTCCAAATACACCAGGAAAGCTGATGACATCATGGAACTAGAGAAATGTTTCTCTTCTCAAATGTTCACTTGGCTTCTAAACAAATCTAAACATTGGGTGGGCTTGGTTTGCTTTCAATTAACTGCTCTTATTTAGCCTCTAAGCTTTTTCTGGAAAGTGTTCCTTCACATTTTCAAATATTGATTTAAACATCAAGCCTCATTCAATGTTTCTCAAGAAATATTAGCACTATATCTTAAACTCACGTGCCTGCTTACTCTAACTCATTCATTACCAGGGAAAATTGAGTGTCAACCTTAACTCTAAACGGAAGAATTAGTTGTATTAGTCCAGTATTGACTCGAGTCCATTAATAAACCACACAACAAATTAGTCCTTGGTCTATTTAGGGTACCCAGGCCCTGGACACCATCATTCTGCATCACAGACACCACCGCTCCTCTGCTCTGTGTCTAATTCATCTTTTTCAGAGACTCAACCCATTCATGCTTCTTAATGAACCAAAGGCACTAAAGATCTGGTTTAAATGGCCTTTCAAGAAAATTACCTTCTCGATTACAGCTAGGAAAGTATCTTAGCAGTTGTGTGTTCACTGAAACAGACATAATATCAGAAGATTTGCAAGCTACTTCACATTTATTATCCCCCATTGATATTTAATAATTCTACTTGTAAGCGCCACAGCCTAATTTGTCCCTTGCAAACTGCAAGAATAAGATGTTGTCCTCATCCAACGGCATCCGCAAGGGAGCTCTACTGATATTTAGCACAAATGTGACTAGCCCAAAGGACAATAGAGTGTGCCAAGAATTCATTCCCGCCCCCCACCCAAAAAGGAATTGGCTGCTTCAGCTAGCTTACAGGAAAGAAAGACCTCCAAAGATACCTTCCTCAAAATGCTCTAAAGTCAGAACTCTCAAAATAACATGTCAATATCCACGTTTCCATGTGTGAGCCATAAGTACCCTGTGCTGTTGGAGGAAATCTGACGTGGAAATGTTTTATGGCCTGGGATTCTTGCTCAAGTGGCCTAGCAGGGCCTAAGAGAAGATACTGGGGAAGGAATGAAAGCAGGAGCGAAAGACTGCCTCAAAGATGCAACTCCCTGGAGAAAATCCTCAAAAAGAGTGACAGTGGATGAGGTATCCACTAGGCAATGATGTCCCTGGGCCAACGGACAACAGAATTAAGTCTATGTCAAGTAGAGTCCCATGGAAAAAATAAAAGAATTTTTTTTAAAAAGAATTTTAAAAAGAATTAATTCTAAATCTAACTAGAAAATCTGGTTCCTTTTTTTTTTTTTTTTTTTTTTTTTTTTTTTTGAGACAGGGTCTCACTCTGTCACCTAAGCTGGAATTCAGTGACATGATCATAACTCATTGTAATCTCCTGGGCTCAAGTGATCCTCCCACCTCAGCCTGCTGAGTAACTGGGACTACAAGTACATACCATCGTGTCCTGCTAATTTTTTCTTTTTAATTTTTTGTAGAGACAAGGTCTTGCTAAGTTGCCCAGGATGGTCTCAAACTCCTGGACTGAAGCGATCCTCCTGTCTCAGACTCCCAAAGCACCAGGGTTACAAGTGTGAGCCACTGCACCTGGCTGACAGTCTAGCTCTTTAAGCCACTTCCTCTCTTAGTGTTCAGACACCCTCACCATCCTGAATATTTTAACATACCTCTGATTTATACCAAACCACCAACCGCCTGCCACCTGAATCTGTACTGAAAGAGCACACAATCACCCCCCAAGACTGGAAAGACTCATTAAAAGAACAATGAGCAAGACACACTTGAACGAAGATTCCCTCCATCTCCCTTAACCCTCTCCAGCTACCACTGGTTGTCCTTAAGTCTCTGAGGATAAAAAAGGTTAAGCCCTTCAGCCTCCAGATGACAATGCAATTTGAGGAACCACAGTCTACTCCCCATTTCACTAAGGACCGCAGCTTCTACCAGCAATTGGCCAGGGCTGTGTGCTATAGAGTCAGGTGGGTCAGACATAGAGCCTGGAGCCACAGGGATCCTTCCAGAAGAAACTTCCCTGCCCTAACTACCGGGGAAAATCCCACCAAAAGGAGAGGAGAGGAAGTCAACAGAAAGGGCCAGGGCTGAAAGGTTATAATGTTCAGTACAGTCTTGGCCCAGCTGAAACACAAGGGTGTGTGGCGGCCCTAGGCCCTAGCCTGTCCACACCTGCTGGCTTTCTGGATGAGTTCCCATGAAGCCCTAAGGACCTGGGGCTCTGTTTTTAACCCCCTAGTTCTCACTCCCGCTACTTGAAGGAATTTCAATGAGCTACTGCTTCTTATACTCTGAAGGGCTGGTCTAACACTGCATTCATCGGTGAAACAGGCACACACCACTGCTAGGCGCTTCCCTTGGAGGTCTGGATGGGCTCCCTGGCTGCAAGGGCCTCAAACACACCAATCCTCCAGCACCTTACTTCACCTACTTGAAGCAATCGCAGGGGAAGAGGGGCAATGAGGGGTGGGCCAGAGCAGTAGTGCTCAAGGTGGGGTTCCACACCAGCAGCATCACCAGAGAACCTGTTAGAAATGCAGACTCTCTAGCCCCAGTCCAGACTACTGAACTAGAAGGCATGGGGTGGAGTCTAGCAGTCTGTGTTTGAGCAAGCTCTCCAGGAGGTTTCTGATATGTGCTCTGGTGTGAGAGCCACTGTCCAAACAAAAAAGGTTGAGGCTACAGGGAGGGGCCGAAATCCTCTGGAACAGCTGGATGGATCCCACCCCCATGGGGAGGAGCACTTAAGTGGAGGCAGGGATTTCTCATATCCTACTCCTCCAGGATGAAAGAAAAACTGGTCTTATCAGGTAACATTATAGCAGTGGAAAGCTCAGAGAAGATGGAGGTACAGAAAATGAAAGGGAAAAATTCAGACTCACCCTCTCAGACTCACTCAATTCCTCCTTGACCTAACAAGCCTGACAATGAGGAAGATACGAAGTGAATACACAAGTCCTGACCTCTTCACATACTTCCCAAGGATCTCAGAACTAGGGAAGCCAGTAAATATTTGAGATACTGCAATCCTTGTGCAAAGTGGGAAAACTGAATCAAAAGCCCAGTCGGTGTGGTCTGAGGAAGATACTGTTACTCCCACGACTGACTTTCCACTTACAAGGAGTAGTGAGCTACAGATAGTTGAAGCAGCAGGGGCTTCCAGGAGTGACACGTTGAGCTGCTTACAAGGGCAGAACTGACTAGTGGAGGTTGGAAGTTGAGTGAGGATAAAACTACAACAGACAAGAAAGTGATTACATGTGGGTCCAGCATTTTGTCCCTTTCTATTTCACTGCTGCTTAGCAACAACCTCTACCTCACTTTTTGGTGCCATTGTCATTCACTCATTCATTATTTGCTCATTCATTTCATTCAACAATGAAACCAATGATGAAGCAGATGGAGGTGGCTGGGCACAGCGGTTCATGCCTACAATCCCAGCCCTTTGGGAGGCTGAGGTGGGCAGATCACTTGAGCCCAAGGGTTTGAGATCAGCCTGGAAAATAGGACAAAACCCTGTCTCTATAAAGAAAAAAAAAATTTAAGTTAGCCAGGCGTGATAGAGTGCACCTGTAGTCCCAGCTACTTGGGAGACTGAGATGGGAGGATTGCTTGAGCCCAGGAGTTCAAGGCTGCGTGAGCCATGATTATACCTCTGCACTCCAGCCTAGGTGACAGAGTGAGACCCTGCCTCAAAAAAAAAAAAAAAAAAAAGGAGGAAGAGGAAAAGGAGGTGAGAGTAAGCAAGATATGCCAAAATCATGTGCTGGAGGTTCAGATTTCCTATTATCTGCTTGGCTTTAGGTCTAGTTTCCAGGAAAACAGTGCTTTAAATGACTGACCAGTATTTACTGACTGATCAGTATTTACACATGTACTTCCTAAATTTTAGCAGTCTGTCTATAATTATTGTTTTATAATCAATTCCTAGAAATGGAATTACTCATCCTGTAGATATAAAACCATACTCAAATATTTCTATACAAAGATAATCACTGAAGCTTTATTTTCAAGGGCAAAAAAGATGGGAAACTGAATGTCTACCATGAAGCAGCTGGTTAAATGGATTGTTGTATATTCTTACAATGAGATTTAAAATGTTCTCAGAAGAGATATAATACTTTTTGGAAAGTGCTTATAATATCTTAAATGGACAAAGGATCAATATAGTAGATACAATGTACCAGTGTGTCTAATATGTAGAATGCCTTGGGGATCCTGCTAAAATGCAGATTCTACATTTCTTTTTATTTTTTTTGAGACAGTGTCTCACTCTGTTGCCCAGGCTGGAGTGCAATGGCGCAGTCTCGGCTCACTGCAACCTCCACCTCCTGCGTTCAAGCCATTCTCCTGCCTCAGCCTCCTGAGTAGCTGGGACTACAGGTGCACACCACCACGCCCGGCTAATTTTTGTATTTTTAGTAGAGATGGGGTTTCACCATGTTGGCCAGGGTGGTCTCAATCCTCTGATCTTGTGATCCAACCACCTTGGCCTCCCAAAGTGCTGGGATTATAGGCGTAAGCCACCACTCCCGGCCCAGATTCTGCATTTCTAACAGGCTCCAGGTGATGGGATTGTCCTTCTCCATATTTTACAATCAGAAATGTTTTCTTAAGTTTTAAATAAAACTTTAGGCCAGGCATGGCGGCTCATCTCTGTAATCTTAGCACACTGGGAGGCCAAGGTGGGAAGATCACTTAAGTACAAGAGTTCTAGACCAGCCTAGGCAATGTGGTAAAACCCTGTCTAAACAACAACAACAACAAATCAGTCAAGCGTAGTGGAATGCACCTGTGGTCCCAGCTACTCAGAAGGCTGAGGTAGGAGGATCACTTGAGCCCAGAAGGTCGAGACTGCAGTGAGCCATGATTGCACCACTGTACTCCAGCCTGGGTGACAGAGTGAGACACTATCACCTTAAAAAAAAAACAACAACAACAACAACAACAAAACTTCATATGAAACATCCAGAAAAGGAAGATCTAGAGAGACAGCAGACAGCAGGCAGTGAAGCTGGGAATGGGAATTGGAATCAACAATAAATGAGCATGAAGGATGTGGATGTTATTGGGGTGATGAAAATGTTCTAAAGCATTTATGATGATGGTTGCGTAACTGGGTACATTTACTAAAAACCATTGAGCTATATACTTGAAATGAGTGAATTACATGATACATGATACTTAAAATGTGCCTCAATAAAGTTACTTTCTGTAGTTTTGTTTTTTTTTTTTTTTAATGGCCAGGCAGATTTTTTAAACTATTCCATTATGAAGGCTTTTGTTTCTTCTGCTTCCTTTTCAAGGTCCCATCCTGAATTGGCGCTCCTACTGTGGTAAGTTGAATGGTAACTCCCAAAAAAATATGACAACATTCTAATTCTCAGATTCAGGACCTTATTTGGAGAAAGCATCTTTGCTGATGTAGTTAAGGATCCCGAGATGAAGAGATCATTCTGGATTATCCTGGGGGGTCCCTAAATCCAATAGCAAGTGTTGTCCTCATATGAGACACAGGGAGAAGAAGATGGTCAGAGGAGAAGGCAATGTGAAGATGAAGGCAGACATAGGAGTGATGTGGCTGGAAGCAAAGGAAAGCCAGGAGCCACCAGAAGCTGGGAGAGGCAAAAAATGGCTTCTCCCCTAGAACACCATTGGAAGGCACACTGATTCTGGACTTCTGGCCTCCAGAACTAAGAGAACAAATTTCTGTTGTTTTAAGCCACCCAGTTTGTGGTCATTTGTGGTGGCAGCCAAGGAAAACTAATCTGTCCATCAAAGAGGCCTCTGGGGCTGGTTCCACCAGGGCGACACTGAGATCCCAAGACAGCCAGAGACTGGCTAGCCATGGTGGCATGGGAGTAGAGGAGAGGAAAGGAAGGCTGTGTACATACACATACCAAAACAGAGAGCCCTGGACAGACATGTTTTGCAAGCTGGGATTCTGCTGTAAACACCTAGTGACATTCTGAGGACACAAGCTACTTAAAAGAGCACCTAAAAGGAATGCCTCTCAGTAGCACAGCTGCTCTGTCACCACTCTGACGGTTCATGAGGCTCTTTCAGACAGACTTCAGCTCCCTCTTTAACTGTTTCCAGCAACATAACCTACGGCTCACTAGCACCCTTCAAACAGTTGCTGATGCCTTTCTCCAGGTGAAATAACAGGCCAGGTGTGGTGGCTCAGGCCTGTAATCCCAGCACTTTGAGAGGACAAGGTAGGAGGATCTCTTGAGCCCAGAGTGCAAGACCAGCCTGAGTAACATGGCAAAACCCTGTCTTTACCAAGAGAAAAAAAACTACAAAAAGCAGCCAGCATGGTGGTGCATGCCTGCAGTCCCAACTACTCAGGTGGCTGGGATGGGAGAATCACTTGAGCCCAAGAGGTCGAGGCTGCAGTGAGCCATGATCATGCCACTGCACTCTCCAGCCTAGGTGACAGAGCGAGACCCTGTCTCAAGAAACAACAACAAAATGGCCACTGAGGCTGACTCTGGAGGCAACTCACAAGTCTTTTTCTCACTGTAAATCACACTTTAAGGAATTTTATTTTCTTTGAAAAGCATTTAGTAAGACTGTAGAGTAGCAAATCCCAGTGTTTTAATTGACAATAAAATTTTAATTGATAATAACTGTACATATTTATGGGGCACATGTGCTATTTCAATACACATACACAATGTGCAATGATCAAATCAGAATAATTAGCATATTCATCACCTCAAACATTGAGCATTTGTTTGTGCTGGAAACATTTGAAATCCTCTCTCCTAGCTGTTTGAAAATATAGAATAAACTGCTGTTTATAGTCACCCTACGATGACACAGAATACTAAAACTTATTCTTTCCATCTAGCTGTAATTCTGTATCCCTTAATCAACCTCTCCCTATCCTCCTCTCCCTCTACCATTCCCAACCTCTAATAACCTTAATTCTACTCTTTGCTTCTATGAGCTCAGACTTTTTAGCTCCCAGCTATGAATAAAAACATGCACAGACCCTAGAGTTTTGAACAGCTCTCTGAAAATGGGAAATAACATCAGATCAGTGTATTTGAAATGTCTTGATATTCATTAACTCAAGCCTCAGAAAACAAACAAACAAAAACCTTAAACACATACAGTACACAAAAATCCTCACCTAATTTTTTTTTTTTTTTTTTTTTTTTGAGACAGAGTCTTGCTCTGTTACCCAGGCTGGAGTACAGTGGTAAGATCTCAGCTTACTGCAACCTCCACCTCCCAAGTTCAAGCAATTCTCCTACTTCAGCCTCCTAAGTAACTGGGATTACAGGCGCCCACCACCACACCTAGCTAACCTCACCTAACTTTACAAATTTTACCACTTCTAAGGCTGGACATTTGTAGCCAAAATAAGCCATGTCCATATCCTTAACTTTTTATTCCAAGTACATCATGCAATCAATTCACTGGTTCCTATTTTCCAAGAGTTACTTCCAAGACATTAGGGAACTCAATTTCCAAAAAACCCTTTTGGCACTCAAAGAACAGCAGAATTTCTAAATCCTTCTACTGGAAAATTCAGGCCATTATGTTCCCCAAATGGGCTTCAAATGAACCTGTATCAATTATTTGACTACCATCTGGTTGCTAACAAGAGACTTTTGGAAACCAGCCTTAAAATAAAAATGTACAAACTAGCACAAAGTTCAGAAAATCAAGATTCAATACCGGATAACATCTCTGTCCTTTGTTGCCAGCATTTTTTTCTCTAATTCCAGAATTTTCATTTTCCTCAGTTGCTCATTGCTTGGACTTCTTCTCATGGTAAGATTACCACTAAGACTTCCTATGAGATTCATTATAAAGATTATTATGTCAAGAGGAGGTCTGCTTCTATCCATGCATATCTAGGAAACGTGGTATACAATTAAGCTAAACTTAAAATCACCTTTTAGATGGTAGCTTTTTTATTATTCAAAGAATGGTACCCACTGCACAAAGAGGAAATCCCAAATCCAGAAAGTTATTTTAAGAAACACTATATCCTGAGATGGCTTTACTTGTAAGTGACCACCTCTGGGTATCATTTGAAAGACACTAAAAATATGTCTATCCAAAACTCTCACTACCTCCCCTCACTCTCCAGTCTTCTAGAGAGTCTGAAATTTTCATCATCAGATTTATTTATTATTTTATTTTACTTTTTGAGACAGAGTCTCACTCTGTCACCCAGGCTACAGTGCAGTGGTGCAATCTCAGCTCACTGTAACCTCTGTCTCTGACATTCCAGTGATTTTCCTGCCTTAGCCTCTAAAACTAACTAGGACTACAGGTGCACACCACCACGTCCGACCAATTTTTATATCTTTAGTAGAGATGGATGGGGTTTCGCCGTGTGGGCCAGGCTGGTCTCAAACTCCTGACCTCAAACGATCCGTCTACCTCAGCCTCCTAAAGTGCTGGGATTACAGGCGTGAGCCACTGCGCCCAGCCTGGAATTTTCAGGTTTAATGATGGACCCAAACAATGTTAGAACCAAAAGAGGTCTTAGAATTCATCTGGTTCAACTCCCTAATTATACAGATATAGGTATGTGCCTTGCCCAAAGTAACACTCGTCCTCCAATAAATACATACTCAGTACCCACCCAGTGCCAAGCACAGTGCCAGGTACTGGGCAAATGAAGATACTACCCCACCACCTGCCCCAGTCTCTCTAAATCCATAATCTAGTCTGGTGAGAGACAAAATTCAATTTAAGAGCTCTGAGAGAAAAAGTTGTCCTTGGTCACAAAAGCAGAAAGGAAAGTTTGCTGGTTTTTCAAGTCAAAGTATTTGGTATAAGAATTCTCAAGCACTTTCAGAGGATGAGGTGGGCAGACTGCTTGAGCCCAGGAGTTGGAGACCAACCTGGGCAACATGGTGAAACCTGGTCTCTACAAATAATACCCAAAAAAAATTAGCTAGGTGTAGTTGTACATATCTGTGGTCCCAGCTACTTGGGAGGCTGAGGTGAGAGGATTGCTTGAGCCAGAGAGGCAGAGATTGCAGACAGCCAAGATCGTGCCACTGCACTCCAACCTGGGCAACAGAGTGAGACCCTATCAAACTGCTCAGAATTATTCTCTTAACTGGAGGGTTACAGTGTGCTGAGGCATTCTGATGTGCTACATCATGACATTATTATAAGGCATAAAACCTTATATTCTAAGAGGGGGGAAAAAAGTAAAATTAGCCCAAGTGTCTATCAATGAATGAATGGATAAACAAAATGTGGTATATCCATACAAGAGGATACGATTCAGCCTTAGAAAGGAAGGAAATCCTGTCACATGCTTCCACAGGGATGAACCTTGAGAACATTATGCTAAGTGGAATAAGCTAGTCACAAAAAGACAAATCAATATATGATTCCACTTACACAAAGTACTTGGAATAGTCAAATTCATAGACACAGAACACAGAATGGTGGTTGTCAGGGTCTGGGGGAAGGGGAAAATGGGGGGTTGGTGTTTCATGGGTACAGAGTTTCAGTTTTACAAGAAAAAAAAGTTCTGAAGATTAGTGGCACAACAATATGAATGTACCTAATGCTATTTGAACTGTACACTTCAAATGATTAAAATGGTAAATTTTGTTATGTGTATTGTACAATAATTTTTTAAATTTAAAAACTCTGAGTTTAACGAAATGAGCCAAATTCCATTAAAGAAAGCTTTTTCCACCTAAGCACCTAATAAATCTAAATTCCAACACAATTATTTAAATTCTAATAATTTAAATAATTCTAAATAATTCCATCAGAATGGCATTGGCTTCAAAATAATCGAGGCCAGGGAAGAAGGGAAGAATGAGGAAGAGAGAGAACCAACAAAAGAGCATTGGCCAGCAGATAACTGCGGGAGCTAGACGATGGATACAAAGGAGTTCTTTAGACCAGCCCCTCTATTGAGTGTTATGTTTGAAACCTTTCTAGTGATGGCCAACAAAAGTGAAAAGCTGGTCAAGGGAATTTCATTCTCTGGGCAAATGCAAAAGTTTATCTCTGGGATGTCCAGTGTAGCTGGGCATCTTCATTTATTATGTCCCAGCAAGGCAAAGCAGTAAGTCAATTTAAGGGTAGCAACAGTGTGACCAAATACTATTGTCGTCATACCTTTCTATACATTTATATCATTCAAATCACACACATACACACAAACATCCCCACACACAATCTAGCTCCCATTCTCCCAGTTTGCTACTACCACACATTGGTTATTAGTTTCTTAGGCAACCTCCAGTTTCATTAAGAAAATATCATACATTAGCATATCATACCCACTGTCCTGTGCCTTGCTTTTCTCACTGAACAATAATACATTTGGAAGGTCCATAGTGGTAAAAAGCATCCTCATTCTTTTTTCTGACTGTAGAGTATTCTACTGTATGGATGTACTATTGCTTATATATCCCAAGTTAATGGACATTTAGGAGGGATGCATTATTTTTCTGTTATAAATCATCTCATATCTATCTTGTGAAGAAAATTTTTATTAAAACACAATAGTTCAATATATACTGTAACTATTACACAGCTTAATGATATTATGTTAATATTGTCTTAAGCTGGTATTCTTGCTCCTTTCCTGGGATCTCTAACTCTGAGGCACAGCCCAAGCCTACCTAAGTGCCTCAGCAAAGCCTGCCTTGATCATTCTGGGTCTACAACAAGCACTTCTTAATTTCTGTACTACACATTCTCACACCACTTTGCATGTATTGTACATTTTTAAACTCTTTGATGTGAACTGTGTGTTCCTGGAGGCCACAGCTATTGCCTATTCTATTTCTGTATTCTGCACAGCCCCTAGCAGTTTCAGCAAGGAGAACATATTTAACAAACATTGATAATTAACTAGCATTAGTAAATGTTTCCCTTATTCATGATTCACAGGTTTTCTGGACCCAAGATATCCTTCAGAGAAGGGGTCTAGCCAGTTTGATTCTGTGAATTGTTGTAAAATCATAATCAAATAGTGATTCATTACAAAAAAAGATTCAAATGCAATAAATTGAATCCTCTTGGCACGCTCTGCACACAGAATAGGAAACATCATGACATTCAGAAGGTGCCCGACATCTCAATTCACAGGCACAAAATGATATTTAAATAGCATCTGTGGTGGGGACACAGCCAACATATACAAAAAAGTTACAAGTAACATTGATGTGGAGTGGAGAGGAGTTCTCTCACACTTTTAAGGGTAAATTATGCTCAGTATAATTCTCAATCACATTTTAATTTTACTCTGAAATCTATTTCATTCATTCAATCACTCTATATTGAGGGTGGCCAGGGAAGGCCTCTCCAGGAGGTAACTTCTGAGCTGAAATCTGCATGGCAAGCAGCAACAGCAGACCAGGCAGAGGGACTTCTCCTGGGAACCTGCCAGATGCAGGCAGAGGTGCACAGATGGCAAATAGGGTTCCAATAAAATTGATGATATGAGTTGAATTGCATCTCCCAAAAAGATATGGAAATCCTGATTCCCTGTACCCATGAATATGACATTATTTAGAAATAGGGTCTTTGCAGATGATCGAGTTAGAATGAAGTCATTTGGGTGGGCCCTAATCCTGTATGACTGGTATCCTTATAAAAAGGAGAATTTTGGGCCGGGTGCCATAGCTCACGCCTATAATCCCAGCACTTTGGGAGGCCAAGGTGGGAGGATCACTTGAGCCCAGAAGATGGAGGCTAGAGTGAGCCATAATCGTGCCAGTGCACTCCAGCCTGGGCAACAGAGCAAGATCCTATCACAAAAAAAAAAAAAAAAACAAACCTAAAATGAAGAACTTGGACACAGAGATATGCACACAGGGAGAATGTCATGTGAAGATGCAGACTGAGACTGGGGTGATGTACCTACAATCCAAAGATCTCCAGCAAACCACCAGAAGCAAGGGGAGAAGCATGGAACAGATTCTCCTTCAGGGCCCTTAGAAGCAACCAACCCTTCCCACACCTTGATCTCTGCATTCCAGCCTCCAGAACTGCCAGAAAATAAATTTCCATTGGTTAAGCCACTCACAATATATGGTACTTTGTCATAGCAGCACAAACAAACCAATACAATGGGTGTTAGGTACAGTTCAATCTGTTTTGACAACAAACTCCTTGTCCTAAATACAATTTTACCTGGACCTCCAATATGTTAACAGATGAAAAGGGTTACTCAAAAGAAAATACTTAACTGTCTGCTCAACCTATAAAGAACCGATCTCTGATCACACGACTTCTTTGCAACCCTCTTTGAAACAACTTAAAAGGAAAGTTAAAAAAAAAGAGGCTAGGCATGGTCGCTCATGCCTGTAATCCCAGCACTTTGTGAGGCTGAGGTGGGCAGACTACAAGGTCAGGAGTTTGAGACCAGCCTGGCCAACATGGTGAAAACCCATCTCTACTAAAAATACAAAAATTAGCTAGGCATGGTGGCACATGCCTGTAATCCCAGCTACTCGGGAGGCTGAGGCAGGAGAATTGCTTGAATCGGGAGGTGGAGGTTGCAGTGAGCTGAGATTGCCCCACTGCACTCTAACCTGGGTGACAGTGGAAGACTCTGTCTCGAAAAAATATAAAAAGAGAGAGAAAGAGAGAAAGAGACAGAGAGAGGGAGAGGGAGAAAGAGAGGGAGTGAGAGAGAGAGAAGAAAGGTGAAGGCAAGGAGATAAGTAAAGGAGAGAAAAGGAAAAAGGGAAAGGGGAAAAAGGAAACGGGAAAGTGGAAAAAGGAAAGGGGAAAGGAAAAAAGGAAAGGGGAAAAAGGAAAGGGGAATGGGGAAAAGGAAAGGGAAAAGAGGAAAGAGGATAAAGAAAAAGGAAAGAGGAAAAAGGAAAGGAGGGAGAAAACTTGGGTGAGCGAGGGGGTGGTGATTTCTATTATCATATTATTAAATGATTATAGTGACCACCACCACTGCCATTTCTGAGTACCTCCTAGAAGCCAGACACTGTTCCCACTCTTCATGTCAACTCAGGGTGTTGTGGTCCCTCTTTAGGAAAGCAAAATCAGGGGACTTGACTTGCTAAAAGCCCCCATCTTAGTCAGCTTGGGCTGCCATAACAGAATACCACAGACTGGGGGTGGCGGGGCTTAAATAATAGAAATGCATTACCTCACAGATCTGGAGGCTGGAATCAAGGTACACTGGGTTTCTCCTGGGGCCCCTCTCCTTGGCATGCAGATGGCCACCTGCATGCTGTGTCCTCACATGGTCTTTCCTCTGTGTGTCCTCGCCTCTGGTATCTCTCTGTGTGCCCTAATCTTCTCTTCTTATGAGGACACAAGTCAGATTGGATTAGGGCCTACCCTAATGGCCTCATTTTAACTTAATCACCTCTTTAAAGGACCTATCTCCAAATACAGTCACATTCTGAGGTAGAGGAGGGGTTGGGGACAAATTCGGCCCATAACAGCCCCTTAGGGAAAAGGCCACACAGCCCACATTCCAACCCAGAACTATTTAACCCCAGAGGCCATTTTTCTTGGATCACACTGCCTACCCCCTAAAAGTCCTCTTCATTTGCTGTAAAATAAAATATATTACTTGAACAATAAGAAAAATAAATAACAGCTTTTTGGTTTGTTCCCTATTTAAAACTTTCTTAAGGTCATCCCCTGGGAAAGGCCAGAAAGAGTCCCCGAGGCAGAGTGTCAGGTCTCGGGGCACAAGGAGATGGGAGAGGAAAGCCACCCTACACCCTCTAAGTGGCCCAGCCTGAGGCCAAACCTCAGGATTTTAGCTTCCACCTTCCAGTACACTTCAGGCCAACTCAAAAAAAAATCCTGGCCAAGAGTACCCTAAAAAATGCCCATCAGAAAGCCCTGACTTTTCAGAAAACATGAGCCATTCACATGGTTACCCAGGCTCTGAGAGCTGCTGTACCCATCAGGGTTCACGGAATCATCTTCAAACGTCTGCCATCCTCTGCTGCTTATAAAAGATAGCACCCTGCTGTGCCCTTCCATAGGCAAGAAAACAGCACTCTGAAAACTGAGATGATAGAGTCATTTATGAGCACCATTCTGGGGACCTACAAGGGAGAGATGTTCAGGAGAGCCCTCCTTTACCAAGCACAGGGACCCCATAAAATCAGAAGAATTCTAGAGTGGGCAACCAATCAAAATACTTACATTCCAAACACCCAGCCAGAGTGATGAGGACTAGAAACCAAGTGTTGGTTAAAATTTGATTAGGGATATAAATCTGATTCAAGATAATAAAACAATTAAAAGCCCAAAATGTAGTACCAACTCTATTTTTTTAAGGACACTGTGAAAAATGTCATCATGGAGTGGGAGAAGATGGGGAATGAAGAAACATTAGAAAAGACTTTATGGAAGACATAAGGGAGTAGTAATGATTGTAACATGATTATAACACATCACATTTATTGTATTATATTCAATTTGATACATTGTACCAAATGCCAAATGACCTATGTTTCTATTTCAGAGACTCACTGATATTTTACATGTCACAATCTCTTTAGCAATGAGAGTCCATTTCTTTTTTTTTTTTTTTGAGACGGAGTTTCACTCATGTTACCCAGGCTGGAGTGCAATGGTGCGATCTCGGCTCACCGCAACCTCCGCCTCCTGGGTTCAGGCAATTCTCCTGCCTCAGCCTCCTGAGTAGCTGGGATTACAGGCACGCACCACCATGCCCAGCTCATTTTTGTATTTTTTAGTAGAGAGGGGGTTTCACCATGTTGACCAGGATGGTCTCGATCTCTTGACCTCGTGATCCACCCGCCTCGGCCTCCCAAAGTGCTGGGATTACAGGCTTGAGCCACCGCGCCCAGCCCCATGAGGGTCCATTTCTAATCACCTCAATTTTAATTGAAGCATGTCATCAAATATTCCCAGAAAGTTGTCTATCTGGGTATTGTCTCCCAACTTTTATTCATACTTCTTACTCCATGGTCGAAAAAAGTAAAAGCCAGTTTCAGGCCAAGCCCAGGAGAAAACCAGAAAATACACATTCCCCTAAGTGTTCTCAAGGCTGAAAACCAGTCCTTACAATGGTCATTAGGGAAGACGTGGTCTCCTAATCAACTATGCCCCTTTCAATAAATGAGGGAACCTTTGTGTTCCCAGTTTATTAATCAATAATTTAGGCCAGGCAGGAAAAAAAATGACTGATGGAAACAAGTCAAGCTATATATTGCTGGTCGAAGGGCAATTTAGCAAAATCTATCAAAACCATAAGGACATAAACTCTTAACCCAACAACTCCACTGCTAAGCATGTATCCTATGGATAGACCCATAATAGAATGTGACCTGTTGCAGGAGAAGCTGAAAACAACCCCCAATAGGCCACCAATTAAATAGAAGAAGGCGCTGATATAGAAAGATGCAATAAGTAGAAAAAAGCTACTTGGCTCATACATTGCACATTGTTGCCGAGTTTGTGTGGTTTAATTTTGTATTTTAATATTTGTATAAGCATAAAAAAAAATCCTAGAGAATGAAAAAAAAAAACAAGGGGGAGGGGAGTAAAGCAGGGAACTTTATGCTCTTCTCTATCATCCAAATATCTTATCTATGAGCTTATAATTAAAAACACATAGAAGAAAAATCCATGAGCAATGAGAATTAATGAGCATATAGCCTTGAATTTCTTTCAGTAGTGAACAAAAACTTAAAGGAAGGTTAAGCAACCTTCACCAGGATGATTCCTACTCAGGAAGTAGCCTGACACAGTTAAGAGTGAGCTTCATGAACAAGGCACGAAAACCAAATGGTTTCTTATTAGTCATTGTTCAATTAGAAAACCAAAGAACTTTTCACACCCCATTCTACACGCCTACCACATAAACACATTTTTAATCAATACATTCCATAATTTTGAGGGGTAAAGGTATGTGACATAATTAAAATACAATCGAGAACATTACAAATTCCACATCTTGCTCAATGGATACTAAAAATTACAGTGATCATAACTTCTAGAAGGAAAAAAAAAACAAGCTGGGAAGGACATAAGTATACACATGGATACTCACCATAGTTTTGCATGTTAACAGCAAAAACAAAATTAGAAATAAACAAACCAAATGTATACAACAGGAGACTAAGTGAATAAATTATATGCTAGCCATAAAACAAAATACTACAAAATTTAGTAATTCTATATCATAGATGTGGAAAGATGTTTGTGGTACATTTAATAAAAAGCTGATTATAACAGCATTTTGGCATGGCTCTATTTGGAAAATAATAATTATATTATAATAATTATTATTTGAGATGGAGTCTTACTCTGTTGCCCAGGCTGGAGTGCAATGGCGTGGTCTCGCCTCAGTGCAACTTCCGCCTCCCAGGTTCAAGAGATTCTCCTACCTCAGCCTCCTGAGTAGCTGGGATTACAGGTGACTGCCACCATGCCCAGCTAATTTTTGTATTTTTAGTAGAGACGGGGTCTTATCATGTTGGCCAAGCTGGTCTCGAACTCCTAACCTCAAATAATCCACCTGACTCAGCCTCCCAAAGTGCTAGGATTACAGGTGTAAGCCACCATGCCTGACCAAAAATTATTTTTAATATATACTTGTATATGCATGCTGGAAAAAGTTAGAAGGAAACAGACCAAAATATGAACCATGGTTATCTCAGCAGTAGGATTACAGGAGATTCTGTATGTGTATATTTTGGATGATCTCTATTCTAACTTTTCTATAAAAATATTTTTAACTGTGTGATTTTTAACTTAAAAAATGTTGGCTATCTTATCCTTTGGCAGACACAATGCTCTTCCATGGAAGATAATTCAACATGAAACATATTGCTTGTTCTCTCTCTCTCTCTTTTGCCCCTTTGCTGGTCTTTCAACAGTTTTTCTGATGCTTTAGAAACTAGAGAAAGGGGAATAAGACAGGTTTAACACTTTCAAGGTCATCTTTCCCTTTTTTAAATGTGACCATTATGTTAGGCCAGTGGTTCCTAACCAGAGTCAACTGTGCCCCGGCAAGGGACATTTGGTAATGTCTGGAGACACTTTCCCATGTTGTCACAACTTGAAGGGATCTGGCAGAAGGATGAGGGAACTGTGCTATTGAATAGAGCCCAAGGATGCTCTTAAACATCCTATAACACACAGGACAGCCCCCACAATAGGCTTAATTGGCTCAAAATGTCAACAGTGCCAAGGCTGAGAAACTCTGGGTTAGGTTAATGAGTCTTCAAGTGACTCCCTAACCCTTCATAAACAGCACCCTCAAATGACTGTATAAGAACATCTGGCCAGGCACACATGGCTGATGACTGTAATCCCAGCACCTTGGGAGGCTGAGGTAGGAGGATTATTTTAGCCTAGGAATTCCAGACCAGCCTGGGTAATATAGTAGGACCCCAGCTCTTAAAAAAAAATTTTTTTAAACTAGCCAGGCATGGTGGTTGCACCTCTGTAATTCCAGCTATTTGGGAGGCTGAGGTGGGAGGATTGTTTGAGCCTGGGAGGTCAAGGCTACAGTGAGTTGTGATCACGCCACTGCACTCCAGCCTGGGTGACAGAGCAAGACACTGTCTCAAGGGGGGGGAAAAAAAAATATATATATATATATATATATATATATATATATATATATATATATGGAGAGAGAGACAGAGTGAGAGAGAGAGAGAGAGAGAGGGAGGGAGGGGAGAGAGAGAACGAGCGCGCGCGCGCACTGATCGCTGAGGCAGAATACCTCGGCTGAATCCTGGATCTGCCTTTTCCTAGCAGTGAAGCCTCAGGCAAGCAACTGTACCACCCTGCTGATTACCCCATTCTCCTCTGTAAACTGGGAATCCTACCACAGGCCATCCACCTCCCACTTCTGAGTGCACAAGAAGCTTCAACACAATAATGTGAGAGAAAAAGTTTTGTAAACTATAAAGCACCATGCACACATAAATGGTATTATCATCGTAGGGTACTAATTGTCCAGGTTTACTAATGAACACACACTTAGGGTTTCAATGAGTCTTTACCTAGCACATTCCCACTGCCCTGAACTACATTAACATACTTCAGATGCTAACTTGGCAGTGATTTTTACTAAATACTGGAACTGAAAAACATAAAGAGTTGTTTTTCTATACTATCTCTTCCATGGCTTAAACTGTGAAGCACCAGAACTTAGTGATCAGACAACACGACCTGGAATCAGACTCTAAGGAAAAAATCCCACCTTTACATCTTACTAGCCTGGTGACCATGGAAAGTGATGTGGCTTCTCTGTGTCTCAGTTTCCTTGTCTGTCTATCCAAGCCAGAACATTTCAGAGTGAAATAATTTATCATCTGACCAGGACATCTGAGAATGAAAGGAGGCAATGTCAATGTTAATGTGAGGACAACAGGCATACAACAGAACTGTCCTCAGACAAGCAGAGGATATAAGGTTGCTCTAAAAAAAGGGGTAAGGCTGGGCATGGTGGCTCACACCTATAATCCCAACACTTTGGGAGGATCAGGCGGGCAGAGATCCCTGAGCCCAGGAGTTCGAGACCAGCCCGGGAAATAAGGTGAAACCCTGTCTCTACAGAAAAAAAATAAAAAAACAACAACACCAAAAAAAACAACCAACCAGGAATGGTGATGTGCACCTATAGTCCCAGCTACTCAGGAGGCTGAGAGGTGGGAGGATCACCTGAGCCCAGGAGGTCAAGGCTGCAGTGAGCTCTGATTGCACCACTGCACTCCAGCCTGGGCAACAGAGTGAGATCCTGTCTCAATAAATAAATAAAGAAGAAAATGTTTACAGTGCCTGCCTCACAGGCTTGTAGTGATGACTAAATCAGATAAAAGAGGCAAAGCACACAGTACACACTCATTAAATGCCACCTATGATTTTTTGTCCCTAATCCTTCCACTCATTCAGCAAGTCCTTAGTACCCAGGCATGACTCTGAGTGCCAAGAAAGTAACAGAAAGTCAGTGAGTAAGAGCTTATCTGATCAACAAAGACAAAAGGATTTATTATTATCCTACAGTCCCTGATTCAGGAAACCTATTTCAGTTTGACTAAAAGTGAGCTATAAATGAATCCCATAAAGTTTTATTAATTAATGCCCTTTGTAACTTAGTATTCAATGTTTCAAGGCATGGTACGATATTCGCTTCCTTTCATTTCTATGCACAACCCATTACGATGAATTACATAAGGCATGTCCACCAAGACAGCTTTACAGAACCCATACATTATGAAAGCAAAGTTGCTCTAGCTTGCCTTTGCATGGAGATGCATCTACATCTTTTGCCAAGAATTAGTTCAGTATACTAAAACAATTTTCTCTAAAAGTCAACACTCACCATGAGAGGTAGATATTTCTTATCTTATAGGTGCATTCATTAACCTTTAGAGGCTTGGTGCTATAATCACAAATTCCTTTTCCTTCCTCCTTTCATCGCCCTCCATTTCAGTAAAATTGGTCTCAATTACTATGACCACAAATTCTCACACTCTTAATGTTTCTGTACTCAGCTGCAGGGCCTTGCCCTTTCCTCCTCCTCCTTCATGTTCACATTTTACCAGGCACATTCTCAGTCAGCCCTTCTTTTGTGCTAATTTCTGAGGCCATTACAGAGGCCACATTCCACTCCTTCGGCAGTTGTTGGACCTCAAACAAACACCAGCCAGGACCCATCACTGGAAAGGCAAGCTATGGACCTCCAAAAAGAGCCTGTCCATGGAGTAAGCTGTATGTGAGTAATTCACAACAAACTGAGGAGCCATCAGTTTCTGTTGTATTCCATACACCTCTGTCTTGATTGAAAGAAGCTTAAATCAATGGCGCGTGTTTTGATGTGGCACTGGTTACACAGACGTGCTCAGTTTGTGAAAATTCAACAGCCATACCCTCATGTGCATTTTATGTATATATATTACACTGCCAATAAAAATTCTTTTTAATAGCTTACACCATGTAAACCTCTATATAAACTAAGCACAGTTTACACCTCACCTATACTTATGCTTCTCAAACTGTTTTCAAATGGATTGCTACCAATTGGTGGGCCATGTAATCAATTTAGAAGGTCCTGACAAGCATCTGTTGAATGGAATGGAGAATACAAGAGGGTATCACACACAGTGAAGGCAGCTACTATTTCAGGAAACTTACTTCAGCTACATGGATGTATACCATGGACCAAGTTGACAGATTTTTTTTAACTGCAGGACTTGGTCGATAAAACCCTGAGAGACACTGAGTACATCAACAAATAAAAGATGAATCTGGGAATCGGACAAGCCTGGTTTCTGCTCTTGGCTGGTTGCAACCTATGTGCTTAGGAATAAGTCACCTAATCTCAGTGAGCCTCCATTTTGCTATCTCTAAAATGGGGGTAAAAACTGTCAACTCCCTGGAATTGGTATATGGTGTCAGTGGGCTGGCAATCAGTCTGCCACAGAGTGCTACTTAGACATGGTCCCTACCCCCCACTGCCATTTAGGTGGTATCTTGGGCTAGCTTCTTTACCTGTAGGAAGTAAGTTTCAAGAAAATATACAAAGAAGGGAAGTGCCAAGGTTGAGACCTCATTAACATCTGAGAGCAGCAGGGCAGGGGAATGCTATTACCCCAGCACACTTGGTGGTAAGTCATCTGGCTTTGGATTCTAACCAGAGGGAAAACCACTTTCCAAGATAATGGGGTTTTTCACATTATTCTTGGCAGGAGGTGGAGAAAGGCAGAAAGGGAAAAAGGTCTCAGTAAAGAAATAAAGCATTTATTTTAAGCAAATCACTTTGAAGACAGGTGGTTTTCATTTTGAGAACAAAAATGACGCTTACAACAGAGGGTTATTCCAGACACCAGTCAGGGGCTGCCCAAGAGAAGGAAACAGTGCCCTGAAGTCTGAAATGCTCCCAAAGTGCCAGAGCAATGACGAATGCAGATGGGGAGGGGGCCAGCCACATAAAAGATGAGACTATCTCTATCAGCTCGCAGCCACAAACTACTTAAAAGTCATTCACCATGTTAACTCTCCAAAGCAACTATTAATTCAACAAACATATGTTGAGCAGTTACCATGCATCTAGATTTGAACTAAGAGCTGAGATATGATAGGGATAAAACAGACAAGGCCCCTGCCCTCATGGAGCTGAAATTCTGGTGTGAGAGATGTCAAATACCAAGTAAATCAATGAGTTAAGAAAATATTTACAGGCTGTGATATAAGGACTACAAAGGAAATAAATGTGGTGATGTGATAGGAATGGAGAAAGGAAACTCAAGATGGAGGCTAGCCCTTGAGACAAGATGGCCCTGGAGGGCTACTCAGAGTGGTACCTGAAAGAGGAGAAAGAGTCAGCCAAGCAAGGAGCCAGGAAGAAAAAAAGGGGCATTCCCAGCAGTGAGAGCTGCAAGTGCCTGGACCCAGAGACAGTGCTGGGATAGGCAAAAACTTGGTATGGTGGAAGGCAGTGGCCAAAGTATGAAGATGACCCTCAAGAGGCTGAAGCCAGGCCATACGAAGCCCAGCAGGTCGTAGAAGAGAAAGCGGATTTTAATGAAAAGCAATAGAAAAGTACTGAAGGTTGGCACTCTGATACATTACTCTGATGTTGGTTAAGAGGTGCTCTTAAATCATCATATGCAAAACACACTGTCCTGATGATTTATACAATGGCTCTCCATAATCAGTGATAAAAGTTAGCACTGTGTCAGAGATCACTGATACACGATTATTGAGGAGTCTTGCCAGCCAAAGACAAACAACTTGAGCCTATGGATGAGATGAAATACAAGGAATTCAATGGGGGAAAGGGGTGGGAGAACTTGTGACTGGCAAGGGAATACTATCATTAGCAATTAATTCATAGCAAATATAAAGCACATAGTACAGTTAATTAACAGAGCAGGCTCTAGAAAGTGCCCTAAACACACACACACACACACACACACACACACCCACACACACACACACACCCACATACACACACAGTGGAAGGGCAATTGGGGCTTGACTGACATACATAGTAGCTGCCTAAATTCATAAATACATTAACTGAAACAACGCAACGGAAAAATAGCATGATGGTGTCCTACATGTACTTCTGAATCAGAATTCAGATGACTACTCAGCAGTTTTCTTGGTTTATTTAATTTTTTTTTTTTACACAGTGTCTCATTCCTGTCACCAAGGCTGGAGTGCAGTAGCACAATCATGGCTCACTGCAGCCTCCCAGGCTCAGTCAATCCTCCAGCCTCAGCCTCCTGGGTAGCTGACACCAAAGGCATGCATCACCATGCCGTATTTTTAGTAGAGACAGGGTCTCACCATGTTTCCCAGGCTGGTCTCAAACTCCTCGGCTCAAGAAATCCTCCTGCCTCAGCCTCCCAAAGTGCTGGAATTACAGGCATAAGCCATGTGCCTGGCCAAGGTTTACCTTTTCATTTCCTTCTCCCTTGCTCTGGCTGAATTTAGGTTTTTAATAAGTTGGAAACTCAAAGCTGGATGGGAAAGGGATCTTTTGAATTATCACTCTCCCTGAGGACCTGTAACACACTCTTCTAACTTGGGTCCCCAGTTCCCATCATCTTTAACTTAAATGTTATCTATGAGACATAAGCATGACTCATTCATACCCTTTCCCCAGGACCTTGTTTTGGGAGGTGGGTTACCTGGCTGTGACTGAAAGGGCAACCTGGGGCTACAGACTTAAGCAAGGCCAACTGGCCAACCCCTAGATCAAACCTATGACACTGACCATGAGAGCCTGGTGGCCACAAAAGCTGCCCTGAAACAAGCCAGGTCAGCAACACTGGTGGCATCTCACAGAGCCCAGCATACTGCTTGCATTTATGGCATAGAGTGCCACAGAAAAGGAAAAGGACAGCAACCAAGCACCGGGTGCCTTCACATTCATTATTTCAAACAATCCAGTAACCCTGTGAGGTGGTAGGATGGAGATTTTCAAATGAGAAAAGTAAGACTTGGAGAGATCTTGGTTAGCAGCCCATGGCTGCATAGTTAGCTGAGTGGGGAACTGAACCTCTCCCGACACCTCGATTGGTTATCTGGCAACAGGACAGTGCTCATGACAGACCCCAAGCTGACTTTCTTTCCTGTTTCCCATCTCATTCTCAACCCCTATCCCCTTTATTTCTTCACAATACAGGAAAGCTAGATTCCATACCTGGCTTCCTCCCAGGTTCCCAAATCTGCCAGCTGCATTAGAAATGTTACCTGCTTCCAACCCCTGAGAGGGGTACCTCACTGCAGAAATGGATGCCTGCAGGGGGTTTGGCTGAATGCAGCTGTCTGTGTGCACTGTCCCCTAGAGAAAACTCACCTGGCTGTCAATAGTGATCAGAGAGAGAAAGAGTCACCAAACCAGATGACAGAGCTATTCAAAATCTTTATAAATGCCACTACAAAAGAACTCAGCCAAAGGAATCCACTTCTGTCACAGACAAGGGCTTAGTGAAAGAAATACCCTTCAGCTACAAACCAGAAAACTGACACCTGGGGCCAAGTGGAAAACAGTGTTGGTCACCATCTCGGAAGGACTGACCTGAGACCAAATTCCCCATCATGCCTCCCTCCTGGCCTACAAAGTAGTTGGGCAACAGGCTACGAAAGATGTAGACATCATAACAATCAAAACAGATATACAGCCTACTTACAATCTCAGACAAGTCTGCGGCACTTGGGGCTTTGGCTGCTGAAACCTCCATTCTGTGAAGTATGAAATGGTAATTTCTGGATGGCTGTGCCTGAACTCTGGGCAGGAATAAGTTCCGTGCTCTCCGAGAACTGCAAGTCTCTCTGATTCACTTGGCAGCAAAATTATTCTAAGCATCCTGTCCCGTAACCAACCCGCCTGCCCCTCCCACTACACACTCACACTGGTTTTTTTTAATTCTTTGCACTTATTTCTGTCACAAATCAAGAGAAACTCATTTTTAAAAAGTAATCCAATCTCTGGCATTTGAGAGTATGGAACCTGTATGACTGAGGAGGAGGAAGAGCCACCTAATTAGGAAGAGGTTATAATTAACATCAGAGAGGAGAGAGCTGGAGAACTGCAGAGTCTGCAGTAACAGCAAAATGGAGATTATTTGAGACAGCTGAAACACTCCACCCAGGCCTCCAGAAGAGGACATGCACGGGAAACAAAGGGCATATGGTGTTTGCTTTCTTCGACATCCGTTCTCACCATTAAGAGCTGCACCAGCAAATGCTCATTACTTATATGTGGACAAACCTCACCCTGAAATGCACTCTAAAATACAGCTCCTGATCAAATAAATGACTTTGCAAAGCAGAGGCTTACCTTGATTTTTTATTACATATAAAGCAAAATTTAATAAAGTCCAAATAACTGGCAGAATATCTATTTGGCTCAGTGAAGCATGAATTATACTTGAAAGAAAATCCATTTTTGCTAATTTCAAGTTCATATAGTAATTCAAATACTGACATAGAGCAGGATTTTATTTTTCCCCCAATGAGAGATTACAAGGGACTAACTTAATATTAGGAGTAATTTTCTAATATTTACTACTAGTTATATATTTAGACATTTCTATCCTAAAGCAAACTGGTTTTTTGAATGTTACTCAAATCATTTATTTCCCACATTAGTGTTACCACCATCACCAATATTACCTCACTATAAAACTGTTCACAGGTGGCCGGGCGTGGTGGCTCACTCCTGTAATCCCAGCATTTTGGGAGACTGAGGCAGGCAAATCACAAGGTCAAGAGATCGAGACCATCCTGGCCAACATGGCAAAAACTGTCTCTACCAAAAGTACAAAAATTAGCTAGGCGTGGAGGCACACGCCTGTAATCTCAGCTACTCAGGAGGCTGGGGCAAGAGAATCACTTGAACCTGGGAGGTGGGAGTTGCAGTGAGCCTGGCGACAGAGAGACACTCCATCTCAAAAAAAAAAAAAAAAAAACCTCTTCAAAGATAAACTTCAATGCACTCCTTGACCAAATTATGAGAACCTCCTGAATTGGTGAAATCTGAATTGATAGCTTTCAGAGATGTAAAGCTAGGGTCAGCTTCAAAAACACATATTATTACTCTCAAGCCTGTCGAGAGCACTGATCAAATCCGCTGTCACTCAGCCAGGATGAACTGGGATTGGTCTACCTTCTCCCAGATAACAAGTTCAAAATCAGAGGATCACCTTGCTTGCGTTTAACATTAAAAAAAAAAAAGGTCCCCAAGTGAAAGGAAACAAACAATCCAATGTGGTTGGTCAGTAACCCTCAGTGAGCACTTCTGGTTGCCTACCCAGTAGAGCTGCCTCCCTTCCTCCTTCCCCAGCAGAGCCCAGGCCTGGTCACAGGTGCCCATCCATTTCCAGTGGAGCCCATTTCCAGCTCTAGGAAGGGCAGCCTAATTAATTCTAAGCCAATCATTGCTTCAGGGTGGGCAGAGAGAATGAAGCTCACCCAAACAGACTGCAAGAAATAACTCCTCCTACATACAAGCTGTGAGGAAGGAAGGAACGGGCCCCACTACTGATGGATCCCATTCTACAACCATCTGATGACCACAGGGAAGCCAGCCCTTGGGTGAAGCTACTGCCAGAACCACATAGTGGGGGAAGAGACAACAAGAACACGGGTTTCTGATATCACACTGAGCAGCTGATCACGTTGCCCCTGGGGTCCACCCTACCTCTAGCCTCCCTATTATGTGAAATAGCAAATGCCTGTGTTTAAGGCAGTTCCAGACAAGTTTCTGTTCCATGCAATCTCAAGTGTGCTGACAGGAATAGAATGAGCAGTAACTGGGTAGCCAAGGGTAAGAATTTATAATTTGGGAAAGATACTTCTTAAAGTAAATAATATACTTGCAGAAAACATTCTTCTTAATGTTAAAGAAAAAGGAGAAATTACAAAGATGAGTGGTTGCCTAGGGCTGGGCGTGGAAATGGAGAGGGACTGCAAATAGGCACAGGTTTCTTTTGGGGGTGATGGAAATGTTCAAGAATTAGATTGTGGTGATGGTCACACAACTCTGTAAATATATTGAAAACAACTGACTGAGACACTCAGTGGGTCAATATCATGGCATGTAAATTAGGTCTCAAAGCTATTTTAAAAACCTTGCCTGGGCCAGGCGCAGTGGCTCACGCCTGTAAATCCTAACACTTTGAGAGGCCAAGGTGGGCAGATCCCTTAAGGTCAGGAGTTTGAAACCAGCCTGGCCAACATGGTGAAACCCTATCGCTACTAAAAATACAAAAAAATTAGCCAGGCATGGTGGCGGGTGCCTGTAATCCCAGCTACTGAGAAAACTGAGGCAGGAGGATCACCTGAACCGGGGAGGCAGAACCCGGGAGGCAGAAGTTGCAGTGTGCAGTGATCCGAGATCGTGCCACTGCACTCCAGCCTGGGTGACAGAGCAAGACTCTGCCTCAAGGGAGGAAAAAAAAGTGCCTAGAGCCTCGGTGCAGTGGCTCACACCTGTAATCCCAGCACTTTGGGAGGCCCAGGTGGGCAGATCACTTGAGGCCAGGAGTTTGAGACCAGCCTGGCCAACGCAAGGAAACCTGGTCTCTACCAAAAAAAAAAAAAAAAAATACACACACACACACACACACACACACACAAATTAGCCAGGCATGGTGGTGCATGTCTGTAGTACCAGCTACTTGGGAGGCTAAGGCAGGAGAATCACCTGAACCCAGGAGGCGAAGGTTTCAGTGAGCCAAGATCACACCACTACACTCCAAAATATTAAAATAAAATAAATATCTTGCCTAGAAGCATGTGCTCATTCAGGAGAGGTCACAGGTTGAAGGAAGTTTTCCTTCATCCACATCTGATGGTGGCACACCCCTATTTAGAATTCTGCCTCAGTGGTTCCCAATTATCCCAAAAGTCCACGTTCCTTACAAGGGCATGCAACATCCCCCTCACTGTCTGGTCTTGCTTCCCATTTTACTCTGGCAAGGCTTATTTCTAGGTACTCATCAAGCTGTAGGCCTCTGTTCACACTAACACTACACCCTCTTTCTCACTCACCCTGGCCCGACCTCCTCACCTGATCGAATTCCTTCCTCTCCTGCCCCAGGTTTGTAGGTTCCTCTCCCTTTGTGCTCCCTTTGCGTACTAGGCATGTACCACAATGGGTTGGAAAAGTGTGTTTCCAGGTCAGTCTCTCCCCTCACACTCTCCCCAGGGGTCCAGAACAGCTCTCAAGACATAGCAGACACTCAACAGATGCCCACTGGACTGGGCTAATCTTTCTCTTTCGGGAAGGGCACCAATTTCTCCCACAGGGCACTTGTGTCATTGAGGTTGGGAGGCATGAGAGCCAGATGCAGGTTCCAGTAGTCCTCACTCTCATCCACACCCACCTGCCTCCAGCAACTTCAGGCTCAGCACAGGACACAGGAGGCAATTTGCACTGGCAGCGTCCACAACGTGCAGAAAATCCCTTATCCAGATCACGCTTAGCGCTCTGCTTCTCCACTCCAACCCTCCCTGACACAGAAGTTCATGCTGACAACGCACAACATCTCTCACTGTAAAAACTTCAGAAAAGGAAGACAGAGTACGCCCAGCTTTTTTTTTTTTCTGAATGTGAGGTTTCCATTTATTTTAGAGACAAGGCCTCACTATGTCGTCCAGGCAGGCCTCTAACTCCTGGGCCCAGGCAATCCTTCCCCACCTCAGCTTCCCAAGTAGTGGTGATTATAGGCACATACCACCATCCCTGGCTAATTTTTAAATTTTTTGTAGACAAGGTCTCACTGTGTTGGCCAGGTTGGTCTCAAATCCCTAGCCTCAAGTGATCCTCCCACCTTGACCTACCAAAGCGCTGGAATTACAGAGAAGGCCACCAAGCCCAGCCCCTTATTTTTTTAATCCTTAGATAAGGAGCTGGGGTAAGAAAAGTCACAAATACAACACTGGGGAAAAGTTGGTTTTGAAGAAAGACTCCAAGTTAAAAGAGAGACAAAATGGCTTGAGGAGAGTGAAAGCTAATTCTGTACCTAGTATCTTATCTTCCTGCTTGACGTCAGGGGAAAAGATTAATAGTAAGATTTACAAAATGTTAAGAAGACGCTTGCTAGGGTGTCTCAGTTATCCAAAAAACAAACAAAAAAATCATACTGTGAAAGCAGCAAAACTCCACAGTGGAAGCTGCTTTATCACAACAAAGATATCCCCTAGCCCTTCTTTTTAGCCTGTCCTGGCTCTCCGCACACTGCTAGAAATGAAACCCCAAACCCAGGAGCGTAGTAAAGAGCTGAAATAACACTTTAAATATTCACAAAGGTAATTGCAACTCCTACCTCATAATCATGACTTCTCTTTTCCATATTTGGGCCCTGGCTTCCCTGGATGCACTCCAGGGGCCTTGACAGACATTATCTAATGCTAGGCAGGTCAGCAACCTAACCATTAAGTACTCATTTTTTTCTCCACGCTCTCTGATTTAAGCTAGTTTGGACACACTCATAAAGAACTAGTGAGTTCTCTTCCAAGATGGGTGGCTGCTAAGATAGCTCAGGTAGTTTTGGTCAAAGTGGAAGCTCTTAGGATACCAGAAAGCTTATCTTTAAACATCTCAATCTGATTCCAACAGTAAAGTTTTCAAAGCTGTCATTAACCCCCTATCCCAATTAACAAAGCTGGCAGATTTATTATCAAATCACTTCAGTAGCTGGCTTTTTTTTTTTTTTTTTAATTTAAATATCTGCTGGTTTGACCCCCACAGAGATCTAATTCAATAGGTCTGGTGTGGCCCTGAGAAACTTTGTTGTTTAAACTCCCCCAGGTAATCCACACAGCCAGAAGAGAGGTAGGTCTAAAGTGTCAGAAATTCTTGCTACTAAAGGAGGATCCACTGGGAGCTTCTTAGAACTGCAGAATCTCAGCTTCCCCACACCTACCAGCCCCCAGCCCAAATCCTGCCCCCCACATCACAATCTGCCTTTAACAAGATCCTAGGAAGAAGGGCACATCTGAGTTTAGGCGGCCTAAGACTACACAATCTTCCAGGGTTTTTTTGTTTGTATCCCCCTTACAAATGGGAGACGGAAAACTGGGAGGGCACAATCAAAACTCGCATTCCATTTTTTTCTAGGATCTTTATTGATGAGCAACAGGGTCCAATTCTGCTCTCTCCCTCACCATCCTCCCAGAAAATATGACTAGTCAGATTAAATGTAAAGGGAATCAAAAATGAGACACAGCCTGTTTTTTAAATTAAAGCAATACATTGTTCCATTTGTGCTGGCAGCATCAGCACTTGCATTGCTGCCCATGTTTAAAGCTGCCAGTAGAAATCAACTCTAGATAGTCAAAGCAGCAGAACCTGCAAAATCCTTTAGCATTAAATGGCTTTATGTGGAACCAAAGCATTCCAGGATACATAATTCCTGGAGCTAATGAGAACTACTAATTGCATCCATTCGTAAAAATCAATATGCTTGAAACTTTTTAAAGATTCATGTGCTTATTTCCCTTGTTCAAATAACATCATAAGGCATTCACAGGAAGTTGTGGTTTCAATTGAGATGTGGCTGCATATTTTTTTAAAAAAAATAACCTATCACATAGCTCAGCCAAGACTCTCAGCAGGTTCTCTGAACCTGACAGATTTGGGTGCTCCCTCATGCTAATTACCGTATGGTTTGAGGTTTGTGAACAGAGCCAAGGCCACCCAGACAATGCTGTACCATAGCACAATTAGGCACAAGAAAACACAGACTCTGGAGTTAAGCCACCCACCGGCCCAAGTCCAGACTTGGCATTTACAATCTGTGCTCTCTTGGGCAACTTACTTAACGTCTCTGGTCTATGGGAAGTGTTATATATAAATTTTCTCTTTTCCTCATCTAATATGTAGTCCCATGAATGGTACAGATAAAGGAACCATGCACACAGTGGGTGCTCAGTTATTGCTAATGGTTACAGAACTCTCCATTCACCTGGTATTTCCCTCAATGAATGTATCATTACCAAATACCAGCAACCTTTTGATGTATCAAGAAAGGTACTCTTGGGAAAGTGTTTCTCTTGCCCAAATGGTGGAAAACAAAAACCAATGGATATAAGCATCTTCTTTATCCAATGTAACAGTCTCCCTCTCTAGTCATGTACTTAATATGGTTCATTTATGTTATGTCTCATATCTTCTCAAAAAATAAACACTACTATAGAAAAGTATGAAAAGCATTTGAGCAGGTGAAAAATGCAGTCTACAAAACAGTAGACTGGGCTGGGTGCAGTGGTTCACACCTGTAATCCCAGCACTTTGGGAGTCCAAGGTGGGTGGATCATTTTGGGAGGCCAAGGTGGGTGGATCACTTCAGGTCAGGAGACCAGCCTGGCCAACATGGTGAAACCCTGTCTCTACTATAATACAAAAATTAGCTGGGCATGGTGGTGTGCACCTGTAATCTCAGTTACTCAGGAAGCAGAGACAGAAGAATCGCTTGAACCAGGAAGGCAGAGGTTGCATTGAGCCGAGACTGCACCACTGCGCTCCAGCCTGGGCGAGACACAGGGAAACAATGTCTCTTAAAAAAAAAAAAAAAAAAAAAAAAAAAACTTATCCTTCTAGTTAGTTCTTACAACACAATCATGTGAAGTCAGGCTGCCGGAGTTCAAATAACTAGGTTGACCCTTAACATTTCTGTGATCTTCATCAAGTCAGGCAACCTCTCTGAGCTTCAGTTTTCTCATCTGTAACAGAGGAATAATCACTACTTGGGGAAGGGGATGGAGCATAAGGAGTAGCTGAGTTAATACAAAGAAAAGCAATACAGTTGTACTGAATAAATGATGAAGTATCTACCCACAATTGCAAATTCACATTCCTTTTCACCCTGTACCAGGTCCTGAAGAGGTTATAAAGAAGGTCTAATACATTCTCCTTGCCCCTCAAAATGGAGGAAAACAGGTAATTCTCACTTGTTTAAAGAAAACCCACCCACTACTTTATCCCTAGAGGTTGGCCATGACAGCAACACAGTTGTAAAGCTTGCTGTAATCAGTACCATGCCCATAGCACTTTTACCTTCCAAGGCAACAGTGTAGACCTAGGGAGGATCCAACCCTGTTCACACTTCCAGGCAATTACACTTTTTGTTCTCTGCTTGGATGGCTGTTAGTAATAGCAGGGGCCTCTTCCTCATCATTCACGTGTGGGCTCCAACTTCTCCTCCCCTGAAACACCCTACACACTCCACCAGCCACTCTAGCCTTTTCCTCTCCTGTGTTTCCTCATGGTATGTTTCACTATCTATAATTATCTTTTTACTTGTCTGTGGTTAAGCCCTCTGTCCTCTGTTGGAGCTCTCTAAAAGCTCAGACCTTGTTAAGCTCATTCTGAAATGGCTCCTAAAATGGCAGCTGTCACAGAAAGGGCACTCAGTGGACAGATATAGGTAAGATACATCTGTGTCTTGATAATTGCAGCAGCTATGTAGCATCTGCATCTGGTTCCACCAAGTGCTTTGTCTCTTCAGACTGCTTTTACCTGCCTTTTGGCATGCCTTGTAATTTTTGGTTGAAACCCAGACACCTCGTAGAGGGTAGTAGATACTGAGGTAAATGAGCCCTTAGTGTGGAATTGATATTAATCTAGTCAGGAGTTGAGCTGCATTGAGGTTTGTTGTTCCTATGAACATCAGAAACTTCAAATTCCTCTAGTGACCTTTTTTGTCCCCTCTCTTGGCTTTGGGGCTTTCCTTTATGCTGTTCTCAGTGTGAGCCTGTCTCTTGCAGCTCTCCCTGCTCTAACCCACTGTTGTTATTCCTGGGGGCTTGCTAGCATGTGGATGGGGTAAGGGAAGAAGGGCAGTTCTCTAATCCAAGCCTCAGTCTCTAAAGTACATGGTGAGCCTGTGTCTTGAAGGTGTAGGCTTCACAATGTGTTTGCTCTAGGGATAGAGCTCCTCCCACCCCATACCCCCAGCAGCAGCAAATATCACCAATGTTCTCAGTCTACCACCTGCTTAAAGCCCTTCTCCCTACAGATTAATACCTTTTTCAGGTGAGATGGGGCTAGGAGGGTTCCATCCCCCAACTGCAATGGTAATTTGCCAGGGCCCTCAGACCACAGCCTTCCTCTGCAGAATAAGCCTTTTGCTCCTTAAAGGAGAAGGATGTAAATAGATTGTTCAGTGGTTCTTGAACCAGCACCATGAGTTTTCTGTGACTTGTCCCTCACCCCTCCCAGTTCGATCCAAATGGGGTTCCTAGAAGAAAAGCCTACAAAGAGATAGGACCCTGTTCCCCACAACTGCTGCCCTCAAGACTTCAAGTTAGCCAATCCTCAGCCTCCGGAAACTTGTCAAATTTCCTAGCTTGAACTTCCTACCTACTTCTTTGGCATCTGGTGGCTTCTGCTCCTGTAAGCGAATGCTCAGGTCCTGTCCTGTGTCTCAGAAGGCACCTCTCTCCAGATTTTGAAGTAGTCGTTTGCTCTGCAAACGCAGTTGTCTGTTAATCTCCAATCTGTCCAGAATTTTTCTTGGAAGTGTGGGAGGGACATCTTTGCAGCTCTCTACATCTCTGAGCTGAAATCAGAAGTCTACTTATTTATTTTTTTAAGGATCAGCAGTAAGTATGACAAAATGGCAACATTTGATAGAACTAGGTGGTGGGTAGCTAGATGTTGCTTATAGTCTCATGCTCTTTTATATTTTAATAGTTCAGTAACATTTCAAATTATAAAATTAAGGTGTAGGTGGCCATGGTAGAAAATAGTACTATAATATAAATAGACTGAAGTATGTGTACAGCACTTGGTTCTTGTTCAATAATTTACAGAAATCACCTGAATTTTAAAATACAACCAGCACTTTTGGCAACACTTCAGAAACTGTCCTAAAAATATATGAATCACTCCAATACACCATTAAATGTCATTATCAGCTGGGCACCATGGCTCACGCCTGTAATCCCAGCATTTTGGGAGGCCAAGGCAGGCAGATCATGAGGTCAGGAGATCGAGACCATCCTGGCCAACATGGTGAAACCCTGTCTCTATTAAAATACAAAAATTTAGCCGGGTATGGTGGTGTGCACCTGTAATCCCAGCTACTTAGGAGGCTGAGGCAGGAGAATCGCTTGAACCCAGGAGGCAGAGGTTGCAGTGAGCTGGGATCGTGCCATTGCACTCCAGCCTAGAGACAGAGCAACATTCCATCTAAAAAAAAAAAAAAGTCAGTATCAAAGAAGTAAAAGAAGAAACTGAAATGGAAAAATTAATGTTCTAAAATAGAACAAATGTATCTTAAAATGTGCATGTTTACAAATCAATATATATATATAAATTACATGTTAATTGATTCGTTATTCTTTAAACTGATATCCAACCATCATTAATATTCGGGGAAAATGAAAATTAATAATGCATGTGCCAGCAGACCATAGGTCAACCAGCAAGTGCCAGATCCCAGATTGCGGTATATTATGCATCACCTAGTACCCAAACATCTTAAACCTTCAGACTGCCATACTTCCTTTTACCCACATTCCTAATTTAATATAATTGGTAATCGCCTATAAATGAAAGTGGCAGCAGCTTGGTAAGACCTAACTCATGGAAAGAACATTCCCTTTTTACTTAAATAATTCACTATCTCACATAACAGCAAATAAATGATATGCTACTAAAAAGTGAACCATTTAATAACTCTAAAACTGCAGATTAATCTTAAGGATTGTATATTAAATTCAATTAAACTAGATGAATATTTAACATGTTCCTTCTTTGTCTGTAAGACCATTCTAGCCACTCTGGGAAGAGATGGACCAACATGAAACATCTACCAATCCCTGACATCAAGACAGACATGGGGATGTGTCACAGGGCTGAGTGCAGGAGGCAAAAATGTGACACATTGCATGCATTCTCATTAGAAAAGTGAGTGACTTTCAAGTACTTTTATGCTTTAACATTCATTTGTGTATTCCATTTAAAAGGGAAAAAGAATATAGTATATAGTAAAGTGAATCTTCGTGAGATTTTCATTATAATGAATGAAGACAGGACTAAATTTGTCTGTAATGAGACTAAAATGGGCTGAATCTACCAATGATGAATCTGTGGCTTTAATTATCATGTGTGGTGGCTCTGTGAGATGCACCCCAGGTGGAACTGCAGTCAGGGTGACCACTCAGACAGCTCGATAACACACTTCACCCTGCCTGAGAACCATCACTTGTCAACTGTGTTATGTTGCCACAAGGGTTGTTTACAAATCAGCTACATCTCTGCAACATGCCCGAAATTAGATCTCATATCCAGCTTGAGGGCTGGGGACTGTGTTCAGCTTCAAGCTGGCAGCGCCCTAGACTTGATTGTCACCTTAAAATATCTGTTAATGGAACCCATTCAAATTCAAGTTTTAAAATAAAAGGATGAGTTAAACTGAATAAAAAAAAATCAGAGGCTAAAAAAGGAGGTATATGGATTTTTAACTACCACTGACAGCAGAAGCTCACACTATAATTGCATGGATTATATGCACCAGAGAGATCAGCTGTCATGTGACATTTTAAACCAAATAACAGAGCAGCCCTTGGAAAAATGTCAATAAGCACAAAGAAGTGATTTCTCAACATCTGAAACCACACAAACCTCCATATTCAAGTGTTTCAGCATTAGTATTACATGCCACCAGAGCCTAATGTCATAATCACTCATTTAACACAGAGTAGCTGAAACTGCTTTCATAAGGCAGATGTATTTTTTTAATAAGCAGATTGGCAATTATTCCAGTTTCAAGGCTGGGGGAGAAAAAAAACTTGTGCGCACACTCACGATTTTGCAGCTGAGAATAAGAGAAATAAGGATTGACTTGTGGAAAGAAAAAAAAAAAGATTGAATCGTGAATATAAGCCAGACTATTAAACAGCAATTACAGAATGGCAGCTACCATTCCGATTCCTTTCCTATCTGTGCCCATGAGGGTCCTGATATTACAGTATGACTACAGGCTTAGCAGTTATAATTTGATAGTGTTTATGGTTTTAAACAGCTGTAATGTATCTTTTGCCAATAATCTGTCAGCCTATTGATTTTGGATGTTGTCTCTACAACAAAATCTTATCTGGTCAGAAAGCAAATCCCACTGGACCAAAGCCTTCAACAGAGGGCATCACACTCTTGACAAGATACTGTTCAAACATGTCCAGCTTTGCTAAGAATACGTTCACATGTAAATACTTCAATTCCAATTATGTTGTAGTATAATCACAACTAAAATGTACATCTAATAAATATTTTAAATACAGTTTTAATGTTGATTTACTTTTTCTTCCATGATATGCAAAAACAGTCCCTCTTTGTTTTTCACTTGGCCCCTACTGCGCTGATAGTAGCTACCTGCACTAGCTATCTCAGATCTTAACCAAGGCTTCGTTTGACAGCCAGGAAAAGTACAACCCCAAGAGCTTCAGCATGGCACAGCTGATTCACAGCACAGCCACAAATGGAACTGGAACTGACTTTGCAACCTTTACTGGCAACCACTGAGTTGTGGTGCCTCTCTAGAAGAAAAGTTCAGTGTAAGAGGACATAGTCACCAGGGCCCCCCCACACCACCTGGGAACTGAGCACAGCTCTTAGGAAAGCGTTGGCATGGTTCCTCCAGCTCTGGGTCTCCATCTGGGACCACCTGCCTCTAGAAACCCAGGGCAGGATGTGGTTTGACTCGGACAACTTCTCAGCTTACAAACTCAGGCAAGCCCACTTTGTTTTTCACCCTGACTCCCAGACACATGATATCATCTCTTTGTTAGTCTTCATGAGAAAATCCTAGTGGTCCCAGAAGAAGTATGACAATAATGAAAAGCTTGTTCCTTCATGACAAGCAAAACAGGCAGCTCAGAGCAAAAACGGGCTGATTTCATACACCTCATCCCACAAATAACTGTTTGTGTGATTTTTGTGCTAGTATATGTTGTGATTACACATTAAAGAGACTTTCACAACTTCACCTTCACTCTCCCTGAACTCTCCTCAAGAATTTATCTCATTTTTTTCAGTGGCATAAAGATGATGAAATTTACCCCTTAGCCTAGGAGTGGGTTAATAGATTATTTCAAATCTCCTTGTGAGTTAAGAAGCTAAAGTGAAGCAAAATGTCTTCTGGGTAACCCTAGAGATATGCTGCCCATATATCCCTTCAAGAAAGAAGTTGGCCAGCACAGTGGCTCACACCTATAATGCCAGCATTTTGGGAGGCCGAGGCAGGAGGACTGCTTGAGGCCAGAAGTTTGAGACCAGCCTGGGCAACATAGTGAGACCCCATCTCTACAAAAAAAAAAAAATTAGCTGGAGCTAGGTGCGGTGGCTCATGCCTGTAATCCAGCACATTGGGATGACAAGGTGGGCAGATCACAACATGATGAAACCTTGTTTCTACAAAAAATACAAAAATTAGCCAGGTATGTTGGTGCACGCCTGCAGTCCAAGCTACTCAGGAGTTTGAGGGAGAAGAATCTCTTGAGCCTGGGAGACAGAAGTTGCAGTGAGCAAAATTGAACCACTGTACTCCAGCCTGGGTGACAGAGCAAGACTGAGTCTCAAAAAACAATAAAAAATTAGCTGAGTGTGGTGGCACACACCTGTAGTCCTAACTACTCAGGAGGCTGAGGTAAGATAATCACTTGAGTCTGGGAGGTCGAGGTTGCAGTGAGCCTTGATCACGCCACTGCACTCCAACTTGGGCAACAGAGTGAGACCCTGTCTCCAAAAACAATTTTTTTTTTAAATAAAAAGGAAAAAACAAACTTGCACCTTCGCAATCTGCCTCACCTTTCTTTCTGGCTGAGGCCACACTCTTGCTGAAGAGCCCACAGCTGGTCATGAATCTGGGGAACGAAGTCCTAGGGCCTGGCCATTTCTGCCCATTTCTTTTTTTTCCAGCTTTACTGAGGTATGATTGACAAAGAAAAGTTGTATTACTATACTGTGTAAAACATGCTGATCTATGTATACAATGTGAAATGATTACCACAATCAAGGAAGTTAAGAGACTCATCACCTCACCGAGTTCCCTTTTTGTAGTAAGAACATGCAAGAGTTACTCCCAAATTTCAAGTATACAATGCATGATTATTAACTCTAGTAACCATGCTGCACAGCAGATTTTTTAAATCTCCAGAATTTATCTTCTAACTGCAACTTTGTGCCCTTTGGCCAGCATCTCCCCTTTGCTTCCATGGAGCTCCCTGTGAGGCTGGCATTACCACCTGAGGCTCTCCCTGTTCTGCTCCCCTGCCCTGTCATCCTTCAAGGGTGTTATCCCCCTAGCCCCCAAACAAAGGTCCTGTACTCCTAACTCCATCTCAGCATCCGAATCCCATAGTACCAAACTGCTAAACACCATCTAAATATTTCTCCAGTGTCTCAGAGTGGCTTAATACTGATATCAATAGCTAATATTTGTTGATGAATTAATATTTACCAAACACTACCCCAAGTTGCTCTGCATGCATGATCTCACATCACAGGGTGACAGGTAAGAAAAGCAGCATCCTTGCATCAAACAGGAATTGCAATGCCAGAGGGTAGTTCTGTGGTGGGCCTGGGCTGACAGCTGGGCAGCTGTGCAAATTCCTATCTTTGGCCTGGAACTGGCCCCCACACTCCAGACCCACATCCCTACCATGCTTCTCAATGCACAGGACAAAAACCTTAGGGTCATCCCTCCCTCCTCCCTCTCCTGCCACACCCAGTCTTACCAGCAAATCCTGTGGCTGTACTTACAGAAATATCCAGAATCTGACCACTTCTCACCTTTCCACTGCCACCCCCTGAGGTCTCCCCTGGATTCCTGCAAAGGGCCTCCGAACTGCTCTCCCCACTTCCACCCTTCCCCCTCGCAGTCTGTTCTCAACACAGCAGCCAGAGGGAACCTATTAAAACATTTCTGGTCACATCAACCTTCCCAGTTACTTCCCATCTCACTCAGAGTCACAAGTCACAAGGCCTTCCCTGATCTGGAGTCCTATGACCTCTAACCCTTTCTCCTGTTGTTCTCCCCTGTCCTCCTCCCTCTGGCAGCAGTGGTGCACTGGTCTCTCTGTTGTTCCTCCAACAAGCCAGGGACACTCCCCTCCGCAGGGCCTTTGCACATGCCATTCCCCTCTGCCCAAAAGGCTCTTTCCCCCAGATCCCCACAAAGCTCTTCCTCACTTCCTCAAGTCTTGACTTAAATCACCTTTTTCGTGAGGCCTTTCCTGACCTCCCTATCATAAATTGCAATCCCATCTCTAACATTCATTTCCCCTTTCCCTGCTTTCTCCTCCTCAAACATGCTTGCCTCAAGAGACTAGGCCCAGGGTGAGGCTCAACAGGGTATCTGAGGCCCACATTTCCCCTCCACCCCTCACTTCTCTCTTCCTCCATCCTTCTTTTCTCCTCCCAACTCTACTTCTTCCGTGGTCCTCCAGTCTCCAGACCAATCACAGACAGGCCAAGTGGTAATGCCTCCTTGGACCTGCTCAAAGCCAGGGGTGTGGCTTCCCTAAATCCCAGCCTCAGCCGTGACAACAGGATAACAGAGTCTGACCTCCTGAGAAAGAACTGAAACACTTGTCACCTGTCACCCATCACCCATCACCCACAAATGGCTGGAGAACTGCAGTGTATGGAAAAGTGGTATGGTTCTGGTGGTGGTTTCTTTTTCCCCCCTTTTGAGATGGAGTTTTGCTCTTGTTGCCCAGGCTGGAGTGCAACAGCGCGATATAGGCTCACTGCAACCTCCACCTCCCTGGTTCAAGCGATTCTCCTGCTTCAGCCTCCTTTGTGATTGGGATTACAGGCATGTGCCTCCATGAGCAGCTACAGCTAATTTTGCATTTTTAGTAGAGACGGGGTTTCTCCATGTTGGTCAGGCTGGTCTCGAACTCCTGAACTCCGGTGATCCACCCGCCTCGGCCTCCCAAAATGCTGGAATTACAGGCATGAGCCACCGAGCCCAGTCTTCTTTTTTTTTTTTAATGGAAAATAACAAGGAAAAGAGTTAGAAATCCTAAAAAATACTAATGCTGAGATAAAGATGAGTCTAAGATGCAGCCTGGGCATCAGGATTTTTAAGCTCCTTGGGTGATACTCATGTGCCACCCATTGGAGATCGATTGAAAATAATTTTTTAATTTTTACTTTGAAATAATTATCTACTCACAGGAACTTACAAAAATGGTACGTATAGCTACTTAAGCTGGCCAAGATAAAAAAAATTCTTAAAAAATAAATAATAGTTTAAAAATGGTGTGTAGAATCTCATGAACCCTTCACTTAGCTTCCTTCAGTGATGATATATGACTATAGTAAAATATCAAAACAAAAAAATTGACATTGGTACAATACTGTTCACTACAGATCTTATTTCATTTTCCTCAGTCATTCCATACACCAATTTGTGTATGTACGTGTGTGTATAACTCTTTGCAACTTGAGCCAATGTGTAGATCTGCATAAATATGGTATGGCTCTTTGTCATTTTGAGAATGTAATATAAATGAAATCATACAGTGTGTAACATTTTAGGTTGTCTTTGTCCACAAAGCACGATGCCCCTGAGATCCATCTAAGTTGTTGTGTGAATCCACAGTTCATTCTATTTTATTGCTGAGTAGTATTCCATGGTATAGACAGACTGGAGCTTGTTTAACCATTCCACCACTCAAAGACATTCAAGATGCTTCCAATTTGCAATTATTACAAATAAAGCTGCTATGAACATCTGTGTACAGGTTTTTCTGTGAACTTAAGTTTATTTTTCTGGATGAGTGTCCAAAAGTACAACTGCTGCATCGTATGGGAAGCACACAGTTATATAAGAAACTGCCAAACTATTTTTCAGAGTGACTGAACCACTTTACATTCCCACCATCAATATATGAGAGAGCCAGTTTCTCTGCAACCTCACCAGCATTTGGTGTTATCACCATTTTTTATTTAGCCAACCTAATGGCCATTCTAAATAGATACAAAGTAATTTCTTGTTGTGGTTTTAATTTGCATTACTCTAATGACTAATGATGTTGAACATCTTTTCATGTGCTTATTTTACATCTGCATATCCTCTTCAGTGAATGTCTGTTCACGTATTTTACCCATTTTTATTAGATTGTTTTGGTTTCTCACTGTTGCATTTTGAGAGTTCTATACATTCTAGACACAAGTCCTTAGATACGTGGTTTGCAAATATTTCCTCCCAGTCTGTAACCTGTCTTTTCATCCTCTTCACATTTTGATGAAGTCTAATTGATCATGTTTTTATTTGATTGATTGTGTTGGCCGGGTCTGGTGGCTCACACTTGCAATCTCAGTAATTTGAGAGGCCAAGGCAGTGGATTACTTGAGTCTAGGAGTCTGAGACCAGCCTGGGCAACATAGGGAGACTCCATCTCTACAAAAAATACAAAACATTAGCCAGGCGTGGTGGCTCGCACCTGCAGTCCCAACTACTTGGGAGGCTGAGGCAGGAGGAGCACTTGAGCCTGGGAGGTTGAGGCTGCAAGGAGCTGAGAATGTGCCACTGCACTCCAGCCTGGGCAACAAAGCAAGACTCCATCTTTAAAAAAAAAAAAAAAAAATGTGTTTTTGGTATGATAGCTAAGAACTCTTCACCTAGGCCTAGGCCCCCAAAATTTGCGCCTATGTTTAATTCTTAAACTTTTATAGTTTTACGTTTTACATTTAAATCCATGATCCGTTTTGAGTTATAGTTTAATAAGATGTTAGATTTAGGCCGAGGTTCACTTTTTTGTCTATTGATGTCCAAATACTTCAGCATCATGTTAAAAAGCTATCCCTCCTCCATTGAATTGTTTTTGCCCTTTAGTCAAAAAATTACTTGGGCATATTTGTGTAGGTATATTTCTGAGTTCTCTAGTACATTCCATTATCTATGTGTCTATTCCTGTGTCAATACTACACTGTCTTGATTACTATAGCGACTAAAGTAAGTCATAAAATTGAGTAGATTCCTATTTTGCTCTTCTTTTTCAAAATTGTTTTCAAAATGTTTTGACTATTCTAGTTCTCCTGATTTCCTTTATAAATCTTAAAATAAGCAGACTACAAAAAAACTCTTACTGGAATTTTTATAGAAATTGCATTAGATCTATAGGTTAATTTGGGGGAACCAAAATTATATGCTATACATCTAACCTACAGAAATTGCATTAGATCTACAGGTTAATTTGGGGGAACCAACATCTTTACCACGTTGACTCCCATCCATAAATATGGTATGTCTCTCCATTTATTTAGATCTTCTTTGAATACTATCAACAACATTTTGTTGTTTTCAGCATACATATCCTGTACATGTTAAGTTTATACCTAAGTAAAGTCATATGATGAATAACACTGTTTTGGTCAATAATAAACAACATATACACCAATGGTCCCCATAAGATTATAATATCATACTTTTATTGTATTAAATACCTTTTTTATATTTATATATGGTTTTATTTTTGTTTTTGTTTTTTTGAGACGGAGTCTTGCTCTGTTGCCCAGGCTGGAGTGTAGTGGTGCAATCTCGGCTCACTGCAACCTCCATCTCCCGGGTTCAAGCAATTCTCATGCCTCAGCCTCCTGAGTCACTGGGATTACAGGCACGCATGCCACTATGCCCAGATAATTTTTGTATTTTTAGTAAAGATGGGGTTTCACCATGTTGGCCAGGCTGATCTCAAACTCCTCACCTCAAGTGATCCACCTGCCTCAGCCTCCCAAAGTGCTGGGATTAGAGGTGTGAGCCACAATGCCCAGCCAATATTTAGATATGTTTATATATACAAATAGTTGCCATTGTGTCATAACTGCCTACAGTAACATGCTGTGTAGGTTTGTAGCCTAAGAGTAATAGGCCATACAATATGGCTAGGTGTGTAGTAGGCTATACCACCTAGGTTTGTATAGGTACACTACTCTATGACGTTCACACAACAAAATCACCTTACAATGCATTTCTGAGAACATATCCTTGTTGTTAAGCAATGCACAACTGTATTTCAATTCTTTTGGGAGAGACTGTACATGGCATTGTGTTTTTAATTTCGGTTTCCATATGTTCATTGTTAGTATCTACAAATACAAAATTCTGTATGTTGATCTTATATCCTGTGACCTTACTCCACTCACTTATTCTAGGAATTACTTGGTAAATTCTTGGTATGTTCTACTGGAAAATCACATCATCTGCAAAAAAGAACAGTTTTATTCTTCCTTTCCAGCTCATATGCCTTTTTTTTTTTCTCAGCTAACTGCACTAGCTAGGACTTCCAGTATTATGTTGAATGAGACTGGTAAGAGCAGACACCCTCGCCTTATTTCCCCATTCTCAGGGGGAAAACATACAATCTTTCACCATTTAATATGGTGTTAACTGCAGCATTTTTGTAGATGTTCTTTATCAAGTTGGGGGAGTTCCCCTCTACTCCTAATTTGCTGAGAGTTTTTATTATGAATGGTGTTGAATTTTGTCAATGTTTTTCATCAACTGTTCTGATTATGTGATTTAATTGTTTCTCCCATAGTGTTGATATCATGGATTACACTGATATTCAAATACTGAAGTAGCCTTGCACATCTGGAATAAACCCCACTTGGTCGTAGTATACAATTCGTTTTATAAATTGCTCGATTGTTTTGCTAATACTTTGCAAAGGACTCTTTTGTCTATGTTCTTGAGGGATATTGCCCTGTAGTTTTCTTTTATGTTCTATCTATCTGGTTTTAGTATTAAAGTAATACTGGCCTCATAAAATGAATTAGGACACATTCCTCCCTCTTCTATTTTCTGGAAAAGATTATGCAGAATTGGTACTAATTCTTCTTTAAAGGTTTGGTGGAAATTATGACAGAAAACCTCTAGGCCTGGAGATTTCTTTTTTGGAAGCTTTCAGATGACAAATTCAATTTCTTTAACAGTTAGTTATAGGACTATTGACATTATTTCATTTTGGGTAAATTTTGGTAGTTTGTGGTTTTCAGGGAATTGGTTCGTTTCATCTAAGTTGTCAAATGTATGTGCATAGAATTGTTTTTAGTATTCTCTTATTGTCCCTTTAACAGCTGCAGGATCTGTAGTGATATCACCTGTTTTATTCCTAATATGGTAATTTATGTCTTCTCATTCATGTTTGCCTATCTTCTTAGAGATTTATCTACTTTATTGACCTTTTTATTTATTTTGAGACAGGATCATATTCTGTCACCCAGGCTGGAGTGCAGTGGCACAATTACAGCTCACTGCAGCCTCAACCTCCCAGGCTTAAGTAATCCTCCTGCCTCAGCCTTTCGAGTAGCTGGGACCACAGGCACGCACCACCATGTCCAGCTAATTTTTGATATACATATATATTTTTTTGTAGAGACAGTGTCTTGCTATGCTGCCCAGGCTGGTCTCAAAGTCCTGGGCTCAAGTGATCCTTCCACTCCTGCTTCCCAAAATGCTGAAATTACAAGCATGACCCACTGCACCCGGCCGATTGGTCTTTAAAGAACTGGGTTTTTCTTTGATTTTCTCTGTTGTTTTTCTGTTTTCACCTTCAATGATTACTGTTCTTATCTTCATTATCTCCTTCTTCTGCTTGCTTTGGGTTTATTTCACTTTTTCTAGTTCATTGAGGTAGGATCTTAGATTATTAATTTGAGAACATTCCTCCCATTCTAATGTAAACATATGCTATAAATTTTCCTCTCAGTATTTCTTTAGCTGTATCCCACACATTTTAACATGTTGTATGTTCATTTTCATTCAGTTCTATGTATTTTTCAAATCTTTTTGAGACTTCTTCTTTGACCTGTGGATTATTTAGAAGTGTGTGTTTTGATTTCCAAGTGTTTGAAGATTTTCTTATCTTTCTGTTATTGATTTCTAGTTTGATTACTTATGGTCAAATAACACATTTTATATTATTTCAATTTCTTTAAATATATTGAGGTTAGTTTTATGACCCAGGATATGGTTTAACGTGGCAAATATTTCATGGGTAATTAAAAAGAATGTGTTTTATGCTGTTTCTGTGTAGGACAGTCTGTAAACATCAATTACAACTTCTTGGCTAATTATGTTGTTCAGGCCTTCTATATCCTTGCTGATTTTCTGTTTAGTAGTTCTGTCAAGTGCTGAGAAAGAGGTGCCAAGTTGTCAAGTATAACTGTGTTCTTATCTATTTTCCAGTTCTATTAGGTTTTGCTTCATATATTTTGCAGCTCTGTTGCTTGGCCCATACACATTTAGGACTACTACATCTTCTTGGTGGAATGACACTTTTTGTCCTTCTTTGTCCCTGGTAATTTTCTTTGCTCTTTGGTCTACCAAAGATATTATACATAGTCACTCCTGCTTTTTAAAAATTAATATTTGCATAGTATATATTTTTCCACCTTTTACTTCCAGCATGCCTGTATCAATATATTTGAAGTGAGTTTCTTACAAATAGCATATAGTTAAGGTTTTTTTAAATTTATTATCTCTATTTTTAATTGGTATATTTAAAACACATATTGACATTTTAGGGCTTAGGCCTGCCATTGTATTATTTGTTTTCTGTTTGTTCACTCTGTTTTTCATTGTTTCCTTTTTCTTGTCTTCCTGTGGTTACATGTACATTCTTTAGAATTTCCTTTTATTTATAGTGAGTTTTAGTTTATCTCTTTGTATAGTGTTACTTTTAGTGGTTTTTAGGGTGTTTTAGTTATTACAATGTACATATGTAACTTATCACAGACTATGTGGATCAACATTTTCCTATTTCAGTGAAGTGTAAAAACCTTAATTCCAGTTATATTCTTTTACATCCTCCCCACCTCTTAAAGATAATTTTCTTGCACATTACCTCTATATATATTGAATACCACACCAGATGATGTAATTTTTGCTTCAACCATCAAATATGTTTTAAAAAATTAATGATATAGGCCAGGGACAGTGGCTCATGCCTGTAATCCCAGCACTTTGGGAGGACAAGGCAGGTGGATTACCTGATGCCAAGAGTTCGAAACCAGCCTGGCCATAATGGTGAAACCCTGTCTCTACTAAAAATAGAAAAATTAGCCAAGCATGGTGGTGCACACCTGTAATCTCAGCTACTCAAGAGGCTGAGGCAGGAGAATCACTTGAATCTGGGAGGCAGAGATTGCAGTGAGCCAAGAATGTGCCACTGCACTCCAGCCTGAGCGACCGAGCAAGGTTCCATCTCAAATAAAACCCAAAAATTAATGATACATACTCTATACTTGGCCTATTATACATACTCCCTACTTTTACCTATTTGCTGTTTTCTCCTTTGTGAAATTCCAAGCTTTCTTCTGTTACCATTTCTTTTATGTCTAAAAAACTTTTGTTAGGCATTATTTAAGGATAGGTCTGCTACTGATAAATTCTCTTAGTCTTCCTCCATCTGAGAAGGATATTCATATTCATCTCTTCATTCCTTAATGATATTTTCACCAGACAGAGAATTCAGAGTTAATCATTCTTTTCTTTCAGCCCTTGAAAATGTTGTGCACTTCCTTCTGGACTCCATTATTTTGTATGAGAAATACACTGTCATTCAAATCATTCTTCCCTGTAAGTAAAATGTCATGTCTCTCTTGTTGCATTTTCTTTGCCTTTTATTTTTAGAAGCTTGATTATGATATATCTTGGCATAGATTTCTTTAGGTTTATCCTGTTTCGGTTTTGCTCAGCTTCTCGATTCTGAAGATTTATGCCTTTTGCCAAATGTGGTGAGTTTTCAGTCATCATTTCTTTCAATACTGTTTACTATCATAACCTTACCTTCTCCTCCTGGAATACTGATGACACAAATGCTAGACCTGATATTACTGCCACATAGGTCTCCGAGGCTCTGTTCATTTTTTTTTTCAGACTATTTTCTATCTGTTGTTCAGAATGAGTAAATTTCATTGATCCATTTTCAAGTTCACTGATTCTTTCCTCTGTCATCTATTATTGAGCTCATCTGGTAAGCTTTTTAACTTGTTTATTTTTTGGTTCAATAACTTCCATTTTTTAAAAACCCATTTATTTGCTGAGATTTTCTAATTTTTCATTTGTTTCAAGAGTATTTGAAATTGCTTATTAAAGCACCTTTATGACAGATGCTTTAAAACCTTTGTCAGATAATTCTAACATCTGAGTCTTCTCAGTATTAGTATCTGTTGATTGGCTTTTCTCATTCAAGTTGTGATTTTCCTGGTTCTTGGTATGACAAGTAATTTTTTTTAAAATGTATCTAGGGCATTTGAGTTATTATCTTACAAGACTCTAGATATTATTTAAATTTTAGCAGGCATTAACCCTATTAAGGCTAAGTATGCACATCCTGGGCTACTTTTGTGGGCTGTAGTTTTAATGGTAGTTTAATTTCAGAGCCCTTGCAGTACTATTCTGGTCTGCTTCATCTCTTTTACTTAGAGATGAAGTAAGTAATGGCCTTTTAGAGGCCATTCTGAAAACCTGGGTGATATTCCATGTTAAAGTTTCTACTGCTAAACTTTTTGGCATGTTCGTTCTAGTCAGATTCACATGTAGGTGGGTTAGGAGTTGTTTGCCCAGGACTTCTAATGCAGGCAGGGACTATCCCTTTAATGAATTCCTTTCTTCAGCTACCCACTCTACAAGATTTTCCCCATTTTCTAGTGGGGAGGGGGAGCTGCCTACCACTGCTGAGTGGAAGGATGTGATGGAAGTCCAGAATCCCCCGTCAGTCTCCACTGACAACATACCAGCAGATGAAGGGATTGCTGCCATGGGTTGCCTAAAACAACATCCATTTATTATCTCATAGTTCTGTAGGTCAAAGGTCCTGGTAGGCTCAACTGGGTTCTTTGTTCACTCAAGGTCTCGCGGGCCAATATCAAGACATCAACAGACCAGACTTTTATCTGGAAGCTTGGGAGACTAACCCATGTCCAAATTCACTCAAGTTGTTGGCAGAATCCAGTACCTTGCAGCCGTAGGTCTGAGGTTTCCATTTCTTTCCTGACTACCAGCCAAGGTCTACTCTGTTCCTATAGGCTGTGCATATTCTTTCTCACATGACCCCTCCATCTTCAAAGCAGCAAGTCTTCCTCTGACTTTCTCTTCTGCCACTAGACAAGAGAAAGTTCTCTGCTCTTAAGGACTCATGCTAGACCCACCTCCCTGTTTAAAGATCAATTGTGCCATATAACATAACACAATCTCTGAAGTGACAGCTCATCACATGTACAGGTTGTGGGGACTTACAAGTAGAATTTAAGGGCCATACCTAGAAATTGTGCCTACCTCACTACCACCAGGTAGAGAATGGGACGGAGTTAATTATTGAGTCCAGAAGTTCTGCAATTAGAATGTATTGATTCTCTTTGGGGTTTTTTGTTTGTTTGTTTGTTTGTTTGTTTGTTTTTTGAGACAGAGTCTCACTCCGTTGCCCAGGCTAGAGTGCAGTGGCACAATCTCGGCTCACTGTAACCTCTGCTTGCCAGGTTCAAGTGATTTTTGTGCCTCAGCCTCTAAGTAGCTGGGACTACAGGCATGGGCCACCATGCCTGGCTAATTTTCATATTTTTAGTAGAGACAGGTTTCACCATGTTGAACAGTCTGGTCTCGAACTTCTAGCCTAAAGTTATCTGCCTGCCTTGGCCTCATAAAGTGCTGGGATTACAGATATTAGCCGCCACACCCAGCCAGAATGTATTAATTCTAATGGACTTAAATTGAGCTCACTACATTCTCTGTGTGTTTGTAGTAAACTTTTAAAATAATTTTCAGCATGCTTGTGTTTCCTTATATATTCACTAATATAGCTATTAATACTTTATTCATAAAGCTACTTTAGAAATAAGATGAAAACATTTTTCAAATTGAAGTCACCAGCTACCAATCCATGGTCTTGAGAAAAGATACTAGATTTAAAAAGATGGTACTACCCTATCAGTACATTGTCCAAAATGAATGACCAAGCTCTATCAAGCAGCAGAATCACCTGAACTTTTTTTTTTTTTTTTTTTTTGGAGACAAAGTTTTGTTTTTGTTGCCCAGGCTGGAGTGCAATGGTGCAATCTTGGCTCATCGCAACCTCCGACTCCCAGGTTCAAAAGATTCTCCTGCCTCGGCCTCCCCAGTAGCTGGGATTACAGTTATGCGCCACCACACCCAGCTATTTTTGTATTTTTTTAGTAGAGACAGGGTTTCTCCATGTTAGTCAGGCTGCTCTCGAACTCCCAACCTCAGATGATCCACCCACCTTGGTCTCCCAAAGTGCTGAGATTACAAGCATGAGCCGCTGCGCCTGGAAGAGCACTGTAATTCTTATGAGTTTTCTGCAATTCCATTTATTTTATTTTGTTCTTACTAGGGAACACAAAACAATTGGTCAGGCACCCAGCCACTTGAACTTTTAAAAAGATTCTAAGGCTTCCATCCCTACTCCTGCCCCCACCACAAAATGCTGATGATGCAACACACCTGGACCAGGTTAGAGACACACTGACATGGAGTCACTGTGGGAGCCCCAAGCTTTACAAGTTTAAATATCCAGTAATGATCACAGTGGTATCCCAGATGGTTTATATTTTGATCTGGTAGAAAGCTAAGGGTTAAAACACATGATCTTAAAGTCCCTTTCCAAGCTAAGATTCGATAATCTTGCCATTAAGAAAATAAGATTCTATTATGCATAATCACCACGATCAACTCAGTCAGGGGACTAAAACTCACCGAGGTCACAGCTCTCCCTGAGTCACAAGACTGCCCCACTCCACCACATTTTCTGCACTACAACAGTTACAAAGCCTGAGGAAACCACCAAATGATGTGGGCTCTTACTGGTAACACACTTGTACTTAATTACTCTAGACCCTACTTGGAATAACATTTCTCGCAACAGAATCTAACAGGTTCCAGCTGTTAGTTTTAGAAATTGTTTTTCTGAAAGAAAACTGTATGTTTAAAGTTTCAAGAATAATTCGAGGCTAGAATTGGTTGGTTTTGAGGGCCTCGTGGATGGGAAACAATTGGATAGTCACACATCTTGATTATTCACCACTGACAAAAAAGACAGTCAAGCTCCTTCTAGAAAGCATAGCCTGAACACTGCAAAATGACAAGTTTGCTTACAAATTAATAACAATGAAATATTTTCCCTAATTGCCTTAATTTCAGAATTTGTAGGAAAAACAGTACAAGCCCATAATTCCAGGCAAAGGTTGTTCTTCAGAGTTGAAATAGCCAACTTTCGAAGAGAATTCCTTAAAATGCAGACAGAAATCAGTTAAATACCATGATTCCACCTGATTGGACACTTGGGGAAGGCATAATACAGCAGACAATAATGGTGAGGAACGCAGCCCTATCAGGACAATTCAGATACCCAGATAAAGCTGCCTGCTTGAGCTCAGGTTGCAGAGCCTGCTGGCCTGGATTCCAATGCTCTCTCTGCTCCTCACTAGCTTGTGTGACTGTGGGTATGGCCTTTAACACTGATATGCCTGTTACCTCTTCTGAAAAATATATACGATAAAAACAGTACCAATGTCATAGAGTGGTAGAAGAATTTAATGAGATATAAAACATGGAAAGGGGCTGGGCACGGTGGCTCATGCCTGTAATCTCGGCACTTTGGGAGGCTGAGGCAGGTAGATCACTTGAGACCAGGAATTTGAGACCAGCCTGGCCAACATGGCAAAACCCCGTCTCTACTAAAAATATAAAATTAGCCAGGTGTGGTGGCACACGCCTATAATCTCAGCTACTCAGGAGGCTGAGGCACAAGAAATGCTTGAACCCAGGAGGCAGAGGTTCAAGTGAGCCCAGATTACGCCACTGCACTCCAGCCTGGGTGACACAGCAAGACTCAATCTCAAAAAACAAACAAAAAAAAAACATGGAAAGGGCTTAGCCTCCTTCCTGCCTGGCATACATTAAGTGCTTAACAAATTTTAGTCACTATATACAGACATACATGGGTAGATTATATATACAATGCCAGACAGCCAGTAAACCTTGAATAGAATGCAGCCATTATTACTCCATAAAGTAACACAGCCATCAAGGCCAAAAAGCTAACTGTGGGTTCATTTAGCACATTCTAACAGTTGCCGGATGAATTCAGCCAGGAAATTCTCAAGTGGCATTTTAATCTGGAACACCTTTACAGAATTTTTTTTTTTTTTTTTTTTTTTTTCTTGAGACGGAGTTTCACTCTTGTTACCCAGGCTGGAGTGCAATGGCGCGATCTCGGCTCACCGCAACCTCCGCCTCCTAGGTTCAGGCAATTCTCCTGCCTCAGCCTCCTGAGTAGCTGGGATTACAGGCACACGCCACCATGCCCAGCTAATTTTTTGTATTTTTTTTTTTTTTTATAGTAGAGAAGGGGTTTCACCATGTTGACCAGGATGGTCTCGATCTCTTGACCTCGTGATCCACCCGCCTCGGCCTCCCAAAGTGCTGGGATTACAGGCTTGAGCCACAGCGCCCGGCCCAGAATTTTTTTTTATAGAACAATGTTTAAAGCACAGAATTCCCCAAGGCAGGTCATAGGAGCTAAAACTACCATCCTCTAGGAGAAGTTACATTAGTGACAATATTCCATTCAGTCTGTCTCATTGGTGTTTACATCCTCTGGTGCCTAACACACAGCAGATGCCCACATGCCCAAGGACACCAGGACTAAATGTTGTGAGCAAGATGAAGCTCTGCATATTATAATACATACCTGGGCTGGGCATGGTGGCTCCCACATGTAACTCTGGCATTTTGGGAGGCCAAGGCGAGAGGATCACTCGAGCCCAGGAGTTCAATAACAGCCTAGGCAACATGGTGATATCCCCACCTCTACGAAAATTTTGTTTAAAAAAAAGAACCAAGTGAGGTGGTGCATGCCTGCAGTCCCAGTTACTCAGGAGGCTGAGGTGGGAGAATCACCTGAGCCTGGGAGGTTGAGGCTGCAGTGAGCCATGATCACACAACTACACTCCAGCCTGGGCAACGGAGTGAGACACTGTCTCTAAATAAATAAATAAACAAACAAACCCAGAACAATTACTGCTACCTTCTGGAGACAAGAATCTTGAAAACAATTATCCATATAATCCACAAAATTAATGGCCCTTAAGTTAAAAGTTTAAAGAAAAGTGAAATGTGATTAAAGAGACCCATGTCAGGGTCTTTGAATGTAGAACAGCAACCTGAAAATCTCTACTTTATGACACTTGTTGAAGTAGATTTGTGATCCCTTCATAAATCAAGAAGAACAAAGTAACTGTGAGCTTTATGTCAAAGTGGTACAATTATGCAAAATACTGGTCTTTTGCCTCATGGATCAAGAAAGAACAATCACATTCACCAACCACTTTACACAAATATCAAAATGGGCTCTGAATGTGCCAGAAATCTAAAACATCTAGCAAATGAAAGCTGATGTCATGGCAAGCAAGCTGCAAATGGTTATGCTCAGCACACACAGGACATGCAAGCTGCAAGTGTACACACTTCACCCTTCAACAACTGGGCAGGCAGAGGGGAAAATGTACTTTTGCCGAACACATACAAAAACAGGCAGAGAAAACAGCTCACTTCCTCACAGAGTTAGATAAACTTAAAGATCAACAAGCATATTCTTTTAACCCCTATCATAGCTTCCTGCCTTCCACATGTCTATCTGTGAGCTACAAAATGTTGAGGGCCTGTGTCCTGCTGAACTTTATCAAATGTCCCCTAACAGAAAAATGTCCCCTAACAGAGCAGACAGACATATGCACATCAGCCCGAGCTATAGTTTCAGAGCTTTTTTCTTTTTAAAATTCATTTGAAAATGTATGGTTGTGGGTCCCTGCCAGGAGAACTCAGGAAACGGCTGCTTATACATACTTTGCTTGACTAAAGAACAATGTTGTCTGGATCTGAGGGTAAGGTTTTAAAAATGAGATGCTGGTAATTAAATCCAAGATAGAAAAATTAACCCCTGTGAAAGAGTCCATATCTACCTGAAATAGGTGCCTGGCTTTCTGTTTTAGGTGGCAGTCTGAGTTTCCAGAAGTGGTCTTTGTTTTTGTTTTTTGTTTTTTTTTTCATTAAATGACTTTAAGGACTCATCCTAGTTTTTCCTATTATTGTACTCCATACTAAGGTCTGTCATGGTCTGCTAAAAAAAAAAAAAAAAAAAAAAACCCAAAACTTAGAAACTAGGCAAAAAAGATGATCATGTGACCTTTTAATGTCATGCTATTGCATTTTCAATAAGCACTCTCCCCACCCCTCCACCAGGAGGGTCATCTGACACCGAAAATGTGATTTGATTTAACTAACTACTAGGATATTTTGCAACCCTGTAAGTCAGAAGATAATGCAGAACAATGATAAGGTACGCTGTTTTCTCTTTTTTCTTTTCTGGTAGAGATGATAACCCTAATGGTAAAGATTTTATTGTTCTCTAAGACATGAACCAGCTTTGAACCTAATTTGGCAATCTTATTTGAACATTCCTTTTTCCACTGAGTTCCTCATATTCTCACTGAGTTGGTTTTGTTATTCTGCTAGTTCCCTCATTAAATTAGCTCAACAAAACTTTGACACATGCTATTTGTATGTTCTTAACAATATAAGAATAGGCCTGGCATAGTGGCTCATACTTATAATCCCAGCGCTTTGGCAGGCCAAGGTGGGAGTATCACTTGAGCCCAGGAGTTCAAGACCAGCCTGAACAACATAGCAAGACCCAGCCAGGCACAGTGGCTCACACCTATAATCCCAGCACTTTGGGAGGCCAAGGCGGGTGGTAAGAGTTGGAGACCAGCCTGGGCAACATGGCAAAACCCCATCTATACAAAAAATTAGCCAGGTGAGGTGGCATGCCCCTGTGGTTCCGGCTACTTGGGAGGCTGTGGCAGGAGGATCACTTGAGCCTGGGAGTTTGAAGCTACAGTGAGCTATAATCCCACCACTACACTCCATGCTGGGTAACAGAGCAAGACTCTGTCTCCAAAAAAAAAAAAAAAAAAAAAATTAAGAAAGCCTTTGACAGTTCCTGGGCCCAATAATCAAATCATCACTGGGAGGCTAGGTTCTATGCTTCAGGGTGCCTCACCAGTATATTCATAGGTGGCTACATTATAACAAGATTCAGGCTGATTAGCTGAGTGGTGCAAATGAGGCTCCAGGCACAGATATGGCACCTCCTCCCCACCACCCAATGGAAGCCAAAGCTTTACATACAGAAAAATCTATGTGTTGAAAGTCAGTGACGGCAGCAATTCCACTCTTACATGTGTGTATACACAACAGCAATTAGTGCTAATGTCCATAAGACAACATACAAGAATGTTCAGAGCTTCTATCAATAAAATCTTCAAACTGGAAACAACCCAAATGTCCATCAACAGAATACTAAACGAATTATGGGATATTCATTATAATGAGATATTATACAGCAAGAACAAAGTACTGATATATGCAAAAAACATTTTGTTGTGTACCAGCCATATATAAAAGAACACATATTATATGACTCCATTTATATAAAATTATAGTACAGGCAGGCCAGGCATGGTGGCTCACACCTGTAATCCCAGCACTTTAGGAGGCTGAGACAGGTAGATCACAAGGTCAAGAGATCGAGACCATCCCTGGCCAACATGGTGAAACCCCATCTCTACTAAAAGTACAAAAATTCGCTGGGTATGGTGGTTCTCAGCTATAGTCCCAGCTACTCGGGAGGCTGAGACAGGAGAATCGCTCATACCCGGGAGGTAGAGGTTGCAGTGAGCTGAGACTGCACCACTGCACTCCAGTCTGGTGACAAAGCAAGACACGGTCTCAAAAAAAAAAAAAAAAAATCTAGTACAGGCAAAACTAATGCATGATGATCAATTCCCTAGGGGGAGGGGAATCACTGGGAAAAGGTATGGTGAAACTTTCTTTTTTTTTTTTTTAAGTGAAAGTAAGTTTATTAAATAAGTAAAGGAATAAAAGAATGGCTACTCCATTGGCAGAGCAGCCCCAAGGGCTGCTGGTTGCCCATTTTTATGGTTATTTCTTGATTATATGCTACACAAGGGGTGGATTATTCATGAGTTTTCCAAAAAAGAGGTGGGCCATTCCCAGAACTGTGAGTTCCCCACTTTTTAGACCATATAGGGTAATTTCCTTAAGTTGCCATGGCATTTGTAAACTGTCATGGCACCAATGGGAGTAGAGCAGTGAGGATGACCAGAGGTCACTCTCGTTGCCATCCTGGTTTTGGTGGGTTTTAGCCAGATTCTTTACTGCATCTTGTTTTATCAGCAATGTCTTTATGATCTGTATCTCATGCTGACCTCCTACCTCATCCTGTGACTTAGAATGCCTAACCATCTAGGAATGCAGCCTAGTAGGTCTCAGCCTTATTTTACCTAATCCCTATTCAAGATGCAGTTGCTCTGGTTCCAATGCCTCTGACATTTCCCCTTCCCTTGCATCAGCATGGTGGAACTTTCTAGAGAAGGCAGAAATAAAGATGTTCTTCGAAACCAACGAGAATGAAGACACAACATACCAGAATCTCTGGGACACATTTAAAGCAGTCTCTAGAGGAAAATATATAGCAATAAGTGCCCACATGAGAAGCAAGGAGAGATCAAAAATTGACACCCTATCGTCAAAACTGAAAGAGCTAGAGGAGCAAGATCAAAAAAACTCAAAGTCTAGCAGAAGACAAGAAATAGCTAAGATCAGAGCAGAACTGAAGGAGATAGAGACACAAAAAACCCTTCAAAAAAATCAATAAATCCAGGAGCTGGTTTTTTGAAAAGATCAACAAAATAGACAGACCACTAGCCAGATTAATAAAAAAGAAAAGAGAGAATAACCAAATTGATGCAATAAAAAACGATCAAGGGGATATCACCACAGATTCCACAGAAATTCAAACCATCATCAGAGATTATTACAAACAACTCTATGCACACAAACTAATAAACCTGGAAGAAATGGATAAATTCCTGGACACTTGCCTCCTGCCAAGCCTAAACCAGGAAGAAGCCGAAACCCTGAACAGACCCATAACAAGGTCTGAAGTTGAGGCAGCAATTAAGAGCTTACCACCCAAAAAAAGCCCAGGTCCAGATGGGTTCTCAGCTGAATTCTACCAGACATACAAAGAGGAGCTGGTACCATTTCTTCTGAAACTATTCCAAACAATACAAAAAGAGGGAATTCTTCCCAAATCATTTTACGACACCAACATCATACTGATTCCAAAACCCGGCAGAGACTCAACAAGAAAAGAAAACTTCAGGCCAATATCCATGATGAACATAGATGCAAAAATCTTCAATAAAATACTGACAAGCCGATTGCAACAGCACATCAAAAAGCTTATCCACCATGATCAAGTAGGCTTCATCCCGGGGATGCAAGGCTGGTTCAACATACGCAAGTCTATAAACGTAATTCACCACATAAACAGAACCAAAGACAAAAACCACATGATTATCTCAATTGATGCAGAGAAGGCCTTTGACAAAATTCAGCAGCCCTTTATGCTAAAAACACTCACTAAGCTAGGTATCGATGGAACGTATCTCAAAATAATAAAAGCTATTTATGACAAACCAACAGCCAATATCATACTGAATGGGCAAAAAGTGGAAGCATTCCCCTTGAAATGTGGCACCAGACAAGGATGCCCTCTATCACCGCTGCTATTCAATATAGTATTAGAAGTTCTAGCCTGAGCAATCAGACAAGAAAAAGAAATAAAGGGCATTCAAATAGGAAAGGAGGAAGTCAAATTGTCTCTATTTGCAGATGACATGATTTTATATCTAGAAGACCCCATCGTCTCAGCCCCAAACCTCCTGAAACTGATAAGCAACTTCAGCAAAGTCTCAGGATACAAAATCAATGTGCAAAAATCACATGCATTCCTATACACCAATAACAGACTTAAAGAGAGCCAAATCAAGAACAAACTTCCATTCACAATTGCCACAAAGAGAATAAAATACCTAGGAATACAACTAACAAGGAATGTAAAGGACCTCTTCAAGGAGAACTACAAGCCACTGCTCAACGAAATAAGAGAGGACACAAACAGATGGAGAAACATTCCATGTTCATGGTTAGGAAGAATCAAGATCGTGAAAATGGCCATACTGCCCAAAGTAATTTACAGATTCAATGCTATCCCCATCAAGCTACCAATGACCTTCTTCGCAGAACTGGAAAAAACCACCTTAAACTTCATATGGAACCAAAAGAGAGCCCGCATAGCCAAGTCAATTCTAAGCAAAAAGAACAAAGCGGGAGGCATCACACTACCAGACTTCAAACTATACTACAAGGCTACAGTAATCAAAACAGCATGGTACTGGTACCAAAACAGAGATATAGACCAATGGAACAGAACAGAGGTCTCGGAGGCAACACAACATATCTACAACCACCTGATCTTTGACAAACCAGACAAAAACAAGCAATGGGGAAAGGATTCCCTGTTCAATAAATGGTGTTGGGAAAGCTGGCTAGCTATGTGCAGAAAGCAGAAACTGGACCCCTTCCTGACACCTTACACTAAAATTAACTCCAGATGGATTAAAGACTTAAACATAAGACCTAACACCATAAAAACCCTAGAAGAAAATCTAGGCAAAACCATTCAGGACGTAGGTGTAGGCAAGGACTTCATGACCAAAACACCAAATGCATTGACAACAAAAGCCAAAATAGACAAATGGGACCTAATCAAACTCCACAGCTTCTGCACAGCAAAAGAAACAATCATTAGAGTGAATCGGCAACCAACAGATTGGGAAAAAATTTTTGCAGTTTACCCATCTGACAAAGGGCTGATATCTAAAATTTACAAAGAACTAAAACAGATTTACAAGAAAAAAACCAACAAGCCCATTCAAAAGTGGGCAAAGGATATGAACAGACACTTTACAAAAGAAGACATACATGAGGCCAACAAACATATGAAAAAATGCTCATCATCGCTGCTCATCAGAGAAATGCAAATCAAAACTACATTGAGATACCATCTCACGCCAGTTAGAATGGCGATCATTAAAAAATCTGGAGACAACAGATGCTGGAGAGGATGTGGAGAAATAGGAACACTTTTACACTGTTGGTGGGAGTGTAAATTAGTTCAGCCATTGTGGAAGACAGTGTGGCGATTCCTCAAGGACATAGAAATAGAAATTCCATTTGACCCAGCAATCCCATTACTGGGTATATATCCAAAGGATTACAAATCGTTCTACTATAAGGACACGTGCACACGAATGTTCATTGCAGCACTGTTTACAATAGCAAAGACCTGGAACCAACCCAAATGCCCATTGACGATAGACTGGATAGGGAAAATGTGGCACATATACACCATGGAATATTATGCAGCCATCAAAAACGATGAGTTTGGGTCCTTTGTAGGGACATGGATGAACCTAGAAACCATCATTCTCAGCAAACTGACAGAAGAGCAGAAGATCAAACACCGCATGTTCTCACTCATAGGCGGGTGTTGAACAATGAGAACACATGGACACAGGGAGGGGAGCACTACACACTGGGGTCAGTTTGTGGGAAATAGGGGAGGGACGGTGGGGGGTGGGAAGCTGGGGAGAGATAGCAAGGGGAGAAATGCCAGATGTAGGTGACAGGGAGGAAGGCAGCAAATCACACTGCCACGTGTGTTCCTATGCAACAATTTTGCATGTTCTTCACATGTACCCTAAAACCTAAAATGCAATAAAATAAATAAATGGGAAAAAATAAAATAAAATAAAATATTAAATAAAAAAAAAAAAAAGAAATAGTCTTGATCTGGGTGGTGGTTATAGACGTACACACTTACGTAGAAACAAAAAAATCATCAAGCCGTAGACATATGACTTGTGCATTTTACTCTACATAAATTTCACCTTAAAAACAAATACTTTTTTAAAGGGAAGGGATAAAGAAAAATGTATTCCAAAATAAGCGGGTGGGGGCCAGGCATAGTGGCTCATGCCTATAATCCCAACAGTTTGGGAGGCCAAAGTGAGAGGATCTCTTGAGTCCAAGAGTTCAAGACCAGCCTAGGCAACATAGTGAGACCCCTCTACAATTTTTTTTTAATTAGCCAGGCACGATGTCTCACACCTGTGGTCCCAGCTACTCAGGAAGCTGGGTGGGAGAAGTGCTTGAGCCCAGGAGTTTGAGGCTGCAGTGAGCCGTGATCATGCCACTGCACTGCAGCCTGGGTGACAGTACAAGACCCTGTCTCAAAAAAAAGACATGGGTGAGGAGAAAGAGAAAGAAAAGAAAGATTTTAAAAGATTTTTCTTCCATGTTTACAATACATAAATAAGAACAAACTAAATAAAAGAGAGACAAACCTAAAAAGGCATGTGGCCTAGCTGGGTACATTTCTGCATGATGAAAAATAGCCTGAGAGCTGACAAAGCACTGGTATCTTCTTAACAATGGGATGGCCTGCCGCTCAGTATAGCAGGGGAATGGCTGGTGTTTTTCTCTTGAGAGGCTGAGACAGCACTGAGATGAGGGCAAATACTGAATCCCAACACTCTGGGGGACCATGCTCAAAAAGGACACTGAATAAGGATCTGATAAATGAATCAAGAAAATGCTTAGCCAGGAGTGGTGGCTCACACCTATAATCCCAGCATTCTGGGAGGCTGAGGCAAGGATCATGAGGACAGAAGTTCAAGACCAGCCTGGGCAATAAGGCAAAACCCTGTCTCTACTAAAAATACAAAAATTAGCCAGGTGTGGTGCTGTGCTGAGCCTACAGTCCCAGCTACTCAGAAGGCTGAGGTGGGAGGATTACTTGAGCCTAGGAGGTCAACACTGCAGTGAGCCACGAACATGGCATTGCACTCCAGCCTGGGCAACAGAGTGTAACCCCTGTCTCAAAAATTTTAAAAAAATGCTTAAGGTAGGCTCTCTGACAGTGGTAACATGGACAGAAAGGCAAGCAGGTATAAAAATGGGATTACACAAGATTATCCAATTCAATCTGGGGACATGTTATTCTTACACTAAATAGGACATACATAAAGCCACTTTCAAAAGTGCACACCTATGCCAATATGATTATTATTACTTAAAGATGCATTTTCAGCTTTTAAAATTCTCTACAGAGTTCTGGTTATTGTTAAACTCCACTGCATCCACCTACTGAATTTTCAATAATAGGCCTAAAACATTTCCAGTGGGTGAAGACTTGAAAATAGACTCAGCCATCTGAAAGAATAGAAGTTTCTTTTTCTGCCAAATGTGACAGCTACAAGTAGCGCAGCCCTAGCCGCTCCTGTTATATCCTTTCTGCCCTAGGTGGAACAAGCATCTCCCAAGAGCATGACTTCCCCTCCCTGGAAGTGCGCCAGCTGAAACTAGAGGACACCTGAGCAGGTGAGAGCAGAGCAATTCAGGCCCAGAGGAGAGGACCCATTTCTCTCACCTGGTGACCAGCACTGCTGCACACTCACTGCACGGCTGGCCACTGTGCTAAACAATTTCCAGCACTCTCTGGTTTAATCCTCTGAGCACGCCGATGAGGTAGTCGGGTTCTCAAAAGGAAACAGATGGCCCACTTGAATTAGGGTAATCTGGGGTGGGATTAATAGAGACTTTCACAGGGTGGGTGAGGTATAGAGAAAGCTCAAGGTGATAGTCCAGGGCTAGAAACAAGGAAGCCCCCAGACCTGAAGGAATGAGGAAAGAGGGGTAAGGAGGAAGGTAAACCTGATTGGAGCAGCCACCCATACCGTGAGGGACACGGCCTGCCCAAAATCCCCATTGGCAGGGAGCTGGTGGGATAACCGCCTCCCCCCACCCCCAATCTCACTGGTCTCCCTCCCACCCTGCTGTCTCCCACCAGGGCTTCCCTTGAGCCAAAGCTTATGGGAAGCCACAGGATAGGAGCCTGCTGCCATGCCCACACAGGCCTAGCCCAAAGCAGAGCAGGTGGGGCAATGGGGAGACCTCCTGGTGGTCAAGACATCACCTCCATTTCACAGCGAGGAGTCCTCTTTGAGTAAGGAGGAGGGTCAGGTTCCAGCTCTCTCGTGGGCAGTTCCTGCACTGCATTTCCCTGCCCTGGTTTCCTCCACAGTCACTGACAGCGCGCCCGCCCTATGCTATGAGCAAATTCCCTAGGCTTTCTCAGTGCCTTCCAACTCAGTTCTGTGATTCTGTGGATTTGTGGTTTAAAATGAGGTGACTAAGCCAACAAGACACATTAAAGGTGTTCAAAATACAACCTACCCTCAAAACTGGAGCTGATGCTGCAGTCCCTTCTCCTTCCCAGGCTCCTCCTCTCTCTTTCCCATGGTCCTCCTCTCCTTCCCACAGTCCTCTCTCCTTCCCAGGGCCCTCCTCCCTCTTTCCCACAGTCCTCCTTGCCTTCCCGCATTCTTACTTCCTTCCCAGGGTCCTCCTCTCTCTTTCCCACAGTCTTCCTCCCCTTCCCACAGTCCTCCCTCCTTCCCAGGGTCCTCCTCCCTCTTTCCCACAGTCCTCCTTGCTTTCCCACAGCACTCCCGCTTTCCCAGGGTCCTCCTCTCTCTTTCCCATGATCCTCCTCCACTTCCCATGGACCTTCCTTCCTAGGGTCCTCCTCCCTCTTTCCCACCATCCACCTCACCTTCCCACAGTCCTCCTTCCTTCCCAGGGCCCTCATCTCTCTTCCCCACAGTCCTGCTTACTTTGCTACAATCTTCCTCTCCTTCCCACAGTCTTCTCTCCTTCCCTAGGTCTTTTCTCTTTCCCATAGTCCTCCTCTCTCATTCCTTCCTCCTTCATCTTCACTCTAACCACTGCCCCTTTTATCTGGAAAAACCCTCTTTCCACACTAGAATGCAGCTCAACTTCTGGGATACTCCTTTCCTAAAACTGGGGTCTTTGTTTGGATATGCAAACGAACTCCCATTCGCACCTCAACAGCGTCAATCTGCAATGGCCCAGATGCAGCACTTTCTCACTCTTAAAATGGGAGAGAGCTGGATTCAAGTGTAGTCCAGTGGGGGGAAAGCCTATATTCCTACAACTCCAGAAAGCAATGTTTAGTAGCATGTTCCCTACAAAACTCTCCCCAGCTTCCTCACACCAAAGAGAAAACAGAAACGCTGGCAAGATGACCCTGAGACAAGATCCTAAAGAAAGATTTAACTAGGTTCCTATTCATTTTCAACTCTGAAAGGGCAGTGACTGGAAATCCAGTGTGCATCACACATTTTTCATCAACAACCCCTTGTCATTAAAAAAAAAAAACCCTCCCACCCAGCCCTCAGAACTCCTTTGGCGGAGGCCACCTGCTTCTCTGGGCCCAAGGTTCCCCATACTACCTGCCTCCCTGTATCCACGGCACACTCCCTCTTAAATATTGTCTGGTACTAGGGAGACTACAGCAGGGGATCCGAGGACTTTTGAATGCAGGTCTTCCTACTGAGGACAATCCATTCTTCTGAGAACAATCCATTCTTCTCCAGTGTGAGATAGAAAGTTTATGGCACCGGGGCTTTTAGACCTAGTCAGTATTTCCCATGAGGAACAGCCGGCAGGTGATCCTTTTCTACCCAACAATTCAAACTATTACTTACAACTGTGTGGTAACTGATTAATATGAATGAGTTACATTTTTATAATTAACCCATAGATGACTTCTGCAAAAGGCATAATTTTCAAAACCTTACTGAAGAAGTTTTGTTCAGTGCTTCATGGACATAAAGGGGTAAAGGAAAATAATATTGCTCATACCAAAAAGGTAATATAAGCCAGGCGCGGTGGCTCACACCTATAATCTCAGCACTTTAGGAGGCTGAGGTGGGCAGATCACTTGAGGTCAGGAGTTTGAGACCAGCCTAGCCAATGTGGTAAAACCCCAACTCTACTAAAAAAAAAAATACAAAAATTAGTTGGGCGTAGTGGCATGCATCTGTAATCCCAGCTACTCAGGAGGCCCAAGAATCATTTGATCCTGGGAGGCAGAGGTTTCAGTGAGCCAAGATGGAGTTTATGCCACTGCACTCCAACCTGGGCAAGAAAGCAAGACTCTGTTTCAAAGAAAAAGGGGGGCAATATGAACACAAAGGTGGAAAACATTGCATAATTTAAATTCTATATTCATTCATTCATTCATGTAAGACATTGCATAATTTGGATTCTACATTAATTAATTTATTTATTTAGAGACAGGGAGGGCTCTGGCATGATCATGGCTCATTGCAGCCTCAACCTCCTGGGCTCAAGTGATCCTCCCACCTCAACCTCCTGAGTAGCCTGGACTACAGGTGCACACCGCTACACCTAGCTAATTTTTTAATTTTATTTTTGTAGAGACGGGGTCTCCCTATATTACCCAGGCTGGTCTCGAACTCCTGGGCTCAAGTGACCCTCTGCCTCAACCTCCCCAAAGTGCCGGGATTACAGGCATGAGCCACCATGTCTAGCTGGATTCTACATTTAATTTGATTGCTATTTCATTTAAGCTGTCTAAACTGAGTTTTACCTCCATTTTGCAAGGAATAGAAAAAAGTAAAATTCTTTTAAACTCTCAAAGCAAATAAACAAGTACATACAACAATTTAACAAGCTTTACATTTTTCCAGCATTTTCTTTTCTTTCCTTCTTTTTTTTTTTTTTTTTTTTGAGGGACGCTTTCTTGCCCAGGCTTGGAGTGCAGTAACATAATCTCTGTTCACAATCAGATGGAGTTTGAACTCCACCTCCCGAGTTCCAACAATTCTCCTGCCTCAGCCTCCCAATTAGCTGGGACTACAGGTGTGGGCCACCACACCCGGGTAACTTTTGTATTTTTTAGTAGAGACGGGGTTTCACCATACCATGTTGGTCAGGCTGGTCTCGAACTCCTGACCTCAAGTCATCCGTCTACCTCGGCCTCCCAGAGTGCTGGGATTATAGGCATGAGCCACTGCTCCCAGCCTCAGCATTTTCTAAGAAGTGATACACAGTGGAAAGAGATCATCCTGAGCCTTAAAAAAGCAATTTCAGGCTGGGAGCAGTGGCTCACACCTGTAATCCCAGCACTTTGAGAGGCTGAGATGGGTGGATCACCTGAGGTTGGGAGTTCGAGACTGGCCTAACATGGAGAAACCCCATCTCTACAAAAAAAAAAAAAAAAAAGCAATTTCAAAATAAGTATCCCAGATACCAAGGGCAAAACTATACATGCTTCTCTTGGTATCACATAGGAGGTCAAGCCATCAAGCCATCCCCTAAGATAGTCTATGCAATTCATCCTCAAGCGCCCCCACAGCCTTTGGTCAGCAGAGCCCACACAGGAGACAGGAAAAAGGGTTTTGCTTTGTACTCACTCTTACAAAGTTGTCAGGGAACAAACCTCTCCTGCCGTTGATCTGTCCCTCCCACCAGCCTCCATCCTCCTTCCTGATGTTGGTGATGATTTCACCCACGCTGATTGTCAGCTCATCGTCGTGCTGGGCCTGGTAGTCAAACTCCACTATGGCCTCCACTGGAAGGAACAGGGAAAACAGAGTAATTTAGGTCAGATGTTGGAGAAGGCTGAGGCCCACTATCCCTTGAAGGCCAGTAAAGTCACATTAAAGGGACTTCCCCTCTACAAATATTCAAAATAACAGGGCCACACACAGTAACCCAATTTTGGTTAACCTGAAGCCTATAGCACAGAAACCACAAAGTGCTGGTCTGTGGTCTGGCATAGGCAGCGTGGCCTACAGGTCTTGGGGTCAGCAGGCGCTTCAGAGTGAAAGCCACATGATGACATCCAGCTAACAATATTTGCCCCACCCAGAGGGGGTCCAGCATTGTCTCTCTGAGCTCAGAGTACAGACAATAGATGTGAGTTTGACTTTTAGGTCTCCCATCCCCTGCCAATACTATATGATGCTAACCTCTCTGGGTCTCAGTTATATAAAATGTCAAAGCTAATAACTCCCATCTGATATGGTCTGTGTCCCCACTCAAATCTCATCTTGAATTGTAGTTCCCATAATCCCCATATATTGTGAGAGGGACCCAGTAGGAGGTAACTGAATTATGATGGCAGTTATCCTCATGCTATTCTTGTGATAGTGAGTAAGTTCTCACAAGATCTGATGGTTTTATAAGAGGGCTTTTCCCTCTTTTGTTTGGCATTTCTCCTTCCTGCCACCATGTGATGAAGGATGTGTTTGCTTTCTCTTCTGTCAAGATTGTTAAGTTAGGCCTCCCCAGCCATATTGAACTGAGTCAATGAAACCTCTTTCCTTTATAAATTACCCAATCTTGGGTATGTCTTTATTAGTAGCATGCGAACGAACTAATACACCATCCTACAGAGGTAACACCCATCTTGCAGCGACAACACGTGTAAAGATGGCTGGTACAGAGGGCCTAGTTGGCCAGCCCAATGTCTCAGACCGCCTACATCAGAACCCCAATTGCCCTCCCAACAGATGAGCTCTTACACATCAATTCCATTATTACACTGTTTTCCTGATCTATGACAATCACTCATACTTGGCAACAGGCAAAGGCAACAGGTAAAAAAGGTGGGTGTTCTCACTGACAAAGTGCCAATGCAAATTAGCAGCATTAATCAATCCAAAAATTAGTTAACTGATGCATGTATCAATTATACAATTCATTTAGACTGGGCTTCTCCTCATGACCACCTCAGTATGAACCAATTTCATAACCTTTTCCTTCTTTTTTTTTTAAAGACAGAGTGTCACTCTGTTGCCCAGGCTGGAGTGCAGTGGTGCAATCTCAGCTCACTGCAACCTCCGCCTCCCTGGTTCAAGCGATTCTCCTGTCTCAGCACCCCAAGTAGCTGGGATTACAGGTGTACACCACCACACCCTGCTAATGTTTGTATTTTTAGTAGAGATGGTGTTTCACCATGTTGGCCAGGCTGGTCTCGAACTCCTGACCTCAGGTGATCCACCTGCCTCAGCCTCCCAAAGTGCTGGGATTATAGGAATGAGCCACCACGCCAGTCCATCTTTTCCTTTTTTAATTTGCAGATCCATATGAATGAATGAATGAATGGCAAATGAATGACTATAAGTATAACAAAAATTAGATGAAACCCCAAGTGGTGAATTAGCAATTCAGAAATTATGGTAAAATAATGGAAGAGGAAAAGTTAAATGAGCTCTGTAAAGCATTCATATACTAAAATTAACTCAAAATAGATTACAGACCTAAGTCTAAGAGCTAAAATTGTAAAACTTTTTATAAGAATGGATAGGAGAAAATCTTCATGACCTTAGGTTTGGCAAGTATTTCTTAAATAGGAAACAAAAAGCACAAATGAGTTAAAAAAACTTCAATACACTGAGACAGGCTTTCCAGGAAAAACACTGGTAGTGAGTGGAACATGGGCTTTGTATATCCATTCAGGACAAATTCCCAAAGCACTTCCAGTTCCAAACATCCTATCTACCCAGGTTGGTGTGCTCCGTCTGTCCACTCACAACATCTGCTAAACCAGACAATTCATAAGCAACTCAGAGTGAAAATTCCTTTATCATTTTTTTTCCCAAAGTTAGCTGGCTTACTTTACTGTCATAAATCTGCCCAGGATGAAGTTGAGTTGTGAACCATTCTCATCACTTATTAAAGAAAGGAGTGGAAGAACATGAACAAGGCAACCTTTGCAGATTTCTCTGTGTTCCTGACAAGTACAAAGGCACAAACACTCTGACTTTATTGTACCATGCTATGCTCACCACCCCAGCAGTTAAAATGAGCCATCATAACAATTGGAACCAGGTCAATTAAAACACAGCTTTCCTCAGATAGCCTAGATATTGATCTATTAAACCTTTGCTGGCTCTTGCCTGTAATGCCAACACATTGGCAGGCCAAAGTGGGGGAGTTATTTGAGGCCAGGAGTTCAAGACCAATCTGGACAACATAGCAAGACCCCATCTCTACACAAAAAATTAAAAAATTAGCCAGCCATGGTGACACACATCAGTAGTCCCAGCAACTGGGGAGGCTAAGGCAGAAGGATGGCTTGAGCCCAGGAGTGTGAGGCTGAAGTGAGCCATGACTGCATCACTGCACCCCAGCCTAAGTAACAGAGTGAGACCCTGACTCAAAAACAAACAAAAAAAGCTTTGCTATAGGAACTGAGATTACAATAATAACTGTTCATGTTCCAGATACTTTTTCCTACACTATCTCAACCCTCCCAACATTCTGATGCCCATCTTTCCAATTAGAGAGCTTGAAGCTCAGCAAATAAGTTATGCTTATTTTCTGACCTAGTGCTCTCCAGTGGGATGTGTTCACTTCACGCATCCACTGAGATGATGGGAAAAAACAATTACAATGTCTATTGATTTTAACTTTAAAAAAGTAGTAATTCAACTTCTCTATTGTTCCATTGACAGAAATGACACAGGCTCCTTGACCCAGTCCCCAGGACACACAGTCAGGGATCCTTCAAGGGGCAGGAAGCAGCCGGAGGGACAGTGGAACCAAGGAGTACCACCAGAGCAAGCACCAGCATTCTATGTGATGCTAACTTCTCTGGGTCTCAGTTGTACAAATGTCAAAGCTAATAATTCCCATCTGATATGGTTTGGCTGTGTCCCCATCATGAGGCACCCTGCAGTTCTGCAGCGCCTCCTGGTAAAGCCTTCTTATGGCTATCACCTCTTCTCACTGAAATCACCCTCAAAAAGTGGGTCAGTAGTTTGAAAAGATGTGTGTAAAGAAAACAGAAGCTGTAGATAACATGAGGCCAAGTGCCAAGAAAATGGCAGAGCTGCCACTTAGGCTTCTGCTAGGAGCTCTTTGCTAGCCACATTGGGAGGATACATCAGATCTTATAGGGAGATGGCCCCTAAACTCTCAGTTATCAAGATCATTTGTAATATGTGTTTCCTTATACCCTTAACATTGGTATAACTGTGGAACCATTGGGATTAGCAAGATATTTTAAAAATATGTACCTGAACCATGAAGAAAATATCTTCATTTTTCCACCAATGTCTAAAGTCATACAATACTCAATTTATGTGTTTCAAAAGTTTGTTAAGCCTAATAACAACAATATAGGAGCTTCTCTGGGGTCTTCTTGTTTTTCAGTTAGTACAGTAATATATGCGTACAATCTATAATTAATTAAGGAGATACTAAAAAATTTTTTTTGAGACAGGGTCTGGCTATGTTGCCCAGGCTGGAGTGCAGTGGCACCATCTCAGCTCACTGCAACCTCTGTCTCTCAGGCTCAAGTGATCCTCCCACCTCAGCCTCCCAAGTAGCTGGGACTACAGGTGCACACCCCCACACCCAGCTAATTTTTGTATTTTTTGTACAGACAGGGTTTCACCATGTTGCTTAGGCTGGTCTCAAACTCCTGAGCTCAAGTAATCCACCCACCTTGACCTCCCAAAGTGCTTGGATTACAGACACCTGCCACCACGCCTAGCTAATATTTGTTATTTTAGTAGAGATGGGATTTTACCGTGTTGGTCAGGCTGGTCTTGAACTCTTAACCTCAAGTGAACCGCCTGCCTAGGCCTCTCAAAGAGTTGGGATTACAAGCGTGAGCCACCATGCAGGCCACTGCCCCTTCTTTAAACTTAAGTAATCATGCACAGCCTCCTTGCCTTCTGGCCACAGCTGGGTTCTAACGCCTCCACATCACCTTCTAAGCTCTTCTAGGCCCAAGGCCTCCCTGGCCCCTGCCACTGAAGCAATGTCAAGCTGTGTCTTGTCTTTCCCATGAGCCTCTAAATGCCTTCTGAGTATGGATCACCCTTAGTTCTGCTGGGGCCCCTATAAGCATCCATGACATGCAATAGGTGCTCAATATGACTGCTCAGCTTGCATTTTATGATGGTAGACCGTTCCCAGCCCAACAAAGGTGCTACTAAAATGTCAAGTGTCAATCACATTTTGCAAATTGAGTCATATTCTTCCATGCACTAAGGGAGCTTGCTATTTAAAAGATCCTGTGGTTAATTCTTCTGTAACATGAATAGTTACTTCCTGCTTTACCTTTCCTATCAAAATGAATTTTTTTTACATATCAGGTTTCTCTAAGACATCAGATATCATCTTGCCTAATTTTTTTCCTGAATTTTACAGATGAGAAACTGAGACCTAGAAAGTTCCATGAGTTAGGCTTAGAGAGATTGAGAGGTAAATAATAGCAGCATCAAGTCCAGGGCTATACTCTCCTAAATTACAGACCATTGGAGAGAAGGAAGGATTAAAGAAGAGGAAACCTGTGGCTTTGTTAAGAGCTCATAAATCATGAGGATATGTCTCTCCTACCCTTTCTGAAGGCTCTTTCCAGTGTCCTCTGCAAGCCTTTTTGAAAGGTTTAGAACTTTGTTGTCCAATACAGTGTCACTGCAAATGTGGCTAGTGAGTATTTGGAATGTGGCTAGTCTGAACTGACATGTGCTATAAGATACATCCCAAGTTCCAAAAACTTGTTTAGAAAAAAATAATGTGAAATAGCTCATTATTTTCCAATCAATTGCATGTTTAAGTGATGTTTTAGATCTGTTGTGTTAAATAAATATATTCTTCAAATTCATTTTACCTTTTAAAAATTTTATTAATGTGGCTACTAGAACATTTAAAATGACATATGTGGTTTGTCTCATGTCTCTATAGAACAGAATGATTTAGTATAATACTTGGCAAACAGGTGGTGAAGATCTTGGATGATACAACACAGCCGAAATTATATCACAAGAGCCCAGAAGAAAGTCTATGCCCCCAAAACCTATTTCCTTGTCTTCAAGAGGCTGCAGGGCAGGAAGGACAAAACATTACCTAAGATTTTTTTTAAGCAGTACCCCTTAAGAAACTACCTCTGGGCATGAGCAGAAAATTAAAACATTAAGCTAAATAAAATACATCAGAGGTGTAAATAACAGTAAACAAAATTCCATATTTAAAGACAACATAAATTACAAAACTTAAGAACATCTCCCCATCAGAAAAATACCACCCTCCAGCTGTCTGCTGTGTCAAAAGCCAGCCTCCACAAGTTTGCTACATCTACTGTCGCTGCAAAAACCAAGCTACAGTTAACCTCATGTTACAAGACAGAGCCAGGGGAGATAAGAGATCTGCTTAGAAATGCAAAACACTTCACCCTCCCCTATACCTTCAAACTTGCTGGAATGTTTCCTCCCCCAAAGACGAAATGGGTGGTTTTTAACTGTGGGTTGGCTAGGCCAGCTGCCTAGCAGGTTCTCAGGGCCAGCTTCTCACGGCGGCAGTGGCGCGGTGGTGGTGGTGGTATTTCCGTGGTCCTGCTCTGTGACCACTCCCTCCCTACCTCTGCTCACTCTCCTTCCTCTCTCCTAGGGCCGGTTCACCTCGCTATAATTTCACACTGACTTACCCCAACCAGACTGCAACCATCATTTGGGAAAAGCCCTTATCTTTGCCAGAATTCTAAATCCCTCACCTAGTATCATGTCTGCTTCAATAAATATTTGAATAAACCAGAAAGCATGAAGGAAAATGAAAGTTTCCAATTAACGTCCTCCGCTGTATACACATATATGCGATGTCGCAGAGGTCTCAGTGCAGTAAGCTTTAATCATTTCAGAAGTAGAAATGTTACACACTTACTGCTTCTGCACTTACTCTGTTCTGTGAATTCTGAAGAATAAATTTTTAATTTTAGTGTTTTGTTTCAGCCCTCTGAAGAGCATAGAAAATCAAGAAGTCATTTTTTGCCAAAAAAAGACTTCACCAAAAAATATCATGAGTGCTGATCATTAGAGATGGAAAGAACATCAGATATCACCTTGTCTAATTTTTTTCTGAATTTTACAGATGAGGAACTAGGGTCTAGTAGGTTCCATGACTTAGGCACAGAGAGATTGAGAAGTAAATAATGGCAACATCAAGCCCAGGGCTATGCTCTCCTAAATTACAGTTCACTGGAGAGAAGGAAGGATCTAAAAGAGAAAGCAGAGAAATCTGAGACCAACAAGATACAGACTTTCACACCACTGATGGGGGCAGAGGGGATCTCTTTTTTTTCCTTCATGTATAACATAGTTTCCAGAATACCCAGACAAAGTTACACCTGTCAGGAACATATAAAAACCTATGTTCAAATCTAAAAAGACAGAAAACAGGTCAGTGGCTGCCTAGGGCTAAGGATGGGAATGGGGATGGACTGCAGATGGGTATGAGGAATCTTTTTGAGGTGATGGAAATATTCTCAAATTAAACTGTGGTGAAAGTTACGGAATGCTGTGAATTTACATGAAAAGTATTAAACTGTACACTTAAAATGGGTGAAATTTTATACCTCAATACAACCTTTAAAAATAAAAATTGGGTCAGGTGCAGTGGCTCACATCTGTAATTGCAGCACTTTGGGAGGCCGAGGCGGGCGAAATCACCTGAGGTTGGGAGTTCGAGACCAGCCTGACCAACATGGAGAAACCCTATCTCTACTAAAAATACAAAACATTAGCCAGGCCTGGAGGTGCATGCCTGTAATCCCAGCTACTTGGGAGGCTGAGGCAGGAGAATCGCTGGAACCCAGGAGGCAGAGACAGTGCCATTGCACTCCAGCCTGGGCAATAAGAGCAAAACTCCATCTCAAAATAAATAAATAAAATTAAAATCGAAATTGGCCAGGCATGGTGGCTCACGTCTGTAATCCCAGCACTTTGGGAGGCCGAGACAGGCAAATCACAAGGTCAGGAGTTTGAGACCAGCATGACCAACATGGAGAAACCCCATCTCTACTAAAAACACAAATATTAGCCGGGCGTGGGGGTACGCACCTGTAATCCCAGCTACTCAGGAGGCTGAGGCAGGAGAATGGTTTGAACCTGGGAAGTGGAGGTTACAGTGATCCAATATTGCAGCACTGCACTCCAGCCTGGGTGACAGAGTGAGACTCTGTCTCCAAAAAAATAATAATAAAGTTAAAATTAAAAATTCTATGCAATACATATTTGAGAATTTATTATTGTAGATTTTCAGTCATTGAGAGGGTAGACTGTGTTTGTGCCCTAGGGGGAGAACACTCCCCATGCAGGGAGGGGAACTATTTGGGGGACCTTCCCTTCCACCATGAGATAAATAGTTTGAAGGGACTGCCCATCAACATGCCCTGCCCTCCGCCAGCCAATGTACAGCACGGAACCCAACTGTGACTCAAAGCAATGTGACAAAGATTGGAGATGGCTAGAACAGATTCCCCCACCAGCGCTCTCAGAAGTAGAGATCCCTGAAGCTGCCCAGTTGCAATCTTTCTCAGACCTGATCTTCTAGCTTCTCCTACCATGCTATCAACTACCCAAATGCCTTCTGATAAACTTTTTTGCTATCTTAGTCATGGAAAAGTTGGTTTCTTTTAATTAAAACCAGAGAATCGTAACAGATACTCATGCATCAACTTTATATACACACACACTTCTCTACGGAAGTATGCACAAGGCTAAGTTCTTACCATCCAGTGCTTCCCATTAGTGTCAGGGCTGAAGAGTTTGGGGGCCTGAATTTCCCAGGCCAAGGCCACAGGTACTGTGAGGATCTCCACATACAATAAAGCTGTCCTACATACCAGTCACATTTTCCTTTTGGTGTCTTCACAAACACACCACTAAGGAACACCAACCCAACAAGCAAGTAATTCCCAAGGCCTGCATCTTAAACACTGAACATCAGCTTCGCCAACGAAGACAGGCTCAGAGCACAGACTCCAATGACAGAGGGTCTCTGGGCCTAAATTCTCTCTCTGAGCAGGAGGCAGCACCCCTGTGGCTGGATGGCCTCTTGCAGGGTTCAACAACGTCTATAACAGGCCCAGTAGCAGCTCAAAGAATTGGGCAGCAGCAGGGAAAGGGGAAAAGAGATGAATCAAGAAAGAAGAGAAAAAGCAAACCCGGCTGTGTGAGCAGAAAGACAGGTCCACCATTATCTGCCTCAGACACCACTAAGGGCACTCTTGTCACTTGCTGCTTTCCAGGACAGCCCAAGTATGCACCAATGGTCCAAGCCTCTCAAGTTACTGTGATCAGCCTTGATTCCACTCTTACCTCCACCACAACCAATGCCCCCCGAAAGCAGAGGGGCATTCAATCAAAGATCAAAATGAGATGCAGGGCCTGGATGGGAAACTGTTCACAAAACCTGAGGGCCTTGAGTCCCTTACAGCTTGCCTTCTGAAGCCTCTGCCTCACCAGGGCCTGTCCCTGGAACAAAAGCTCAAGGAGCAAGAACAAAGAGTTATCAAAGGCTTCCTGACTGAAATTAACCTTTGCAAACCTAACACACAGCTTTTAAGACTATGCATTAGATACACGGGGTAAGAATAACTTGACCAGTAGACGACGTTCTAAGTGAAAAAGAAAGAACGGAGAAAGTGTGCAGGTGACTTTGCAGGTTAAAAAAAAAAAAAAAAAAAAAAAAACTAGTAAAAAACAAAGACAACAGGTTAACGCTGGATAAACCTGTATGGAGAATGGTTCTATACAACAATCATGGAGGGGAAAAAAATCAGTGGAATCTTAGAAAACCAAATTTTTTTTCTTGAAACAGAGTCTTGCTCTGTTGCCCAGGCTGGAGTGCAGTGGCACCATCTTGACTCACTGCAACCTCCGCCTCCCAGGTTCAAACGATTCTCCTGCCTCAGCCTCCTGAGTAGCTGGGATTACAGGAATACACCACCATGCTCAGCTAATTTTTGTATTTTTAGTAGAAACGGGGCACACCATGTTGGCCGGGCTGGTCTAGAACTCCTGGCATCAAGTAATCCACCCACCCAAGCCTTCCAAAGTGTTGGGATTACAGGCGTGAACCACCACACCCAGCCTGATATTTTTATTTAATTTTTAGAGCCTCTAATTAATTTCCATCATTCTACTTTTTCTCAGGTAGTGTTATATGAAATCTCAGAAAACTACATTTTTAAAATGGACTTAATTGTAGTCTCCTGAGCTACCAGGCACAATTGTTTATGGATCAATATTCTTTCTCTGTTTTTTATTTTTTTCTTGAGATGGAGTCTTGCTCTGTTGCCCAGGTTGGACTGCAGTGGCACGATCTCCCAGGTTGGACTGCAGTGGCACGATCTCAGCTCCCTGCAACCTCTGCCTCCTGGGTTCAAGTGATTCTCTTGCCTCAGCCTCCTGAGTAGCTGGAATTACAGGCATGCACCATGACACCCAGCTATTTTTTTTTTTTTTTTTTTACTAGAGATGGGGTTTCATCATGTTAGTCAGGCTGGTCTCAAACTCCTGACTTCAAGTGATCTGCCAGCCTCAGCTTCCCAAAGTGTTGGGATTACAGGCATGAGCCACCACACCTGGCCAGAAAACCAAATTTAATTAAAAATCTGTTTAGTCAAAATAGTTTAGCCACTTAAAGAAGACAACCTTTTTTGTGCATGGAGAAGTAAGTATGCTGCTTTATATAAATATTTGGCAGTGTTACATAATAAAATAGCTTGAGGATGAGTAGAGATTTTCCTGACTTTATAATGATAGCCTAGTTCTCAGATTCAGAAAAGACCCAAAGACAAGTGCCTGATTAGAAAGCGATCCCTTATTTTTCTCAGTGAGAAGATTCAAAAGGTTGTGGGCTAACCTGAATACGTAAACCTCAAAACAGAAGAAGAAACAGTCAAATATCTGTTTATATTGTGTATTAATGTAATTACAGATTATGTGAAATAAAATAATTAGAAAACATCGCTCCCCAGCCCCCCAACACCCTCTCATTTCATGAAACAATTTGATTATGGATAAGGTATCCGAAGGATTCACTTAAACTATTTTATTCAAAATAATTTCAAAGAGCCCTTATAGTACAGGATACTTTATAAGGACTATAACCAAAAGCAATTCTCGCTTGTCTTAAGGATAGGATAGTATGGGGGGCAGGCCAGCTTTATATTTGGACATGTTGAATGAAAGAAGAAAAGCAAAAGCCTTCTTGTTGATTGCAGTGTGGCTAAGCTGAATCAGCTGTAAGAGGCAGGGATCAAGTCAAAAGGAGGGAAGACAGATTCCACAGAAAAATGTGGTTGGTCATCATGGTTGGGGTGGGCAAAGGCTGGGTCACTCACTGTATGGCCCTCTGTTAAGAAACGTACTTTCTCGTAAGAGAGATAGCAGACAGTGAGGTACGTGAGTGGAAACCACAGTGAACCTTCACTGCTCCCCTGCCCCCAACTGCCCCCTGGCAGATTTCTGTCCCACTTCAGGCTTCATTTATACCCCCAGTTGTAGTAATCCTGCTACTATGAGCCCCTAGAAGGCAAGGACATGTAAAATGGAAGCTGATGGGACTCCTGAAAGAAAAGTTATTGCTCAATGCATCTTCCTCCCTCAAGTGCTTGGCTGAGTGCTTGGCCCCATCAGGCACTCAAGAAATGCTTATTGTTGAGTGGGGAGAAACTTGCAAGGACGATTTTGACAAGAAGCTGAGAATCTGAGAAGATGAGATCTGAGACAAATGCACAGGGATAAAAGCAGAAGATAACAGCAAAATAACAGCTCTTCAAAGCAGTCTAGAATTTAAAACTGTCATAAGCATAACTACTTTAAGCTCCCAGACATCTAATCTGGCGATACCATCTAGCATATTTGCAACACCATAATGTGCAGGTTATTAGGAAGGGTGCATTTAATGGTTTCATCCTAAGTTTCACCAATGACGTCACATAGTAATTGTGAGTCTATCAAGACAGTAACTACCAAGTTAATGTACAAGTCATCTGAGTTGGCACTTTTTAATATTGAACAACAACCTGAACTACAAGTTGCTAGTCAAGTATCTACTTCACAAATGTTTTCTTAATCAACTACATTGTAAATACTTTGTGGCAGTATCAGGAAGCTACTTAGTAAGCATGTGTCTATATAGACTAACACAAAAGAAAAGTGAAGTTAAAACCCAACACTCTCTTTCCTTTGAAGGTTATAGCTTAAAGTTGGAAAAAGAGAATGAGACCTAAATAAAGTGGATAGGGTTTAAAATGTTTGAAACTTTTCCCAAAACTGAAATATGAGTTAATAAAAATAAGCAAATAAAATTAAAGAGTTCAGCAGCCTCACATCAAAAGACTCCTAAGAATAATAATCTATGAAGAGTAATACATAATTTTTTTTCTGAAATAATCACATTCAGCCTCCAAATACTGTTTTCACAAAAAGAAAGCCAGCTACCCTTAGAGAAATGGCTGATTTCATTTCTGGGGCAGGAAAGGTGATAAACCTAGACCATCTTGTCACACCAAGAAAGCAAGGAGGCCAGCAAACACTACTCGGGTCACGTCAAAAGAACTCAGAAGTGAACCTGAAGAGGCTTCCACTGGCCACAAATGGGGAAACATGGGAATGAGTAATAATAACTGCCTTGAAACAGCATTGAAACAATAATTGCAGTAGTAACAATAACTGGACTGAAAGACAACAAATTAATTTGATGTCTCACATATTATGTGATATATCTTTCACAATGATACTTTTAAAAAATCATTGGCCACCTTTGGAAGATGCTAGGGAGCCGACTCATTGTTTCGAAAACTGGTCAATTTAAAAAAAGAATCAAACATTTGTCCTGCCTTTCCTATATGAATTCAAGATAACCAAATGGTTGATGAGAAATTTCTCTGTATGGGAATATTCTGGCTAATAAATGAAGAAGAAATTAGAGAATTGGACAATCAACATTTTGCAACCTCTAATGCAATCAAGAGCCTGAGCAATGGTCACTAGCTGCTATGGCTACTGAATGATTGATTGAGACAGGGTCTCACTCTGTCACCTGGGCTGGAGGGCAGTGGCATGGCCATGGCTCACCAGAGCCTGGAACTCCTGGGCTCAAGTGGTCCTCCTGTCTCAGCCTCTCAAGTAGTCGGGATTACAGGTATGAGCCATTATATTCGGCTTTTTATTTATCTATTTATTTATTTTAAATGTCATGGCTAATTTTTAAAAATTTTTGTTCAGAGATAAGAATCTCACTATGTTGCTCAGGCTAGTCTCAAACTCCTGGGCTCAAGTGATCCTCTGCCATCAGTGTCCCAAAGTTGTGGGATTACAGGCATGAGCCACCATGCCGGGCCAGCTGTGGACATTACAAAAAGAGAGACAAGCAGGCATCTGGAGCCTCATGATGGAAATGTGAGTCACCACTGGCAAAATATTCTTGCCAAGAAACTGAACCTGAATCAGATCAAGCCTCTGGATTTACCACCAGTTTACAGGGGATACAGAACGTCCAGAAATATGTTTTTTGTTTTTTGTTTGTTTTTTTTTTGAGGCGGGGGACGGAGTTTCGCTCTTGTTACCCAGGCTGGAGCGCAATGGCGCGATCTCGGCTCACCGCAACCTCCGCCTCCTGGGTTCAGGCAATTCTCCTGCCTCAGGCTCCTGAGTAGCTGGGATTACAGGCACGCGTCACCATGCCCAGCTAATTTTTGTATTTTTAGTAGAGACGGGGTTTCACCGTGTTGACCAGGATGGTCTCGATCTCTTGACCTCGTGATCCACCCGCCTCGGCCTCCCAAAGTGCTGGGATTACAGGCTTGAGCCACCGCGCCCGGCATCCAGAAATATGTTAAACGGCACTCTAAGGAGGCAATTAGCAAAATCCAGACTATAGGACTGTAGGAAAATGACGTAGTTTCCTTGACAACAACAACAACAACAAAAGCAAAGAAAAACAGAGAGCAGAACCTAGATTAAAACAGACTCAGAGACCAGGTGCGGTAGTTCATGCCTGTAATCCCAGCACTTTGGGAGGCTAAGCTGCGTAGATCACTTGAGGTCAGGAGTTCAAGACTAGCCTGGCCAACATAGTGAAGCCCTGTCTCTGCAAAAAATACAAAAAATAGCCAGGTGTGGTGGCATGTGCCTGTAATCCCAGCTACTCAGGAGGCTGAGGCAGGAGAATCACTTGAACCCAGGAAGCGGAGGATGTAGTTGCTGTGAGCCGAGACCACCACTGCACTCCAGCCTGGGTGGCAGAGTAAGTGAGACTCCATCTCAAAAACAAACAAAACAAAACAAAACCAGAATCAGAGACAACCAACCAATTAGAAAGTATAGACCTTCCAAATCCTGATTCAAACAAACACCTTTTAAAATTTTTTAACTACATGTAAAAATTGGATATTTAAACTAAATGATGATAAGGAAACATTGTTACTTATATGTGTAAAAATAATTGTGATTATGGTGTTGAAAAGAGTCCTTACCTTTACAAAATAAATGCTGAAACACTTCCAGACTGTTAAAATGCTCTACATGTGCAAGTAGAAGAATAATGTCCTACACTGAACTGAAAACATGAAGAGACAAATCTTTATGCTGGCATAACTCTAGCTGGTGTAATCACTATCTCACAAATGATTCAGCTGACCATGCTGAGCACAGCAATGCACCTGGAAAGGAATATGAAGTTTTTAAAGGCAACAAAATATTAAAAGAGTGTGTATTATGTATGTGTGCATGTTTCAACATTTGAATTTGTTATAAAGAGTTGGGGACTTTTAATTTTTTTTTTTTTTTTTTTTTTTTTGAGACAGTCTTGCTCTGTCTCCCAGGCTGGAGTGCAGTGGCACGATCTCAGCTCACTGCAACCTCTGCCCCCTGGGTTCATGTGATTCTCATGCCTCAGCCTCCTGCATAGCTGGGATTATAGGCACAGGCCACCATGCTCAGCTAATTTTTGTATTTTTAATAGAGACAGGGTTTCACCATGTTGGCCAGGCTGGTCTTGAACTCTAGTGACCTGCACGCCTCGACCTCTCAAAGTGCTGGGATATATAAGCTACTCAAAAAATATATATAAGCTACTTTAAAAATGAGCAACTAGCACAATCAAAAGCATGTTCTACACCATGTCTATGAGTGCAGACCTTGGACAAGGCCACCTTTGCCATCTTTATGAATTTGGGTTTCTTGTGTTTTACACAAGAAAGTCTGTTGTTTGGATTGCTTAGATGTAAAAGTGATATCGTGATTATGGTTTTTAGCAGTCCTTATCTGTAAGAAATGCATGCTGAAACATGACAGAAATCTGGTAGCTCACCTGGCTAGCCCTCAGCACCCTACTATCTGCGAACTAACTAGCCCTTTCATCAGGCTGCAGCAAACTTCCATGGACATCTCTGTCTGTACCTGCCTGGTACTCTATATACCCTCACTACTCAGAGACATCCCCCAGCCTCCCCCAGACCAACTGAATCTGAGGCTGCATCATAAGAAGATCCCCAGGGCACTCACACACATGGTATGGTTTAGGAAGTGCTGGCCCATCTCACACTGGGTTCCTCACCCAGAGGTGTCAGAATGCCCTGTGAAACCTCATGCCTGTCTCCTCCATGTATGTCCTAGTTCCCAACAGAATGGGGCAGCGCGGGCGGAGTGGGTCATGTCTAGGCTGAAGATGATCTCCCAGGTGACTCTATGTACCGCTAGCACTCTCCTAAACCCCTTTTGCAGAAAAAGAAACACAAGTCTGCAGCTGAACAAAAAGGTCAGGGAGTGCTTGCAGATCTCAAGCCTGACGAGGCATCCTTCAGGGCTACGAGTTTCCAGTTCTGCAGAAGTATCCAAACAAAACAAACAGCAGCAAGAGATTTCACATTAACACTGGGCAGATCCCCTTCCTCATCGTTCATTGAGGGGGGGAAAAAAAACACTTAAAATGCAACACACAAATCCAGATGTTCCACCAGTCCCTCTCCAGAAAAGGAGGAATTTCCAGATCTAATTACATGTGATCACTGCCTGTGTCTCTCACTAGACTGAAAGCTACAGGAGGAGAGAGGGCATGTCTGCTTTGTTTGCCTCTGTAGATCTAGTTGATACCTAGCATATAGTAGGAACGTTATAAATATTTACCAAATGAAAATATACTCTTTTGAAACAGGGCCTCACTCTGTCACCCAGGATGGAGTACAGTGGCACAATCATGTCTCACTACAGCCCCAAACTCCTGTGCTCAAGAGATCCTCCCACCTCAGCCTCCCAAGTAGCTGGGACTATTGGCACCTGCCACCACACCCAGCTTATTATTTTTTGTAGAGAAGGGAGCTTATTATGCTCCCCAGGCTGATCTAGAACTCCTGGCCTCAAGTGATCCTCCTGCCTCAGCCCCCAGAGCAGATGGGATTACAGGCATGAGCCACCACGCCCAGCAGAAAATATACTCTTAAAGTCTTGTGTCAGGTGCCTTTATCCTCGCTGTATCATTTAACTGTAACAATCACTCTGTGGCCGATTGTGTTTTCCAGGATGGCTACAACAACATCTCCTGTCCCTTGAGCTCTTCTAGAATGTGATCCAGGTGTCAACAGAAGAAATCTCATCTTCCTCCCCGGGCTCTGGAACTTGGGCAGGCTGGTGACCACTTTGACCAACACAGTGGAGAAAAGTGATGCAGTGTGACTTCTGGGCTATATTCTACAGTTTCCAACTCACTTGTTGGAATACCCCAATACAGCCATGCCATGAGGAAGCCAATTCAAAATGAGACGCACCAGCTGGCATGCCTAGTTACTGAGTCATCCCAGCCTGGCCTGACATGTGAGGGACCCACCCTTCAGATGGTTCCAGCCCCTAGCTCTCATGTCCACCCCAACCTCAGGCCTTTCCAGCTGAGGCCCTAGACAATGTAGAGCTGAGACAAGCCCTCCCTACCGTGCCCTGTCCAAATCCTTGACAACAAAACTGGTGAGCATAATAAGATGGCTTTTTGAAGATGCTAAGTTTTGGAGTAATTTGTCACACAGCAATAGGAACTGGAACATGCTCTACAAGGTGCCTATTATTGTTCCTGGTTTAGGAAAGAATCCAACTCCCAGAGAGATCAGATAATATTCCAGCCGCCAGCCAGTCTGGACTCAAAGCCTATCTTCTTACCCCTGTTCCTGCTCATATTTTTTTCAATCAATAAAGATTTTCTGAGACATATGGCTACACAGAAAAAAAACATGAACATACCCAAGTGCACACATGAATACAGGCAGTAGACTCAAATATGAAACCAGGCCAAATTAGGCCTGCTGCCCTTCTACATTCTTAGCTGATATTTTCTTAGACAGAATTGCTCTTTGATCCAGTAAGTATTTACTGATGGTCTTCGGGGACAAGGTCACTGTGCTGGACAACAGGCAGATGAGTCAGGAATGCATGATTGGAGAGAAGTCAGGGAAGAATTAAAAAAAGATGGAAGGGTCTCTTTCTCTGACATTGGATAAAAAGAGGATAAAAGTGGATCAACAGCTGGGTGCGGTGGCTCACGCCTGTAATCCCAGCACTTTGGGAGGCCGAGGTGGGTGGATCACCTGAGGTCAGGAGTTCAAGATCAGCCTGGCCATCATGGTGAAACCCCATCTTAAAAAAAAAAAAAAAGTGGATCAACATTATAGCAGTGATACAAAGACATAAGATGAGGGTACACAAAGGAGTTGACGCCTTCTCTTAAATAGGAATCACAGCTATCTGTTGGTTAGGTTCAGGGGTAAGAAGAGAATTTGAGGAGCTTGCAGAGAGGAGAGTCCAGAACAAACTCAGTACAAAATGCACTACAGGATTTTCTTTTATCTCTGTGTGTTTGTGTGTGTGTGTGTGTATATATACACATGCACATGTGTGAGTGTGTGTGTCTTTTAATTTACAAAAGGAAAAACAGTGAGAGATAAGAAAATGGAAGCATTAATGGGTAACAGTGAGGACCACTGCAGGGCCAGAGGCAAGCAGGGTCCAGGTGCCCCAGGACTGTGTCCAGGTAGGAGAGAAAGGATTTTCGGCTGAGCTCAGTGGCCTCTGGCAGGACTGATCTACAGACAGTGGGGAAGCTCAGTGCCTAACGGATGCCAAGACAGCAGGATACAGACTTGGAGGGGGAGGTCAGGGAGTAGGGAAGATGGTGGCAGCGGAAACATTATGATGTCTCACCAACTGCATAGGGCTGGGGACCTAAAGGGTGAAAATACATCCTGCAGGGATGTGTGCAGGAAGCTCTGCAGACACAGAAAAAAAAATGGTAGACAGTACAGAAGCCCTAAGGGGAAGGAAGGACAATACTGTGTCCAAGAATGGGTGGGGGGTCTCCTCCACCCTTCCTCCTGGCTCATCTCTCATCTACACAACATTCCTTTTCAGAAGTCCCTTCTCAGCGGGTGCAGTGGCTCATGCCTGTAATCCCAGCACTTTGGGAGGCCAATGTGGGCAGATTACCTGAGGTCGAGTTCAAGACTAGCATGGCCAACGTAGCGAAACCTTGTCTCTACTAAAAATACAAAAATTAGCTGGGCATGGTGGCGGGCATCTGTAGTCCCAGCTACTCAGGAGGCTGAGACAGGAGAATCACTTGAATCTTGGAGGCAGACATTGCAGTAAGGCAAGGTCGCCCTGCTGCACTCCAGCCTGGGCGAGACAGAGCAAAACTCCGTCAAAAACAAAAAACAAAACAAAATAAAACAAAAAAAACAGAAGTCCCTTCTCAAAAAACTCTCTAGGACATTGCCCTCACAGAATGAGAGACTACCTGTCCATACAAGCCTCCTGGCAATAGCAGCCTTTGGAGGGTCTTGAGGTTAAACCTCCTTGGAAACAACAGCCATTCCTTTTTTTTTTTTTTTTTTTTGAGATGAAGTCTTGCTCTATCGCCCAGGCTGGAGTGCAGTGGCGTGATCTCAGCTCACTGCAACTTCTGACTCCCAGGTTCAAGCAATTCTGCTGCCTCAGCCTCCTGAGTAGCTGAGACTACAGGTGTGTGCCACCACGCCTGGCTAATTTTTTACATTTTTAGTAGAGATGGGGTTTCACTATGTTGGCCAAGCTGGTCTCCAACTCCTGACCTCAAGCAATCCGCCCACCTCGGCCTCTCAAAGTGCTAGGATCACAGGCGTGAGCCACCACGCCCAGCCGACAGCTATTTCTTTAAGCAAACCTAGAACTAGCACTAAGTGAGGCAAACAAGCTGGACTCACCAGTCTACAAGAGTGATGTGCCTTTGTGTATGCTAACATCCCCTTGGGGTCAACTACATAATAGGTCCAGAATGAATACTGATTGAGTAAATGATTGTTGCCTTTGAAAGATATCATGGGTTTGGGGAAATTCGCAGTCTTCATACTGGAACTGAAAGGCCACTCCAATCTGGTGCAGGTTTGACATTGACAATACCACCTGCATTTATACCTGGCCCTAAGTCCGGCTGGATAGTCCTGGTCCCCATCTCCCCACACACTGTTTCCCCAAGGGTCTCATGTATGTTCCCATCCATAAAATCTCCTTCCCAACTCTTTACATCACAAAGTGCCCTCCACCCTCTTGGTCTGAGGTCACCTTCAAAACCCTTTTTCAGGCCACCCATTGTTCCATCATTCTCTAACTATGGCTTTCACTAAATCACATATACTCCTCATACACTGCTTTGTAACATCTTTTGTCTTATTGTCCTAGACAAGGAGTTAGTAAGCTTTTTTTCAGATATAGTGTCGCTCTGTCACTCAGGCTAGAGTGCAGTGGTGCAATCTCTGCCCACTCCACCATACCCCCTGTCCCGGTTCAAGCGATTCTCCTGCCTCAGCTATGGACAACAAACACAAACAAATGAGCGTGGCTGTGTTCCATAAAGCTTTATTTACAAAAACAATCAGAAGGCCAGATTTTAGCTGAAGACTGCAGTTTGCTGATCCCTGTCTCAGACTGTTATTTTAACCCTTTCATTATCTTTTACTTCTATGTCTTGCTACCCTAAAACAGATTTAAGTTCCTTAAGAGAAAGGACCAGGTATTACATATTTTCATTTACTCTTAGCCTCTACCTGGCTCAGTGCTACACATACAAGGAATACAGCTCTATATTTTTTAAATAAACATGTGAGTATATGTTTAATGATGTGCCTGCCACATACTGCAATTGAGCTTTTTTGTCGTTTAAGTGTGCTCACTGACACTGCAAACATTAGTTTCTAACAACTCATACTAATCTAATTGAACTGCGTGCCAGAAAGAATTTTTTTTTTTTTAAACTTTCCCGGTCTCCTCTTTTGCCAGATTTTTTTCTTCTAATTGTTTCCACAGATGACCTAATACAGTCATTCCACTGGCTACTTAACAGACTAACACATTCCACAAGCTATTCAACATCATTGGAAGGAACTTAGGCTTTCTGCAGATAAAAATGCCCATCTGGGCATGCAGTGTCTCCCACGTTGCATGACGGGGGCATGGGGAGACAGAGAGGTTTGCACAGGTAAGAGGAAAGCTTTTGAAAACAAAGGAGAGGAAATCTATCACCACTGTTCCCCACAGAAGTAGACATGAAACTATTCCCTGTAATCAAAATAAAATTAACTTCAGAGTGGGTTACTGACAGTTTCTGTCATATGCTCCTAGCTTGTTTCTAAATCAATAACTGCAACAGAGAGAAGAAAGTAGATATCTTCTGAAGAATTTCAAAAATGCAATAAACTACACCACCCTCCCCAAAAAGCCCTGCTTTGGAATATGTTAAAGTAGATCTCATATAAGCAGCTAAAATGTAACTATTGGGTTCTTTAGAATGAAATGATAAATGGGCCTCAGAAAGCCCAAGACTTCGCTTCTTGCCAGTAGTGACCTTTAAGGCCGATAACATCCCCATTTCCTTTTCTCACCTCGAATGAAAGCAAGAGCAGCTCGGTGCAGGCGGCACAGGCTATGCTGACCCACATGGCCCAAGTCACCCTCACATACAGTTAAAGATTCAAATAGCTGTAAAGGTCTCTTATGGAAAAACGCATTCTTCCACTCTTCCCAACTTCCCCTCCCAGAGGCAACTATGGCCTTCAAAAGGAACCTCATGGCCCTCAAAAGGAACCAACCCCACCAACACCTTGATCTCAGACTTCCAGCCTCCGGGACTGAGAGACAACACATTTCTGTTGTTGAAGCTGCCCAATCCATGGTATTTTGTTCTGGCAGCCCTACAAAACGAATACAAGTATTTACATGACTTATGACTACACAAACATTACTGAAAGCCTAGCCACATGGTACACTAAGATTATGTGTCTTTCCTATCGCTGGTTTCTTTTCTCCTAGAGCTAATACTAGTTTTTTTGTTGTTGTTGTTATTCCTTTGCTTAGTGGAGAGTTCACCTGAAAATGGACTCAACTCTAAACTCATCCTCCCTGGTCTAAATAATCTCTCAAGAGGTCCATGTGCATCAGATGGTCTGTCCATTGCATCCTCTCTTGGAGTTCTACAACCTGAGGACTAGAGGTGGGGAGGGCAGGATGAAAGGTGGGGTGCTCTAATCAATTGGCAAGATGGGCTCTGGCCTTGATGCAAGCGCAAAAGACTTAATTATCTCCAAGCCTGGGGAGTAACTGGAGGTTTGGGAGCAGAGGGGAAGTATAACCATAAATGTGTGTTCTCTGATGACACCTGTGGCAGAAAGACACATGGGCAGAGGCTGCAGGTGGCAGGGATACCAGTTAGACAGCAAACATGGTAAACCAAGTAAGGGGATGGGAACCTGAGATGAGATAGAGGAATAGAGGCAAGGAGATTGATTAAGAGACACTCCTGCGGCTGGGCGCAATGGCTCACGCCTGTAATCCCAGCACTTTGGGAGGCCAAGATGGGTTGATCACTTGAGGTCAAGAGTTCGAGACCAGTGTGGCCAACATGGGGAAACATCATCTCTACTGAAAATACAAAAATTAGCCGGGTATGGTGGTGTGCACCTATAATCCCAGTTATTCGGGAGGCTGAGGCAGAAGAATCACTTGAACCTGGGAGGCGCCAGTTGCAGTGAGCCAAGATTGTGTCACTGCATTTCAGCCTGGGTGACAGAGCGAGATTCTGTCTCAAAAAAAAAAACCTGCATAAACAGAATTGTACCCAATGTGAATACAAGTAAAAATGGCTTTAATTAAAGATGAAATGAAACCTTCCCTCCACAATAATTCCAAACTTCCTTGAATTCTACCTTAGCCACTATGATAAATTCCCTTTTTCAAAAAAAGGAAGGGGCCTGGGCACCGTGGCTCACACCTGTAATCCCAGCACTTTGGGAGGTCGAGGCAAGTGGATCACTTGAGGTCAGGAGTTCAAGACCAACCTGGCCAACATGGCAAAACCACGTCTCTACTAAAAATATAAAAATTAGCTGGGCATGGTAGTGTGCACCTGTAATTCCAGCTACTTGGGAAGCTGAGATAGGAGAATCGTTTAAACTCATGAGGCAGAGGTTGCAGTGAGCCGAGATTATGCCACTGTACTCCAGGCTGGGCAACAGTGCAAGACTCCAAATAAAATAAAAAAGAAGGGGTTGCTTTCTAGGCAATTTGAAACAGAAGCCAGAAAAATAAACCACAGAATCATAGAGCTAAAAAAAAAATCATATAGTCCAGACCATGCTTGAAAAAAAAAAAAAAATCTGACTAGGCACAGTGGCTCATGCCTGTAATCCCAGCACTTTGGGAAGGACAAGGAAGGAGGATCACTTGAGGTCAGCAGTTCAAGACCAGACTGCCCAACATAGTGAGATCCCATCTCTACAAAAAGAAAAATTGCTTTTTATTAGCTAGGTGTAGTGGTACACACCTATAGACCCAACTACTCCAAAGGCTGAGGCAGGAGGATCACTTGAACCCAGGAGTTCAAGGCTGCACCAAGCCATGATCATGCCACTATACTCCAGCCTGGGCAACAGAGCTTAGCCCTATCCAAAAAAAAAAAAAAAAAAAAAAAAAAAACTCTAAAGATGTAGACTTTACTCCACAATTTATCTCAGTCAAAATCAAAAATTCTAAATGATTTGTTATATATTCCATCATCACACTGCACACAGATTTGTGGCAGCTCCCAAGAATTCAGCAAAACAAAAATACATGAACAATTAGAATCAGGAAAAATACAGCTTGAAAGTCAAGAGCTAGGAAAAGTTAAGGCATCAGTATGTGCAGTATATGACCGCCATATAGAAACCTGTCGCTTGGTCAAGCCAAGGTTTGTGTTGCCTCATAGCCAAAACAAAAAGAGAAACATGATCAATTATATGGCTTACATTTTCCAACTGGAAGGGGACAAAAACTTGATAAAGAAAAGTAACTGGCAGAAAGAATGTCATATATGAGGTTTTATGTAGTGTAGTGTTTTCAAGATGAAGGCAACCCAGGTCACAAGAAGCATTTTTTTAATGAAACAGAACTGAATAGAAAATATCAGAGCACATCAAATGTTTGCTGTGAAATTACTACTTCTTTTCTTTTCTTTTTTTCTTTTTTAAGACGGAGTCTTGCTCTGGTGCCCAGGCTGGAGTGCAATGGCGCAATCTCAACTCGCTGCAACCTCCACCTCCTGGGTTCAAGCTATTCTCCCATCTCAGTCTCCCACGTAGCTGGGATTTCAGGAACCTGCCATCATGCCCAGCTAATTTTTGTAGACATGGGGTTTCACCATGTTGGCCAGGCTGGCCTTCAACTCCTGACCTCAGGTGATCCACCCACCTTGCCCTTCCAAAGTGTTGGGACTACATGTGTGAGCCACCATGCCCAGCCTGAAATCACTATTTCAATCATAACTAAAGGCAGGTGTGTATACAAGGTTGCAATGTAAAATATATTTCTTACTAGAAGATACAGTCCCCCAAATTTGAAAAACATCAGGAAGAAATACTAAGTGGACGAAATTTTCAACCCAACTCATGCCTATACCATCCTGTCTGGCTCTTGGCAGTGTCATGCAAACTGTACTTTCTGCAGCAAATCGTGGTCCTAACCCATTCTCCTACTGGTTCTTAGGCCTTTGATCCTGTCCTGCGGGCTTGTTCGGACCTTCTAGACATTCCCCTAGTGGCAGCACCTTTGGACAAGTATAATAGGTTGGGCTCCCTCTCCCGTCCTGGCCCCTCAACCATCCAGCACCTGTCTCTGAGGCCACTTGCCATCTCCCTGCCCAACTGCATCTCAATCTCCCTCACTTCTGTGAAAGCCTTAGTCAGGGATGGAAAGACAGAATAGTGCCTTTTCCTGCCTGCTCCAAATTGTCTCTTCTCCAGTTTCTCCAAGTTCCTTTTAAAATATGAACCAAGTATTTATACACCTATTTTCATAGAAGCATAATTTACAACAGCCAAAAGGAAGAAACAGCCCAAGTGTCCAAGAGATGAACAGCTATACAAAATGTAGTCTATCCATACAATGGAGTATTACTCCCAGTCTTAAAAAGGAACAGGCCAGGCCAGGCACAGTGGCACACACCTATAGTCCCGGCATCTCAGGAGGCTGGGGCAGGAGGGCTGCTTGAGCCCAGGAGTTCAAGACTGTGATGCACTATGATCCCACCTGTGAACAGTGACTGCACTCGAGCCTAGGCAACACTGTGAGATCCCATCTCTTTTTAAAAAAAAAAAGGAATGAAGTACTGATACATGCTACAACATAGTTGAGCCTGAAAAGCTAAGTCAAAAAGAAGCCAGCCACAAAAGGACAAATATTGTATAATTATACTTATAAGAGGTACCTATAATAGGCAAAATCATAGAGACAAAAAGTACAAGTGTGGTTATCAGGGACTGGTGGCGGAGAGGGAATGAAGAGTAACTGCTTCATAGGTACAGAGTTGCTGTTTAAGATGATGAAAAAGTACTGCAAATAGATAGTGGTTACACAACCTTGTGAATGTACATGATGCCACTGAATTGTACAGTTAAAACACACCTTGCTCCCAGCCGAATAAACCACTCCTTCCTTTCCCCCTAAAAAATAATAAATTTTATGTTATGTATATTTACCACAATTTTTAAAAGGCGTAACTCCAGTCCAATCCAAATTGAGGGATACTCAACAAAATAATTCTTCAAAAGCATCAAGGTCATGAAAAACAAGAAAGACTGGGGAACTGCTACAGACTGCAAGAGACTAGGAGAAATAACTAAATACAACGTGGATTCTGAAGGCGATCCTAGAACAACAAAAAAAAAAGGACCTTAGCAGAAATGCTGACGAAATTAAACAAGATCTTTGGTATAGTATTAGACATAGCATAGCATAATATAGTGTTTAGTATATACTATTTAGATATACAGTATGATAGCAACGTTGATCTCCTGATTCTACTATTAGTACTATGATTATGTAATATGTTAACATTATAGGAAGCTGGGGAAGGGATATATGGAAACTATACCATTTTTGCATCTTTTCCATAAGTCTAAAGTTTGTTCAAAATAAAAAGTTAAAAATAAAAATAGCAATCCACACTAAAAAATAAACAGTGTACTATATGAGAACTTCAAAAAGTTCATAGAAAATGGAAAAGATAAAAATATAAATTTTACTTATCAACATACCTCCATCAAGGTTAAGACACTTTTGTAAGTGATGACACCAGCCACCTAGCTCATCCCTAAAGAACTGAGCGTCTTGGGAATTTAACCATGTCAATGCAGTCTTTTTCAAATTATTAACTGAAGAAAAATGGGTCCTCTTTACAGATTTTTTTTTTTTTATTTGGACACAAAAAGAAGTCAGAAGGAGCCAAATAAGGACTGTGAAGTGGATGCCTAATAATTTCCCCTCAAAATTCTCACACAATTGCTCGTTTGATAAAAGGAATGAGAATGAGCAGGAGCATTGTCATGGCGGAGAACTCTCCGGTGAAACGTTGCTGGCTGTTCAGGCTCTAACTTTCTCAAAACACTGTCATAATAAACAGATGTTCCTATTCTTTGGCCTTCCAAAAAGTCAACAAACAACATGCCTTGAGCATCCCCAAAAACTGTTGCCCTGACGTTTGCTCTTGACTGGTTTTGCTCTGACTGGACGGGCCACTTTTACCTCTTGGTAGCCATTGCTCTGATTCTGCTTTGTCTTTAGAATGGCACTAGGAATGCTGTTTCATCTCCTGTTAGTTCTTCCAAAAAATGCTTCATGATCTTGATCTCACCTGTTTAGAATTTCCACAGGAAGCTCCGCTCGTTTGCACCTGATCTGGGAGCAATGGTTTTGGCACCCATTGAATTTGCTCGGTTTCAATTTTTCAGTCAGAATTGTGTGAGCTGAACTAATTGAGATGTCTATGGTGTTGGCTGTTGTTTCTGTTGTCAATTATTGGTCCTCTTCTATTAGGGCATAAACAAGATAAATGTTTTCCTCAAAAATTGATGTGAATGGTCTGCCGCTGCAGGCCTTATCTTCAACATTGCTGTCCTTTCTTAAAATGAGTTATCAATTTGTAAACTGCTGATTTCTTTGGAGTATTATCCCCAAAAATTCTGAGTAAAGCATCAGTGATTTAGCCATTCTTCGTCTCAAGGTTCACTATAAGTTTGATGTTTGTTCTTGCTTCAATTTTAGCAGAATTCATGATGCTCTGATAGGGGCTCTTTCCAAACTGGTGTCTTATCCTTCTTAGTGCCTCAAACTAGATACTGTTCAGACATGTTACAGCCAAGTTAGTGTGAGTTTATTCCGATGCAAAAAAAAATTTTTTAATCCATGTATAGTTTTTTCATAATACCCATTTTCCATTAACTTGTTGAAGTCTCCTCATAAAGCTGTGCATTACTTGGCTTTGATCCTTTCCCTAAAAGAGCTCAGCTCACACTTGAAGTATCCAAAAGGAAAAACACTCCAGGGACAGTGGATCAGCATTTGAAAGACTAATTAAAGTCCATTTGCACCAGAGTTGGTTAATTAGCATGATGAAAACAAGCACTGGCTCTCTGCTCTAGGAATTGGGTGAAAATATTGTGCCACCATCTCCATCCTCAGAAGAACCACAAAGAAGAATCTAGAAATAACAGGCCGGGCGCAGTGGCTCACGCCTGTAATCCCAGCACTTTGGGAAGCCCAGGCAGGCAGATCACACTGAGGTGAGGAGTTCGAGACCAGCCTGACCAATGAGGAGAAACCCCATCTCTACTAAAAATACAAAAAATTAGCCGGGCATGGTGGCGCGTGCCTGTAATTCCAGCTACTCAAGGAGGCTGAGGTAGGAGAATCGTTTGAACCTGGGAGGCGGAGGTCGCAGTGAGCCAAGATCGCGCCGTAGCACTCCAGCCTGGTCAACAAGAGCGAAACTCCATCTCAAAAAAAAAAAAAGAAGAAAGAAATAACAGCAGTCTACTCCCTTCAGAGGCCCAGGACTGTCAGGGCCTACTGTCAACCACTAAAGGAGGGCCCTGTCCCCTCCCTTGGGGTTAGCTGAATCCTGCCACTGGAATACAGTGGCATCTGCTTTGAATGTCTCTTTCCCAAATGTCTCTGGCCTGGCCAGAGAGGGCTCAAGCTTTGCGGAGCTTACAAAACAGACTACAGGGCTGTTTCTCTTTTTTAAAAGAGACAGGGTCTTGCTCTGCTGCCCAAGCTGGAGTACAGTGACAGGATCATAGCTCACTACAGCCTTGAACTCCTGGGCTCAAGTAATCCTCCCACCTCAGCCTCCCAAGTAACTGGGACTATAGGCATGTGCTGCCACGCCAAGCTAAAGCAGGGCTGTCTTCATGCCTGCTTACTAACAAGTGTCTGAATGAGTGGCCAAAATGTAACTGAGACTTGCTTTCACTATAACATACCTCCCAGTCATGGGACCGTGGGAAAGGATGCACAAAGCTCCCACCTACTATTTCGCAAAAGAACTTGTCAATTCTTTAAATCCAAACCAGTTCAGTTAAGTTCACAACAGATCATTTATTAGAATTCTTGAGAACACATTTAAGGCTCTGTGAGCCTGTGCCAGACCGGTTTACATTCCCCAGAGCAGAACCCTCCTGGGACAAGATCCCCAGCTGGGCTGCTGCTCTCTCCAGACAGAGTCGTTTGGACAGTGACACCCAACCCCCTCCCCACTCCGTGTCGGGACACCAACTGGCCACATTGAACCCCTGAGGCTTTTAGTGGCAAGAGTGCACTGGAGGTCCAAAAAGTGACCAAATAAATTTGTTTAGCCCAGCGTCTAAGTTGACTGAACAGTAGAATCAATCACAAAGCCTACAAACAAAAAGGCCCAAGCTTTTATTTTCTTTGGGGTCAGATGTAATCAACCCTACCTTCTATTTTCTTTCTCCCAAGGGGCAGACTCATCTATCATTTCCTGTACTCATCCCCCTGCTTCCTCATTCCTCTTTCACTGGCCAGCCCAGCTGCTACCAGTCATCCTAACTCCCCGCTCCCCTTCAGGCCCATACATCCCCAGGCTCTAGCAGCCCCTGGTAAGAGTCTCAGCTGGGATCATCAAAATTCCAGGACCACCCTACAGAGAAACAAGGTATCTGACAAACTTCACAGCCCAGTGCTCTAAGAGAAACCTTCTCAACTTCCTGAAACTCTGCAAAGGTGGAAGCCATCTTCCATGTAGGCTGCCACCAAAATGATTGCCCCTTTGGCCCTACCCGACATGGAGATTTAGGAAAACAAAGTCCCTGATATGGGTTGGCAGAACAACAGCCCCAACCCCCTGCAAAGATGCCCACATCCTAATCCCAATCAAAAGGGAATGAAAGTTGCAGATGGAATTAAGGTTGCTCTCAGCTAGCCTTACAAAAGGAAGGTTTGCCTGGATTATCCAGGTGGACCCAATGTAACCACAGGGTTCTTAAAAGTAGAGCAGGGCACAGGAGAGATCAAGTGACACAACCTGAAAAGGACCTGGCCCAGTGTTGGTGGCTTTGAAGATGGGGGAAGGGGCCATGAGCCAAGGAATGTGGGCTGCCTCTAGAAGATGGGAAATGGAAGGGAATGGGATTTTCCTTAGAGTTTCCAAAAAGGAATGCAGCCCAGTCAGCACTTTGATTTTAGCCCAGTGAGACTCACATCAAACTTCTGACCTACAGAACTGTAAGACAATAAAATCTGTGTTGGTTTAAGCCACCCATTTTATGGTAATTTGTTAGGGCAACAATAAGAAATGAATATACCTTGTTACCAGTACCACAGTTATGTCTTTTAGACCTGACAGATAAGCAACTGTTAATGAAGTAAAACTATGCGGGGCCCACAACACTTTCAAGTTGCTTCCCCCAAGGCCCAGCGCCATGCCCCTAGCATTAATGTCCAAAGAAACCAGTGCCCAAGGACAGAAAACACACTGTGGTTTTGTGTCACAGGGCAAGTTCTAAATAGAACACTTTGCCTGTGCCATTTTTGTGAGGTATCTGCTTGACACAGATCTTTAAAAAGCAAACCCACTCAGAGTTATTTCTGTAACTGAAGGTGGGCAAGAATGGGGATAGTAAAATGAGACTATTACTTATGAAATGAGCAATGGAAGTTAGGCCTATTCTTATTTATCATTTAATGCATTAATCTGCACCTAAGAATGGTGATGACAATTTCCATTTCAGACCACCCAAAACCCACACTGCGTGGGTCTCGGCCTTGGTGGTGGTCTTTAATGGCCTCAAAGCTGTTTATGCCTATCTGTTCTTCTGGTTGTTTGGCTGGTGCCATAAACTCACAGCCAGAATTCATTCTTTGCAATGTGTTTTTCTTGTGGTAAGTACCCTAAACCCACAGTGAAACAGAATCCTGCTTGATAGAGGGTGGAGGTGGAGGAGGGGAGTCATGTAGAGGTCAGCACTCCCTATTTCAATAGATTTGGATTCTCCTTCCAACTAGCTGGGAGTGGAGGTTCAAACCTTAACAGTGTTCAACTGACAAAGGTCTTGCACAGTGATTCTTATTGCCCAGGCTTGAAAGTAGTTATGGATCACACAAGCTGGCCTAAAAATAAAAAGCAACAATTTCTAATGCCACAACAGTGGGGCCATTTAAGCTCTATTTTTAGCAAATCTCAGTTACCTGGGAAGCAGCATATGGCTCCTATAATTCTTCAAAGTGTGAGAGCATTAAAAGATTGAAGTGCCTGCAACAAATGGGCTGGTCCCCAAATGACTGTACACACTGACCAAAGCAGACAGCCAACACCCCAGTTGACCCAATAGGCTTCCAAAGGGACCCACCATCATGCTGCAATCTCTTAGCCATTAGCAACAGTTCAAATATTAAGCTAGATGATGGAGGAGTTTCCACTATCAATTTATGATATTTCTGAAGACTTTATGTTTTTGACAGGAGGGCATTTTCTAAGCAATTACTCCCTAGGGAGGAAGAAAAGAATCCTGAAGCAAAACAGCAGGGACTGGTTCAAGCTAAAATAAAGCAAGAGGAAAAAAGAAGAAAAACATCTCCCATTGCAGGGGGCCAGAGACACTTCCCTAAAATGCAGGATGAGGACCCTGCTGCAGAAATGAGCACTCTGGCTCCCTTATCTCAAATCTACTGTCCCCAACCCAGGGCACCCGAATATGCCTCTTTACTAACCCAGGAGGAAGTGTGGCAAGCCTGAAAGCTGACCACAGCTAAGGAAGATAAAGCAGATTGCTTCTATGGTAGAACCATGGCAGGGAAACTTTGGAGGGGACAGTAAAACAAGCTAGCCCCTCAGCTACCCTGAAGACAGGGCATGCGCTTTACAAGGGGCTGATCATACGTAGGTCTTTTCTTGGCAAGTTCAACACAAAATAAACTTCTGAGGGCCAGGTGCAGTGGCTCATGCCTGTAATTGCAGCACTTTGGGAGGCCAAGACGGGAGGATCACTCCATGCCAGGTAGGTGACATACTAAGACCTCCATCCCTACAAAAAAAAATAAAAATATTAGGCAGGTATGGTGGTGTGCACCTGTGGGCCCAGCTACTTGGGATGCTGAGGCAGGAGGATGGCTTGAGCCCAGGAGTTTGAGGGTATAATGAGCCATGATTGCACCACTACACTGTAGCCTGGGCAATAGAGCACGACCCTGTCTCTTTAAAAAAAAAAAAAAAAAAAAAAAAAAAAGATAGAAAGAAATTTCTGTTAATGGCTAATCAAAGGCCACAGGAAGATTCTTGTACATACAGCAGAACTGGTATAGGCACAAATGCTGTTGTGTTGCCAAAATTCTCCCATGGATGGCATCACTGATGATTTTACCTACTTTTTAGGCCTCTTGAGAGAATACTATCCAAACGTAAACAGATCTTACAACACAACAAAGGCAAAAGCAGGGAAGACTTTGAGTAGTGTTGGCTTTCTCGGTCGTCCCAACCATAAGCCACATGCACCTGAGCAGAAGTCAATATGTGATCCCATTAAATATCAACTTCTGAACTGGTTGGGGAAAATGAGGCTGTAGCTTTAAAGTCGTATGTTGTTTTCACTCTTTCAACAGATATTTTTCTCTCACTGCCTGTTGGTGAGACACTGTGCCAGGCATAGTGATACCAGCATAGACAAGAAGACCTGAGAAGGCCATGGTCTTGGCCTGGGTGCGGGGGAAACTCGTGCTCACAGAGCATAATTTTTAGAGCCCTTGCAGTCCCCACTGGGGCTTCCTGAACCAGCATGTGCCTTCTCCTCAAGCGGTGACCCTTCTCCTGTGCTTCAAGAAGCAGCCAAGTTAGGGGTGGGGAGGTAGGGTGGAAAGGGAAGAGGGCATTATGTCTGGCTACAACAAATCAGATTTCCTTGCATTTTTCAGCAGACCAAGTAAAGCAAAGATAAATAAGATGTCTCACAATCCCCCCTCAAAAATAAATAACTCATCCCCAATTGGTGGTGTCTTCCTGTTTATAAACCCCAGGAAAGTGAAACTGCAACTGCAGCATGTATGAATTATTTTAGTCAGACATGCTATTCTCTTCCACCTCCTAAGCAAGAATTCGTCAGCTCCAGGCTGAGAGCCAAGATTTCTCAAGACAGGGCCTAGGACAACATGGAGGGAAGGAAGGAAGGGTCAAAGCACAGTCTTAGTGGAGCCCAGGGAGGCAATGAAAATGGGCCGAGGATGGTGCTGCTGGATCCAGCAAAGGACAAATGAGTCTTGCTCGCCCCTGCAGACTCCTAAGTCATCATCACAGAAAGTTTGACCTATCTTATATACAAAAATGAGTGCACATAAATTTGACAAATTAGCAACTTACCCTCCCCCATCATCAGAAGAAAGCAACTCATGGCAGAAAAAAATAAATAAAGACTTCTAAATCAAGCTGTCTAAAGGAGTAGGGACCTATAATCACTTCCCAAAGGCCCCCTGTCCAAATAACACCACATGTGGGATTAGGGCTGCAATACAAGAATGAATGGGAGGGCAATACAAACATCCAGTCCACAGCAAGCTGGAGGGCCAGAGGGTATTAGGAAAGGAGGGTTTGATTCATCCACCTATGTGCATGCAATGTATGATGAGGTGATTATCACATACAAGAGGGCTCTGGCCATGATGTGCTAGTGTGGGCTTTTGTTATTGCTTATATGTAACACATCTGAGCCCCTACTGTGCACCGGGATCTTAATATGCACCTTGTCATTTAATCCTAGGGATGCTAGCTGCTCTGTTAGCTTCCCTGAGGAAGCTACAAGTACAAGAGTGGGTGGAAATGCCCTCTGCAAAAGGACTGTGGCAAACAGAAGACTGATGGATGACACTGTCACTCATGAGAAAGACCTCAAAAATATGCTTTGTCTTTAGGATTACTTCAACATTTGAATCCCGACAATCACAAAGTATCAGAAAACACAGTCCTGTCTTCAGCAAATTCACCAGTTCTGACAACTTAACACTTAAAATATATCCACAGCCATGCGATTGGCAAAAATGTGATGGTATGATATGACAGAAACTGATAATTTTCTCTAGAACCCATTATCCCCTTCCTCTTTTTAAAAATACAGATGCTTCTCAACTAACCACGGGGCTACATCTGTATAAACCCATTGTGAGTTGAAAATATCTTAAGTTGTAAATGCACTTTCAACTTAGGATATTTTCAACTCACGATGTGTTTATGGGGACATGATCAAGAACGTGCTGAATGCATGTCACTTTTCCACCATTGTAAAATCAGAAAACCGTTCAGTCAACCCATTATAAGTCAGGAACTGTCTGTAGAACCCATCCCTGCCCCCACGGTAGACAGAATAATGCTCCCCAACCCCTGCAAAATATGTCCATGTCCTAATTCCCAGAACCTGTGGCAAAAGGGACCTCACAGATTTGATTAAGGATCTTGAGATGACAACAGTATCCTGGATTAAGTGGCTGAGCCCAGTGTAATCACACAGGCCTTTAAAAGATGGAAGAGCCAGAAAAGGAAATGGGGTGAAGGGAGGAGGGGTCAGGGTGATGTGAGGAAGAGGCCAGAAGCTAAGGCATGCAGGTGACCTCTCGAAGCTGCAAAAGGTAAGGAAAGGGATCTTCCCCTAGAGCCTCCAGAAGGCACTCAGCCCTGCTCACCCATTCTGGACTTCTGATCTCACAAGCTAGAATATAATAAATGTATGTTGTTTGTAGCCATTACATTTGTGGTAATTTCTCATGGCAGGAATAGGAAACTAATATTCCTCTGCCTTCAGCTTTCGCTGGGTGCATGGTTACCCAGCTGGAGCCTGTTTCCTCAGACTCACCTGCAGCTGGGTGTGAGACTATAGCTAAGTTCTTTGCAATGGGGTGTGGGCGGAAGTGATGTGAGCGGTTTCCAGGTCACATCCTTAACAAAGAGAAGCCACTCCCCATCTACTTCCCTCTGCCATGGGCTGGAAGGTAAACACAGTGCTGGTGAGCCAGCTCCAATCATGTCCATAAGAGAGAAGGAATCTGGCCCCAGTGACCTTACAAAGCAATTCTTTCACCCTGACCAGTCCAGTGGTCAGCAGGCAGTAACCTGAGACGGAAACAGCTATGCTGTCTTGAGGTCTCTATGATGGCAGGTTAGCCTATGTCCCAATATATCTGGGACAGCAAATATTGGTGAGAACAGGGAGTAGCAGAGATGTTTATACTCTAGGAACACACATTTTGAAAATCAATTAGGCACTCTCTTCTAAAACTGAATATTCATATACTCTCTCCTTCCATGAATATGTTATCTTCTTCATTCATTAGTTTGTTCATTCACTCAGTTCTTGGGAACATATGCTGGCACAACACTTTGGAAATCCAGCAACTTAAAACCCAGCAAAACCATTCCTTGCTATGCACCTTTTAAAAAATACACTTCACACATACACCAGAGACATTCATTCAAATGATGATGGGAAGTCTGTACATAGTAGCAAAAAACTGGAAGCAAAGCAAAAGCCCATCAGGGGAGAAAGGGTAAGTACACAGTGGCATATTCAAACAATGGACTACCAGACAGGAAAAACACATGAACTGCAAAATCAGAGACAACAAGCAAGTCACAAGTCTCTGCAGTTTTGGTCCCAGTTTTACAAAACTAAAAACAAGCAAAACCAGACAATATGTTTGTTTTTAAGAGATACATATGGAAATGATAAAAATTATTTCTCAAAAAAGAAGGAAAGATTATTTTTAAAAAGACTTAGGGTGGTTGTTTCCTCTAAGGAAGAAGGAGGTAGGGGACAGAGCTGGAGCACAGTGTTTAGTTCTTACATCAAAAGATGGGTCCACAATTACACATTTCTTTTTTTTTTTTTTCCTGAGCTGGGGTGTCACTCTGTCGCTCAAGCTGGAATGCAGTGGTACTATCACAGCTCACTGCAGCCTCGACCTGCCAGGGTCAGGTGGATTCTCCCACCTCAGCCTCCTGGGTAGCTGGGACTACAGGCATGTGCCACCATGCCTGGCTAATTTTCTGTATTTTTTTAAATAGAGATAGGGTATCACCATGTTGCCCAGGCTGGTCTTGAACTCTTGGGCTCAAGAGATCCACTGGCCTCATCCTCCCAAAGTGCTGGGATTAGAAGCATGAGCCACCATGCCCAGCCCACAACTATACATTTTATAATGATGTTTGATGTCACAGACATGACATCAACTATCATATCAGCTTCCAGGACTGATTTAAATGTGTAGCACCACGAGAAGGCCTCAGACAGAACTGTATGAAGGGATTCTCACAGTGGTGTGAAGAAAGAAAAGAGATGGGAAACCCAAGTGAACACAAAAGACCACACCAGAGCAAGCAGTATGTGCCTATCACATCACCAAGGAACACCTCACGGCCGAGGCACACTGCTGTGTCTCTTGTTAGTGCTGATCTGCACAGTAGTGGGTTTAAGGCAAAGCAGGAATTATGGGAAATGTTTTCCTTGTGAGGGGAACTTCAGCATTCATGTGAGAAATCCCATTCTGTTTTGTTTCTCTCTGAACTATCAGTGAAGAATGCGTTTCAGAGACTGACTAGACATTTTTCTATCTCAGAAAGCTGTCTACTAATTTGATGCATGTTTCTAAAATTTATATCTTTCCTTTTTTCTGGATAAACAGAACTTGCTCAAATACTCTTTGGTTTAACTGCTTATTTCGTTGGGTGGTTCATAAAATGACCACATCACAATCTCCCCCCAATTAGGGAAATGAAAATTAAGAAAAATGTATCATTGAGTGAAACTCTAGGTATCTTTGAGTTCCCCTGGTTATCAGCTCTTACACTTAACAGGCACTCAATAAACACTTGTAGAATTTAATTGAATTCCAATGTATAGCAGTATTGAGTTAACTGTTTTGTTTGTCCTGCAAATTCAAGTCAGGTTATGTTCACAATTTGAAAATGTAACAAAGGAAAAAAGTATATGCTATATATTAGCTACCAATGCTTTCTAACATATATTATCATGAATTTTAGAACTTTCACTGAAACTTGCCCTGAGATGGCATCATAAATATTCAACTAATTTTTTTCCCAGGTACATGGGCTGACATTTGACATACACTTAGTAGCTGAAGAATGAATACTTTCCACAATCCTTTAATTTAATTTAATTACTTTAATGAAAGTAATGAATTAAAAAGGCCAAGACATTGAGATGGTTCATCCAGCCTGGCTCCTAGGTGTTCTAGCCACCCTTACTTGGTGCCCTTTAAAGCTAAAAGCACAATTTTTTCAGAGGAGTGAATGATGACACAAAACTAAGCTAGAAACCACAAGGGAATTATTACAGCCATGACCTTTCCCTTGCCAGCAAGGATCTTGGACCCATATCTCAGCCAAATATGAAGTCACATGGATGGCTCAGGGCCTTCAGGACACAGTTTTCCCTACAGTTCTCGGAAACAAAATTCCTTTAAATGCCAGTCAGGTAATAGAATGGTGGCCAGGCATGGCAGCTCATGCCTGTAATCCCAGCACTTTGGGAGGCCAAGGCGGGCGGATCACCTGAAGTCAGGAGTTCGAGACTAGCCTGGCCAACATGGTCGCTACCAAAATACAAAAATTAGCTGGGCATGGTGGCACAAACCTGTAATCCCAGCTACTTGGGAGGCTGAGGCAGGAGAATCGCTTGAACCCAGGAGGTGGAGGTTGCAGTGAGCCAAGGTTGTGTCATTGCACTCCAGCCTGGACAATAAGGTCAAAACTTTGTCTCAAAAAAGAACAACAAAAAAAGAATGGCATAAAGAAGGAAAGAAAGCAAAGGAATCAAACCCCCAAGAATTTCACCTTTCACTGTGTATCCCCTAATCTTACACCTGAATTTGAAACCAGGATTACTTGCCCCACAATGGTACAGTGAAATAGGGACAGTGCTGTGGTACATAAAAGCCCACATGCAGTTGCTTTTAGAAGTATCAGCTGAAGTTGACCTGTCTCTGACTTGCTTCTCTTTCTCACGCATGCGCGCGCGCGCACACGCACGCACACACACGCGCGCGCACACACACACACACACACACACAAAGCACATATAAAACGGATGATAAGCCATATGAGCACAGAGTTTCTTGAACTAAAACTGAAAGCAAACACATGGAAGGCAAGTACCCTGCCAATCCCCATGTGCCAATACCCCTGGACTGAACTCCTCATCCTTCTCATCATCAGAGGCCATTCCAGTCATTTGGGAATCTACAGAGATAAAGAATGGATGTAAAATGCCACCCGGCCTACAACGTGATTTCCTTATAGGATAGAAAGGGGACATGTCCATCACATCCTCATCTATAATATCAAGATCATAGAAGCTACCTAAATGCTCAAATAATAGGGAAACAGTTACATAAATTAAGATGCATGAACTCAAACATTCAGCTACTAAAAACACTGGCTTCAAAGATGACTATGAAGTGGGAAAACACAAGGACACACATATATATACACAAATATATATGTATATATAAAATACATGTACATATAGCAACAAGTATATATTAATAGTTATATATTAATAGAGCCACTGGCCGGGCGCAGCGGCTCACACCTGTAATCCCAGCATTTTAGGAGGCCGATGGGTGGATCGCCTGAGGTTAGGAGTTTGAGACCACCCTGGATAACATGGTGAAACCCTGTCTCTACTAAAAATACAAAAAATCAGCCAGGTGTGGTGGTGGATGCCTGTTAATTCCAGCTACTCAAGAGGCTGAGGCAGGAGAATCGCTTGAACCCAGGAGGTGGAGGGTACAGTGAACCAAGATTGTGCCACTGCACTCCAGCCTGGGGGACAGAGAAAGGCTCTACCTAAGAAAAAAAAAAATCCTCAAAAGAAATACACCAAAATATTTGGGAATAATACTAAGATGACAGTAAGAAGAGTTGATAAGAAAAAAGAAATAGAACCAGGCACAATGGCTCACACGTGTAATCCCAGCACTTTGGGAGGCTGAGGTGGATGGATCACTTGAAGCTAGGAATTTGAGACCATCCTGGACAACATGGTGAAAACCCGTCCCTACTAAAAAATACAATAATTACCCGGGCATGGTGGTGCGTGCCTGTAATCCCAGCTGCTCGGGAGGCTAAGGCAAGAGAATCGCTTGAACCGGGCAGGTGGAGGTTACAGTGAGCCAAGATCCTGCCACTGCACTCCAGCCTGAACAACAGAGTGAGATTCCATCTCAAAAAAAAAAAAAGAAGTAAAAAAGGAAATATGTTACAATTGCCAAAATACACACACACACACACACACACACACACACACACACGTGTATATATATATGTATACATAATTCTAAAAGAAATACACCAAAATAAAAATCCTGATTGTTCTAGAGTAGGAGCCCATGGCTGGCTGTGGGCTAGAAAAGGCCAGTAACACCGGCCCTAGCTCTTCCTGCCTTCTGGGATTGAAAATCTGAAGTACACAGCAATACTGATTTGAAGGAAGAAATGGGAGAATGTGGGAAGGAGGAGGAAGTGGGAGAAGAGGGCTTGAGGGAGAGTGGGCACTGGTGACAAAGGGGGGTTCTGGGGAGAGAGCTGGGGTGGGGGGAGAAAGAAGTGGGCAGACAGAAAAGGGAGGCAGAAAAGGGGGGCTTGGGGGCAGATGAGAGGATGGGAGAGAGGGGAGGAAGAGTTAGAGAGAGGGAAGGGAAAAGTGGGGGGGGTGTGGGGTAGGTTCAGGGGTGAAAGAAGCGGGGCGGGGGGAAGAAAGGAAGAAGGGCTTAGTAAGAACAGGAGAGGAAGTGTGGAGAAGGGATGTGGGTGACAGAAGGGTAAGACACAGGGGCCAGGAGAGGAGGGGTGAGGAAGAGAGAAAATAAGAAAAACATGGGCTAGGCGGAAAGGGGCAAAACACAGAGGGGCTGAGAGGAAGAGAGAGCAGGGGTGGGGAGGGTCAGGAGGCTGGGGGTGGACGGTGAGAGTGAGGGGAGAGAGACTGGGAGGGAAAGAGATGTGGGGAGAAGGGGTGGGGATGAAAGGGTGGGAGGGGAGAGGGGGTGCAGGGGAATGAGAGAAAGATGAGGGGACAAAGAGAGGGTAGGGGAGAGAGATGAGGGGACAAAGAGAGGGTAGGGGAGAGAGATGAGGGGACAAAGAGAGGGTAGGGGAGGTGGGATCTGGATGAGAGAAAGTACGTGAGAGAGGGTGAAGGGGAATGAGGGATGAGAGAAAGGGTGAAGGGATGAGGAGAGAGCAGAGAGAGAAAAGGTAGGGGGAGAGAGAAGAGAAAAAGAGGGAGAAGGCAGGAGGGAGGAGATGGGCATTAGGGCAAGAGTCCTCTGCCTGCTTTCTGGAGCACATCTCTGCCTCAGGGGTTAACTCGCCAGGCAATGGCTGTTTTTTTGTTTTTTTTTTTGTTTGTTTTTTTTTTTGTTTTTTACAATGTCTACATCTCTTCCTCCATTTGAAAACCCACAGGTTCCCTAAAAGAGCCAGATGCTGTCACAACTGTACCCTTCCCCCAAGGCATGCTATCACCAACCCATCCAAGGGCCCCCAGAGGCAGACACACTTTTTAAGGGCTGTCAACTCAATAGGTGACATGGAGCTTAGTTGTGCAGTTCAGGAGCTCAAAGGATGAAAACAGCCCAATTACTCCGAAGCACAACTGTTCCCGGCTCGGACAGGGGCCCTTCCTCATGGAGCCTCATGAAAGGGACTCTGTGAGGATGGAATGAACATCCATCCTAGCTATAGCACAGGAGAGGCCTCACGGCCTCACATCAGTCACCCCTTTGTGAAGAGGAGGCCAGGGAAAATGAGTATCGACGCTGGCAGGGGTTCTAGCATCCTCACTGACAGCGCCTGACCCGACAGCGGCCCCGCAACACACCCTCCTCCAAGGGACAGGGCTTCATTTGGGTCCTCCATGCACCCTCCTTCAACATTTACACCAAGAACTGGAACTGAGCACCTCTCACCCACCATGGATGTGGGCACGGAGCAGCCACATGTATAAATGGAGGGTGGGGCTGGGGGGAGACACCGGCTCTGGTGGGCTCAGACTCACTAAGGAAAATGTGGAACTGGGACCAAATCAAGTCACACTTAACAAGCATTTGGAACTGTGGCATGTGCCCCATGAACAAGTCACACAGAAGAAAGGGGACAGGGAGGGGCAGAGAGAAAGCATGGCCAGAGGGCACGCTGGGCAGCTGGCCCATGCCTAGCTCCAGCTGCTGCTTCTTGGGGCCCGGCTCCTCCAGCAGGCACCCTTGGGTTGCATGAGAGGTCCCTGGAGCCCCAGAACAAGCATCGCTTGCTCAGGTTAGTGGGCCCTGCTTGGTTTCCATCATCTGAAGAAAGTCCTTACTATACACACAATATGAAAGTGGGAAGATCGTTCCTCACTGAGTTCAAAACCTAGATGGGTTAAGGCCGGGTGTGGTGGCTCATGCCTGTAATCCCAGTACTTTGGGAGATTGATGCAGATGGATCACCTGAGGTCAGGAGTTCAAGACCAGCCTGGCCAACATGGTGAAACCCCATCTCTACGAAAAATACAAAAAAGTTAGCTGGGCATAGTGGCGGTTCTCTGTAATCCCAGCTACTCAGGAGGCCGAGGCAGGAGAATCACTTAAACCTGGGAGACACAGGTTGCAGTGAGCGGAGATCACACCACTGTACTCCAGCCTGGGCAACAGAGCAAGACTCTGCTAAAAAAAAAAAAAAAAAAAAAAAAAAAAAAAAAAAAGAGGGGTTAAGAGCCAGGACAAAGTTTCTGTCAGTTAAGAACCCAGACCACCTGAGCCTCACAGCAATAGAGCAGTCTCCTGGAAAACTTTTCCAAAGTCCACCTGTCCCTCCATCAAAACCAGATGGAAGGACTAGGCATAGTGGTCCAATACACATCCCCAGGGGAAAAAAAATCCCCAGCTAGATAGAAGTTCACTCATCATCAATTAATCAGGACATAAAAAAAGGAGGGGAAAATAACAGAAATGCCTGTGTGTTGGTATATGTATGAAAACTCCCTGGAAAAAAACTTGAGAAACAAAGTATCTGCAGCTTATGGGGAGCATCACTGCATAGCTGAAGGACAGAGATGGGAAGGAGACTTTGTCCTATAAACACTTTTTCACCTTTTGAATTTCGAATCCTGGGGATAGATAACCTATTCCAAGAACTAACTTTAAAAATGTCTCTAATTCCCATACTTTGGGAGGCCGAGGCAGGCAGATCACGAAGTCAGGACATCGAGATCATCCTGGCTAACACAGTGAAATCCCGTCTCTACTAAAAACACAAAAAATTAGCTGGGCATGGTGGTAGGCGCCTATAGTCCCAGCTACTAGGGAGGCTGAGGCAGGAGAATCACTTGAACCCAGGAGGTGGTTTCAGTGAGTGGAAATCGCACCACTGCACTCCAGCCTGGGTGACAGAGCGAGACTACATCTCAAAAATAAAAAAAAATCTCAAGCAAGCAGCTGTAGTCATTATGCACCACCCCCCAAAAAAAAAAAAAAACACAGATGAACACAGTGTGAACTGCTTCCCCTTTCCAATTTTTTCTTCAGTTGGTGAAATCTTCCACCTCACTTCCCCCGCAACAATCCACCTTCACCAAGCCAATTACTTTCATTTGTTTTCTGACAGTCAAAAACAGCAATTAAGCTTTAAAAAAAAATCACCATCAATTAACAAACATTTACTCTATCCATCCTGCTTCATGGATGACAGATGAGCTCATTGACCTACTGTATTTGACACCTCTCTTTGCCATCTAATAGTTTGTTGAGAACAAAGGGACAATTAGAAATCACTGGCTAAGTGGTTTAAAACTGTCCCATTTGGGTCAAGTTGTGAAGCAATGTTTTTGTTTATTTTGTTTTGATGATCAAAACAAGAGAAAGGCAAAGTGCATTTACTAAGTCGTTGGTGTCAAATGAATTTCAGCGAGAAGCTAGCATGTGAAATGCTCATCAGAGGATGGCACCCAGAACACCCTGGTGAAGAAAATGGAGGTCCATGAAGACGCTGGCTAAGGGGAGGGGGGAGCAGAGCAAGAATGGCCTTTCCCAGTCTTCATCCAAAATGAGGGCCAAGTGTCTCCATCTAGCTCCAGGTACAAACCTCAGAACTAGCTGGAATAATTAGACAGGACACTAAGCTAATTAAAGACTTTTCATACGGGGAGGTGGCATGTGATGGATAAAACTGGTGCAACCCCAGAGGACCAGGCCTAGAACATGGCCCCAAGTCTTCCAAGTCTAGAACAGTCCAGAAAAATCTGGCAAAAACACAAGGGCAAGTGTTTGCATACTGGCCGGCAAAAAGCTCAAGTGTAAGGAGATGGTAGTTTAAACTGTCTATACATGCTGTACTTGGGTCCTCAAGGACTTAAATTTGTTATGCCAAATGAGTCATTAATAAGCATTGAAGGCAGGAGAATTGCCTGAACCCAGGAGGCGGAGGTTGCGGTGAGCCGAGATTGCGCCATTGCACTCCAGCCTGGGTAACAAGAGCGAAACTCCGACTCAAAAAAAAAAAAAAAAAAAAAGAAAGAAGCATTGAAATGTTTTAAGTATTTAATCCAAGATAGAAAGAAATAACAGTATGAACAGAACTCCACTTCATCTTACCACTCTGTCACCCACACCTAGGACAGACCAGCCTCCAGCAGTGCCCCCACCACTTCTGTGGCCACTGAAAGGAAACAGGCAAAGGCCTTTTCTGACCTTTTCTTGCCAACTGGATAGTGTTCTGCTAGGACAAATATCATAGGATTTTTGTTATTAGTGTTTTTTCTTTGTAAGGTTAAATATAAGCACAGTTGATCACTGAGTTAAGACCTGTGAGCTACCTTTTGCCTTAAGTGTCCTCTAATGAAAACTACAGAGCTGCCTGCAAGATATGTACCAATAAAATAACGATCAAGTTGAAAACCCAGTGATCACAATCAACCAGGTTGCTGGTGAACCTTTGCCAGCTGAAGAAATTTAGGTGAAGAAACGTGGAATGATATCAACCCTGTGTGTGTGAATTCAAAGGATCTGTTTGGCACTGAGGTATTTTCTCCCATGATGTACTTTTTTTTTCTTCTGCAGACAGGGTCTCACTCTGTTGCCCAGGCTGGAGTGCAGTGGTGTGATGTCAGCTCACTGCAGCCTCCTGCTCCCAGATTCAAGTGATTGTCCTGCCCCAGCCTCCCGAGTAGCTGGGATTACAGGTATGTGCCATCACATCTGACTAATTTTTGTATTTTTAGTAGAGAAGGGGTTTCGCACATCGGCCAGGCTGATCTGAAACTCCTGACCTCAAGTGATCTGCTCGCCTCAGCCTCCCAAAGTGCTGACATTGCAGGTGTGAGTCTCCGCACCCAGCCTAGACATTCTTAATGAATCCCAGTAATGGCCAAGGAAGTTACATCAGCAACTAACTCACAAGTGCTTCAGGATGTAAAAGGAAAACCAAAATTTCCTCATAGGATGAAAGGTATGTAACCAAGGAAGGTGCCGGGAGGGAGAAAGGGAAAAAGAGAGAGAGAGAGAGAGAGAGACAGAGAACGCGCGCAAAAATAAAGGGCCTCCCAAAGGAAATAACAACCAAAAACATTTAAAAAAAAAAAAAAAAAAAAAGCCACGCTTTCCCTTTTCCTATCTTCCTTTAGAATCTCAACTGGGATCTTTGGGCTTCCAAGTGTTCTCCAAATTGGCTGGCCAGTCCCCCCAGGGGACATAGATTCAGGCCTTCAAGTTAGAAACTTACTAGGGCGGGGTGATTAAATAAAAGTTTTCGAACTAGATAGTGGTGATGGTTACAAAGCATTGTAAATATACCTGAACTGTACGCTTAAAAGTGATAAGAATGGCAAATTGTTACATGTTTTAGCAGAAAATTAATAATGTACCAAAACCCATTGAATTGCACACCTTAAATTGGTAAATTGTATGGCATGCGAATTATACATCAATAAATCTGTTTTAAAAAACTTACATCCTGGGGTGATGGCTCACACCTAATCCCAACGCTTTGGGAGGCCAAGGCAGGTGGATCACTTGAGCCCAGGAGTTTGAGACAAGCCTGGACAACATGGCAAAGCCTCATCTCTATAAAAAATACAAAAATTAGCTGGGTTTGGTGGCACACACCTGTAGTCCCAGCTACTCAGGTGGCTGAGGTGGGAGGATGGCTTGAGCCTGGTGGATGAGGCTGCAATGAGTCTTGATTGTGCCACTGCACTCCAGCCTAGGTAACAGAGTGAGACCTTATCTCAAAAAATAAGAAATAAAAAACTTACTAGGGAAAGAGACTGTAGCAAGAGCCTCACAAGGGGAAGCAGGAGCCTGACATTTTCTGAGCACCTACAGAAACTGGGCTGGTTGGTTCTTCCACATTGGAAGGCAGTTGGGTTCTGCCACTAGGAGATCATTGTCACTGCCTCTCCGAGGCTCAGTCTCATCATCTGATGTTATGGGTCATGACTGCCAAGGCTCCCTCCAGCCCTTCAATGCCAGGGACCAATATGTGAGTAGTGGTGGACCCATCAACCTGTCCTCCCACATAAAAGCATATCACAATAGGAAGACAAAATATTACAGGGGCTAAACACTACCAGAAGCAAGTTTAACAACTTTATGCCCCAAAGCCCTTGCCTCTCCCCAGAAAGAAAGGCAACAGTTGTGTTAAGACACTCTCCATTCAAAGAACAAAATGGTGAAAGACAGTGCCAAAGAGTCCCGTTCTCTAGTGACTTCTAAGTTCCTGCATAAAACAAAGACTGTGGTTATATACAGAAAACCTTATGTTCCAGAAAAACTGATGATGAAGTAAGGAAATGGTACTCCAGCCCTCTATGTTAATAAGCCCCTGGGGTTCCCCCGAGCAGCCTTCCTCAACCTCAGCATGACTGACATTTGGGGTCAGATAACTCTTTGTTGTGGGGGAGGGGGTTTGCCTGCGCATCATAGGATGTTTATCAGCACCCCTGACCTCCACCTAGTAGATGCCAGTAGACTGACTTTCCACACCACCCCCTATCCCCGCCACCAGCTGTGAAAACCAAAAGTGTCTCCAAATATTGCTGTATCCCTCTGGTAGGCAGAATTGCCCCCAGTTAAGAATCACCACCAGAGAAAATTTTCTGTCTTAAAATGTGCAGTTCTTTGTTGAAGCCATGTGATACATGTGGTGTCACCCTTCTCATCCACTATACCTGGTATGGGCCACCAGGAACTGTCAGCAAACAGACCCTGTCAACATGCTCTGCCCAGGGGACTTTACAGAATTGGAAACTCACTCCTGGTGGTCCATAGTCATGGAAAATTGAAAGTTGTAACCGTACTTGGGTGAAAGAGTTACACATTCATTCATTAACATATGGCACTTACTGTCTGCCAGGCAAGGTGCCAGGGCAATGGAGTTGAGGAGATCCAGCTGGAGATGGAGGCTTAATACAAGAGGAAATGTTGTACCACTTTGCACTGCATGCCTGTATCAAAACATCAATGTACCCCACAAATATATACACCTACTATGGACCCAAAAAAATTAAAAATAATTTTTTTTTTAAAAGTATGGTACAGCACACCTTTGGAGCAGGCTCCCACAGATGCACAAGGGATGTGGGAGGCTGAAAAATGGCTCCCCAAAGATGGCCACATCCTAATCCCCAGAACCTGTGAATATGTTACCTTCCATGGCAACAGGAACTTTGCCCGTGTAATTCATTAGGCATCTTGAGAAGGGGAGGAGGTTCTAGATTATCCAGGTGGGCCCAATATCAAACAATGGTCCTTATAAAAGGCAGGCAGGTGGCTCCGTGAAGGATGGGATATGTGAGGAAGGAAGCAGAGGTTGGAAGACTGGGGTCACAAGCGAAGGAGGTATAGGCACTGCAGGCAGCCTCTAGAAGCCAGGCAAGGCAGGGAAATGAATTCCTCCAGTAAGAACGCAACCCTGCTGACACCTTGATATCAACCCAGTAAAATCCATTTTGAACTTCCAACCTCCAGAACTATAAGATTAAACATTTGTGCTGTTTCAAGCCACGAGGTTCGCAGTGATTTGTTACTGCAGCAACAGCAAACTAAGGCTATAAGGCAGAGGAGAGAGTGACATCTGTTCCCCATGACGGGAACTATCTGGGTAAAGGCTTAGAGACCTGAATGAGCTTAGAACAAGCAAAGGCATCTGGTGGCTGTAGCACTTCACAAAGGCTTCACTAAGGCATTCAGGATCTAAAGCATTTATAGAAGGGTAAAGAGATGGGGTCAATTCCAGAGCCACTGGGGCTTGACTGCAGATCAGAAGGGGCAGGAAAAGGGGAAGGAACAAGAGGAAATAGCAGCATCCCTATGGAAGTGGCAGGAAAGATGGTGATACCCTCAACAAAAAGGGAAGTAAAAGAGGCAGGGCAAGTATTACGGAGGAGAAATGCCAAGTTTAGTTTGCAATATGCTCAGTCTGAGGCATTTAAGACACACCTGGGTGAAGTTAGCTAGGAGAGGATACCAATGATAATCAGCTCAACCAACGTTAATTTTAGGCTTAACATGTGCACTAGAACATGATGACCAAACTGATGAGGTTCCTGCCCTCATGATGCTTACAGTGGGTGGGTCCTGAGCTTAGAACAGAGACCAAGACTGGGGACAGATGTGGGCATTGTCAATAGGTGACACCTGAATTGGCAAAGTGTTTGCAATCACTTAAGGACACACTAAACGTAAGGGAACCAGCGATGACAGCATCCCACAGGTGGACGGGGTGGAAAAAAAGGAGGGAGGAGTGTAGGAGAAATCAGGAACACATAGGGTGTTCTAGAAGACAAAGCATTCCGGTCTTCAGTCTCAAAAGCTTCAGTGAAGTCAAACATGGTGAGGCCTGAGACCATGTATTTTGTGATTGGAGAAGGATCATTCCAGATAACCTTGGCATGATCAGTTTCTGGAACACAATCAAGGCAGTGCCAGAGGTCGGTGGTCCTGGTAAGTGTAAGGCAGGCCATGTGACAAAAGGGGAAGAGCAAGACAAGCTGTCTCAAAAAAACAGCAGTGAAGAGGAGAAAAAGGTGATTGCAAGGCGTAACTTTAAGGCAGCTTTATGAATAAAGTGTAAAAATCTAAATAGAACCAAAGATGGAATCTTCCCAAGGAGGGACAGGGCAGTTGACTATGAACACATGGTTATCCAAGAGAAACCAGGAAAAGTCAGGTCTACCACAGGGCAGTGTAGTGGACAGAATAACATTCCCTTCCCCACCCCCACCCCCCATATGCCTACATCATAAAGTCCAGGATGTGTAAATGTTAGGTTACAAGGCAAAGGGGAGTTAAATTTACTGATCAGGGGGCCTGGAGATGGGGAGATGATCCTGGAATATCCAGGTGGACCCAGTGTTATCACGGGAGTCCATACACATGGAAGAGGGGGGTAGAAGAGTCAGTAACAATGATGACATGTGAGAGAGGGCTGCCCAGCCGTTGCTGGCTTTGGATAGAGGAAGAGGCCACAAGCCAAGAAATGCGGATTCTGGAAGCTGGAAAAGGCAAGGAAAGGGATTCCCTCCTACAGCCTCCAGAGGGAATGTAGCTCTGCTGACTTCGTGATCGTTGCCCAATGATGGATGATAAACTTGTGATGTCTCCAGGCACTAAGTTCATGGTAGTTAGAGGAGCAATCAGAAATGAACACAGGTACCGGTATAGAAAATCATAAACAAATATTACACACTGGAATAATGCAAACAGTGTATCTTAAAGTCCCCTCTAAAGAGGATGGAGGGAAAAGGAATCTGGGAAGCACCTGTGTGATACACTGGTAAAGTCCCAGAGACTAATACTGAGCGGCTGGCTAGTGTCACTGATGCCCAGGTGTTGGAGGTCTGCTTGGACTGGATTCATGGAAGAATCCACACTGAACCATCTTAACACCACAAGAAGTTTGTTTTAAAGTAGGAATATGTCTTTCTCCTTCTCCTAAGGTAATGCGTCACTTATAACTTCATCATATGAACAGAGAGCCTTGTGTACCGCAGTGAACCACAAGCTCTGGAGGTCACCTTTCTCAACTGTAAGGCAAGGAGGGGTTCTACATTTGACCATGATCAGAACCACCTGGAGGGCTCATGAAAATGCAGATTGCTGGGCCCCATCCTCAGCATTCCTGATTCAGGAGATGTGCTGGAATGAAGCCAGAGAATTTGTGTCTCTAAAGTGCTGCAGGGGAGGCTGTGCTACTGGCCTGGGAACCACCCTCTGAGAAGCAAAGCATTAGAGGCTCTCATTCTCTAACACTGTAAGGATTTGGGGTGTTTTCCTGTTCTGCATCTTCCCCATTAGCACTGACTTCTTGGTTCTCAACAGCGTGTTCTTGCACTGTCACTCTCTTTCCCCCTAGTATAGCATTTCAGGTGTCCATTGTGCTTAACATTGAACAACAGTCCAGGCTAGACCTGGCTGATATGAAGTAGCCACAGATATACCTACAAAGCCATTTTCCTCCCCTACTGCCTCCTATTCCCTGCCCCTGCCCATTACATAGTTAACTCGAAGAAAGAGCAGTTCTTCTAACTGGGAGCTGGCTGTGCACTTGGAGCTGGGCCTGGGTGTCCTGCTAAACAGAAACAATTCCCTATAAAACCAACATCAGACAAGGACACTCTGTGACCAGGATGTGATAAGATGAAAACAAGACCACACAGTAATCATATCTGAACATGTACAAAACATGCACCTTGTCCAAAACACAAACATGACAAAACATCTCCCAATCCTGGCTAATACAAATGACGGCTGCTGCTTTACCAACCATAGCTGTAGCCTGCCTCTGATTTTCCCTGCTTCTAGAGAACATTTGTTAAAATATCCAATCACAGAACTCCCCCTGGTAGCACCCAATTCAAAGTAATGTCCAGCTTCCTTAAATGTTTCCCCAAGCCACCTGACACAGGTGCAAGTCGTCTAAGTCATCCTTCCTTGCGCCATTTTACTGAGATGCCCCAAGGTTCCCACGGTGTCCATTCTCCCTCCCTGCCACAAGAACCAGTTGTGGCTGGAGGGCAGCGATGACTCATACTCAACCAGATTTCTGCTCAAACATGATCTCCTCTAAGACACTGTCTTTGGCACTCTCCAGGCTAAGTCAGATTGGCCTTTTCCACTCTTCTTTTATGCACTCTTATGGCTTTAGGCTACATATTGCCATGCGCATTGCATTCAAGTCAGCCTCCATTAGACTGAGAAGCCCAAACAGTCACGTCTCTGCTCTGCACCTGCTCTTAGCACAGTGGGTATGCAAAGCAGGTAAATAAACATTGGATGGATGGATAGATGAACAAATACTACTGTATGTAACATACATTAAAACAACTACAAACTCAAGAGTTGATGAGAGAATGTCAGTAACGCCAAAAGAACTGAAGCAGTAGGAGAAGAAACCACCAAGGTCTGTGCAACCAGGGCCACAGTAAGCTTTTGCTTGTGCCAAGATGGACAGAAGTGGGTAAAGCTCATGTACAATTAAGGTGGGAGCCTCTTCTTCCATTTCTAACTCAAGACATTTGTAGACACTGACCCATTATGCTCCTTTTAGCTTTAGTTTAGCATACAGCAGTCTACTGCCAATGCAATAAATACTTTGCTAAAGGCTATCCCAACTTTGCTTTTACTCTGGAATTATTTAAACAGAAATCATTTGCTGGGCTTGCAAGCCCTTCACTACTCACAGATTTAGGTAACCATAATATTTGTGTAATTGTAATTATAAGAGGCTTTCTCTGTGTTTGGCACTGTAGGCATGCATCTCCTAGCAAGTTCAGAGGGCACATTTTGATGGGCTTTTATAAGAGGTCATTTTGCAACTAACCAGCTTCACTTCAGGGTTAGGGATTTGGTTCCTTTCTGTTATTTTTCAGAAAACAAACTGTAAGATACAGTTTTGCTGTGTTATCCAACAACAGAAAACTCACTGTCAGGCCACGTAAGAATATAAGTATATCAGAATCAGGCACAGTGGTGTGAGCCTGCAGTCCCAACTACCTGGGAAGATCTCTTCAGACCAGGAGTTCGAATCCATCCTGGGCAAGAGTGAGACCTTCCCTCTTAAAAAAAAAAAAAAAAAAAAAGAATAAAATTGCATCAAATTGATAAACTGGATAAATCTGAAAACCAGAGACTTGGAGGAAGGGGTGTGCCTCTGTGTGCACACACACAACCTCAGCCCATTAGATCACTCCATTGGAAGACATACAGAATGAAGGATTAAATAACTGTACTTCATTACAAATATATCTTTAGCCACAAAGTACTACAAGTGCCTTAAATCCCACCATAAACATGAATTAAATTACATTCATTTTGATATTATCACCTCTAAGTATTAACTCCTGAAATAAATGAAAATCAATGCCCCCTCCCCCTGCAATAAAGGTTATAATAAAGATTAAGTTTGAAAGGACTAACAGCTACAAGAGCACTCTATTTTTCTTAGGCAGTTCTGAAGAATGAAAACAGTTCAAATCTGAAAAACAGGTCTGTTTCTTCTTAAATGAAACTCAGTCCCCTTCTCATTGAGATACAGAAAACACAATCTGGCCATGGGAGATGTTTGGATCTAAATTCTTTTGGGCATGCATAACCCTCTTGGTGACCCACCCAAAATGAAAGGTGATCAAAACAGAATTTTTGGTTACCTTGGGAGAAATTCATCCATTACTAAAGTGGCCTGTAAAGTTTAAAGTATATACTTCTGCCAACGAACTAAATCATCTTACGGGGCAAAGCAAAACAAGAGTGAGTTAAGGGTTCTGTCCCACGAAGAGTAGGAGGATTTCATGCCCCTTATGCATTCATTCAACAAATATTTAGGTCCTGCTCTGTGCCAGACACCAAAAAGGGCTGAGCAAACTATGCAACATTGTGTGCTGTCCCTATGGTCATAGAACTTACAGTACAGGAGATAACTATTACGCACAAATATGTAACACTGCTATGAAAAAAAAAAAGGTGCTGTATGAGAAAATATGATGGGAACCAATTTAGACGGGGGGTGGCAAAGGGGATCAGAGAAAGGCACTGTGAAAAAAGCAACATTTAAGCCAAGAAGCCAATAGATCACCACTACTTTAGAAAAGGAAAACCTTTTTTTGACGAGTGACCACAAATGGGATTTTAACTTTGCCTGTCAACAATGGACTGGGTTAAACCTCCTCTTTTCCAATGCTTCAGGCTTTCTGAGCACGCTGACTAGTGTACTGGAATCCTATTACCTGAACACAGAAAGGTCTCACTTTATTATTTTTATTATCATCTGCAGCCTTCCTATGTTTGGCCTAAGAACACCAAAAAATAATCTGCCAGAGGCTGAAAAACAGAGGGTGGCTGTCAGCAAGAACGTTATCTGGGTAGACCAAACATTTAATAGCCCAAGTAATCATAAGTCCCTTGCCAATAAAGTGGAAGCTTCTCTGGGCAGCAAGGTGGTTCCAATGCTCCGGGGTCTAAATACAATGGGACCCAGGGGGCCTAAAGGTTAGTTGGCTACTTGGAACTGATGTTTGTTTGCTCAGTAAATCAAGGACCGGATTACCATTTCCAGGTCCCAGACCCTGCAGACTTAGAGGCCGGTATGGGAAGCGGCCTTTTAGCATCACGGAGCAAAGAGCTTGCTAGCTGGCTAGGCTGGAGGAAAGGCAGCAGCGAGAGGGTCGGGGCCCGGAGGGAGGGGGGCGCAAAGAAAGGAGCCTCAGGTGCTCCGGACCCCGGGACTGCGAGCCAGGCCTGGCACTGGGGCGTTTCCCGCCCCACCCCCCCAACCTCTGTCGGCCCCCAGCAAAGGCAACCCACCCCCCTCCAAGACCCCGAGGTTCTAACTTCCCCCGAAGCAGGACCAGGAGGGCACCAGCAGCCCGACGCACGGCCGGAGCCCACCAGGTCCGGGTACCCGTGACCGCAGCGCAGAGGAGGGCGTGCTCGGGTGCAAAAAAGGCCAAGACAAAATTCTCCCCGCCCACCCGAAAAGCCAACCACACCCCCTGCAACCCTCAGCCGGAGCGGCCTGGGGCCGGTCCCGGTGATTCTCCGCCCAGGCCCCCACGGGTTTCCGTCTGCGCAGCGCGCGGGCTCAGCGGGGACACGGGCGCAAGTGGGAGTGAATGGGGGTGCGCGAGGCAGGCGAGGGCGCCCACTGCGTTGTCTCCCGCCCGGACCCTGCCCCCGGGACGCCTCCCGGGCTCTGCAGTTCTAGGATGGGCGCGCCGCCCCCAGGCTGAGGTGGACGCCTGGACGCAGGCGGCCCCCACTCACCCATTGGCGTTGAGCCGGGCCGGGCCGCCGAGGCAGCGTGAAAGTTGGCGGAGGCGGGCGTGGGGGTCGGGGCGCCGGGAGCAGGGCGCGGGGAACCAAGCTCCGGGGTCTGGACGCGGTGGCGGCTGGGCGGGCTTCTTCCTCAGTGGCGGCGACGGCGGTTCAGCGCCGTCCGCTGCTGCTGCCTCTGCCGCTGCTGCCCCGGGGCGACTCCTGCTGCTGCTGCTGCTGCATCGCGGCCCAATGCGCCCGGCTACGCCGGGTTTCCTGCTCCCCGCGAGTGGAAATTGCGAAAAAAAAAAAAAAAAAAAAAAGCGCCGCCCAGCCCAGCGCCCGGCAGCCGCGGCCGCGCCGCCCGCTCTCCCCTCCTCCTCAGCGCCGCCGCGAGGCTCCAGCAGCTCCGCCTGCCGGGGACGCAGGGCCGCCGGGCGGGGGCGGGGCCGGAGAGGGGCGGGGCCCGGGCCGCGTCGGGGCAGGCGCCTGGGGCGTCCCTGCAGCTGAGGCACTCAGGCGCCCTCTTCAACGCCCACGCCGAAGGGACCCTGCTCCGCACCGCTGCCACCCACCCGTGGCGGCTGGGCTGACGCCCCGGGAAGTGCCGCGAGACTCCTCGAGACCGGAGGAGAGGGGCTCCGTGGAGGAGGGGCGTGGGAGTGCAGGGGCACGTGGAGAAGGAGGAGAAGGGGCTGAGCGGCACCGGGCGACGAAAGGAGAACGGGCTGGGGAGTGAGAACGGGGCAGGCCAGGGGCCAAACGCCTGCCCAGGGTGATGGCAGGTGACCGTGGGGCATCGAGGCATTCAGGAATGAGGCTTCCCGGGGGGCTGTTGCGGGGGAAGGAAAAGGGTCCCTTGGCAGGGAGAGAAACGCGGCGTCCCTTCGGCGCGGCGTGGGAACGCAGGCAGGCCAGGTGCTAGTTCCGCACAGAGGAGGCGGTGGCACCGACGTGGGTAAAAACGGGTGAAGGACGCAGCGGGGCGGAGGGGACGCATCGCCTTGCAGGGACCTGCCTAAGCCCCGCCCCATGCCTGGGCCAGGTGGGGTTCGGGTATTCAGGAATGTTCCCAAGGTCTGGTGTTCCAGGAATCCGCTGAGATCAGGGCTGGCTCCCTCCCCAGGAGGCATCATTGTGCCTTGCTGACCCCTAGACCTGGACGGCCGACCCTTGAGTGGGCGCTCAAGAGGAAACAGAGAATCCGCGGGCATTCGTGGGCAATTCAGGAGCTCGGTTTTGGGTTCATTCACCACCACACCTTTCACCATAGATACTCTGCCTGCCACCACATTCCTCTACCGGCCCGTTATTTCCTTTTCCCTTTCCACCATCTGGTGGTAGGAAGTGATAGTGAAGTACATGGGAGACTTTGAGGCAAAGAGCACATAAGACAATAGAGAAATTAGATCAATGGCCCCTGAAAATGGAGAAGGCTGAGGGCTAGTGGACTCAAAAGGGACAAATGAAAGCCGACCCCCTACCCAAGAGAGGGGCTGTCTCCATACCTCACCTATGATGGTGAGGCAACTCTTGTTTGAGGTTTTTTTAAAAAAAAAAACCTCAAAGTCAGGGTCTTGCCAACAGATCAGTAGCATCATCTTTCTAAATATCGTTCATATGTGTCAGATCGATCGAAATTGACTAATCAAGGGACAGGAGGCCCATCCACACGGAGGCTGCAGTTGAAGTCCTAGTGTCATCAACATCAGACTCCTTAAGAAGGGATCAGAGAACATGGAGATTAAGAATGTGAAATAGGCCGGGCGCGGTGGCTCAAGCCTGTAATCCCAGCACTTTGGGAGGCCGAGGCGGGTGGATCACAAGGTCAAGAGATCGAGACCATCCTGGTCAACACGGTGAAACCCCGTCTCTACTAAAAATACAAAAAATTAGCTGGGCATGGTGACGCGTGCCTGTAATCCCAGCGACTCAGGAGGCTGAGGCAGGAGAATTGCCTGAACCCAGGAGGCGGAGGTTGCGGTGAGCCGAGATCGCGCCATTGCACTCCAAGCCTGGGTAACAAGAGCGAAACTCCGTCCAAAAAAAAAAAAAAAAGAATGTGAAATAGGCCAGGTGTCGTGGCTCACGCCTGTAATCCCAGCACTTTGGGAGGCCCAGGCGGGCGGATCACCTGAGGTCGGGAGTTCGAGACCAGCCTGAACAACATGGCGAAACCCCGTCTCTACTAAAAATACAAAAATTAGCCAGGTGTGGTGGCAGGCACCTGTAACCCAAACTACTTGGGAGACCGAGGCACGAGAACTATTTGAACCCAGGAGGTGAAGGTTACAGTGAGCCAAGATGGCACCACTGCACTCCAGCCTGGGTGACAGAGTAAAACTCCTTCTCAAAAAAAAAAAAAAAAAAAAAAAAAAAAAATTCCTGCTCCAGGCACCCTGGTGCCTCACTCATTGCAGGTTTTGTCATATCATGTTCTAATCAGGGCAATCAGGCCTTCTGATACTATCTTAGAGTTGACAAACACTGAAACTCACAGAGCTTGGATAAACCCTCTGCTATTGGGACTTTTTTCCCCCCAAAAGACCCCCATACCAACCAGGGGTTGGGGGGAAAAAAAGAACTGGTATGGGGGTCTGCACAATTCCAGAGGTAGTTCTCTTTGCTAAGCCCAGGATCAGTGGGTCATCCTAACCTACTCTCTCAAAGAGCCTCAGACCCCTGAAAGTGACGACGCACATTTCAACATGGAAACAGTTGTGCTGGCTTTGCAGTGAACTGGTATCTGGGGTGCTAAAGATTCTTGGCCAACAGCCCAGTGCATTCTCACAGCGATGAGTCAAAAGTCTTTGAACATTGTTGATGATACCTTCCCATAGCTGAACTTACTCAGGCGTCAGAGAGGCCGCTATACCTAAACCAGCAGGCAGGGTACTGAATTCCATGGGGCTCAAAGAAAAAGAAAAAATCAGCAGTTTGTCTTATGTCCTGCTTGGTCTCTCTGTCCTATGTGGAGAAGACAGTCTTCTCATTGAATTTTATTTCCAACTTCACACAGGTAAAGACAGATCACTTGAAGTTTGGTAGGGGGATTGTTTTGGTTTTTGTCTCTTTTTTTTTTTTGAGACAGGGTCTCTGTCACCCAGTCTGGAGGGTGTTGGCATGATCTTGGCTCACTGCAGCCTCAATCTCCTGGGCTCAAGTGATCCTCCCACCTCAGCCTCCCAAATAGCTGGGACTACAGGCACGCACCAACTCACCAGGCTAATTTTTGTATTTTTTGTAGAGATGGGGTCTCACTGTGTTGCCCAAGCTGGTCTCAAACTCCTGGGCTCAGCTGACCCTCCCCTGCCTCAGCCTCCCAAATGCTGGGATTACAGGATGAGCCACTGCACTTGATCCGCTTGAAGTTTTGAGTCTTCTTTAGTCTCTGGTCTATTTTAAGGTATACCTTTTCCTTCTTGGACTGGAACATGGTGTCGCTCCTCCTTGATCTGCTTCCTGTATGGTCAAATTTGCATTACCACAAAAGAAAGACTGATGATGGCAAGACAACATTTTTGAAAATCCCTGAGCTGTGCCCTAATTTTATTTTATTTATTTATTTATTTTTATTTTATTTTATTTATTTATTTTTTTTGAAACGGAGTTTCGCTCTTGTTACCCAGGCTGGAGTGCAATGGCGCCGTCTCGGCTCATCGCAACCTCCGCCTCCTGGGTTCAGGCAATTCTCCTGCCTCAGCCTCCTGAGTAGCTGGGATTACAGGCACGCGCCACCATGCCCAGCTAATTTTTTGTATTTTTAGTAGGGACGGGGTTTCACCGTGTTGACCAGGATGGTCTCGATCTCTTGACCTCATGATCCACCCGCCTCGGCCTCCCAAAGTGCTTGGATTACAGGCATGAGCCACCGCGCCCATCCAATTTTTTTGTTTTTGAGATGGAGTTTCACTCTTGTTGCCTAGGCTGGAGTGCAATGGCAGGATCTCAGCTCACTGCAACCTCTGCCTCCAGGGTTCAAGCGATCCTCGTGCTTCAGCCTCCTGAGTAGCTGGGATTACAGGCATGCACTACCACGCCCAGCTAATTTTGTATTTTTAGTAGAGAAAGGGTATCACCTTGTAAGGGTATCGCCAGGTTGGTCTCGAACTCCTGACCTCAGGTGATCCAACCGCCTTGACCTCCAAAAGTGCTGGGATTACAGGCGTGAGCCATCGCGCCTGGCCGTGTGCCCTAATTTTAATGCCTTAACTAAACGAAGTTGTGGTGAGTCTATCCAAAACACTATACTTTGTTTTTCATTTTAAGGTTCTCTGAATTATGTAAATGAACATTCCATTTTTTCACTTATTGTTAGTTCTTCTGAATTGTTCCTATTGTCCTTTCATTTTTCCTTGGAGAAACTTTTGCTGACCAGCACAAGGGAAGTTAACATCAAGATTCAGATCCAGCTGCTGACATGAATAGATGCATAATTTCTCATCCTGCCTCCCTCCTACAAGAGTATCTTTTAACACAATGGTTAATGCAATATTTTAAATGATGTGAATTCATCTCATGAATATTTCTAGAGAAATAGGATTTTATTTAATACCACATCTTTGTCCCACTGAACTCCCATTTCCACCAGAGGAGATTATGCATTTTGGTATTAGAAAGTATCGGGGCTGTTATACTTAAAATGATATCATATGACTTAAAGGGCACTGCTGTGTTGCTCAGTAGTAACGTATTTTTGGATAAAAACTGAAGGTGTGGCCAGACATGGTGGCTCACACCTGTAATCTCGGCACTTTGGGACGCCGAGGCAGGTGGATCACTTGAGCCCAGGAGTTTCAGACCAGCCTGGACAACATAGTGAGACCTGGTCTCTAAAAAAAAAAAAAATACAAAAATTAGTCGTGTGAGGTGGCACACACCTGTAGTCCCAACTATTCAGAAGGCTGAAATGGGAGGATCACTTGCGCCTGGGAGATTGAGGCTGCAGTGAGCCGTGACTGCATCACTGCAGTCCAGCCTGAGTCACAGAGCAAGACCCTGTCTCAAAACAAAACAAAAAAAAATTGAAGGTGGGTGAGCCTCTGCCTTCATACTTGCTCTCTCTGAGTACTTGGACTTAACATCTGTAATTTGCATATAATAAACAATGGTTTGATAACCTTTAATATCATCTTTACTTTAATATAAATTACATGTTGAGTGCTTTACAAAAGACAGTCTTTACATAGTGCTTCTGATGAGCTTTATGGAGAAATGTAAAAATCTCACAGTGCCAGAAAGTAAAGACGTGCTCAACAAAGGTGCCAGGGCACAGCAGAAGGGCACAGGAGCCAACCCCAAAGGGCTCCCAAAGGCTGGAGCAATTCAAAGGATAAAATAAATAATGATTGTATTGGAATAAAACTAGTATCTTTGAGTCTATAGAAATACAACTAAATAACTGACTAGGGGAAAATATCAAGAAGGGACAAGTCTTCCTTACAGAGGAATTCCAATTAAAGTGTAGAAGAAATGAGAGAAAGGGAAAAGCATCATTAGAACATCACAGTAACTGCTGATATAGGCATGATCAACTACCGTTTTCCTTAAGGAGAAACAGGATACTTGCATAGCCTCAAAGTATTTTCCCTAAAATAAATATGTCTTAATATTTAAAGTGGGGGAAATAGTAACTTTACTTGGAGAACTCTGGCAAACAGCACTTTTTTTACATACACATATATATAAAGTATATATATCTGTATATATATATATACTTTAAGTTCTGGGATACATGTGCAGAACGTTCAGGTTTGTTATATAGGTATAGGTATACACGCGCCATGGTGGTTTGCTGCACCCATCAACCTGTCATCTACATTAGGTATTTCTCCTAATGCTATCCTCCCCTAAACCCCCACCCCCCAACAGGCCCCAGTGTGTGATGTTCCCCTCCCTGTGTCCATGTGTTCTCATTGCTCAACTCCCACTTATGAGTGAGAACATGCAGTGCTTGCTTTTCTGTTCCTATCTTAGTTTGCTGACAATGATGGCTTCCAGCTTCATCCACATCCCTGCAAAGGACATGAACTCAACCTTTTTAATGGCTGCATAGTATTCCATGGTGTATGTGTGCCACATTCTCTTTATCCAGTCTATCATTGATGGGCATTTGGGTTGGTTCCAAGTCTTTGCTTTTGTGAATAGGGCTTCTTTTGAGAAGTGTCTGTTCACTTTAAGCAAGCAGTCATGGCTATATGCTGATGGCTTTTTTTTTTCTTTTTTTAGACAGGGTCTCACTCGGTCTCACTCAGTCACCCAGGCTGGAGTGAAATGATGCAATCTCCACTCACTGCAACCTCCACTTCTTGACCTCAAGCTCAAGAGATTCATATACCTCAGGTGTTCACCACCATGCCCTGCTAATTTTTGAACTTTTAATAGAGATGAGGTTTTGCCATGTTGACCAGGCTGGTCTTGAACCCCTAGCTGAAGTGATCCACTTGCCTCGACCTCCCAAAGTGCTGGAATTACAGGTGTGAGCCACCTCTCTGGGCTTGATGGTTTTGAGGCAGGCGTTTCCATTCCTCCTTGGCATAGTGTACACCGTGTTAAAGGTAACATATCTAGATCAAAAGCCACAGAAATATTAATAACAAATGTCTTGCTCTATTATGTTTACCTGACTTGATAGCCTCTCTTAGAATGACCCACTCTGTTCCCTCTTTTTCTTTTTCAGTAAATCTTTTTTAACAAATCTAAGAGGACTGGGTTTACCTGCTCTGTAGAGATGAACAAACGAATCATATCAGAGAAGTAGATGACTTATGAAACAGCTAAACCATGACCTTCTTTACAAGGTTTGTGGGAAAGCCTCACTTTGTAAACAAAGGAAAACACAAAGGAAGAAACTAGAAAGTGAGACGTGCATGTCCACAATGCTACAAAACTGGAAAAGGGTGTTCTCGTTTAAAAATCCAAAGAATGCCTGAGTAATCAACTTCCAAGCTGACCAGTCACACACGCTTGCAACTAAAGTGCACAAAAAGAGCCCCGGTGCACAGACAAACTCGCCAAGAACATTTTTCCATCCTTTTCCACAGCACTGCTTTCGCTAAGAAAATAGTAAATTGAGAGAACACTCCTAGGAGATTAATAAAAAACATGGTTTCTACTGTTTTCTACCCATCCTGCTGGTTCTCTTCCCCCACCAAAATCGCAAGGGGTCATGTGTAAGGAATTTCGTTTTCACAATTAAAAGGCAAATCAAATGATAATCAAAAATGTTCCCAAAGTGCCAGACAATAATTTAAAATCATATGTGTGAAATATGTATTGTAACAAATGTTAACATTAGGCCAGGCATGGTGGCTCACACCTGTAATCTCAGCACTTTAGGAGGCCTAGGCGGGTGGATCACCTGAGGCCAGGGGTTCGAGACCAGCCTGGTCAACATGGTAAAACCCCATCTATACTACAAATATGAAAATTAACCAGATGTCGTGGTGCACACATGTAACTCCAGCTGCTTGGGAGGCTGAAGCAGGAGAGTCATTTGAATCCTGGAGGTAGAGGTTGCAGTGAGCCGAGATTGTGCCACTGCACTCCAGCCTGGGAGACAGAACAAGACTTCATCTAAATAAATAAATAAATAAATAAATAAATGTTAACATTAAATAGAACAATGGCATTTAACATAGGAATACTATATCAACAGGCCAATTTTTAAAAATGGAAACTGATAAACTAATCGTAGGAGGCTTTTGAGCTCATTGGCAATGAAAATTTAAAAGTAGGAATTGATTTGGAAAAATAGTTTCTCTTTTTATTCCTGAACCTTCAGGAGAAGCTAAGCTCAGGGGCTCCATCACAAGCTGGGTCCCTTTGGAGCTCAGCCTCCAGGCTGCACAGACATTGGCCTGCCTTCCTCACAGAGGGAAAAACAAGTGAGGATGCACAGAGTCTGCGGAACAGATGGCATTTTTCAAAGGGTTTCCTGTGGAAGGGGCAGGAGTGTAGTCAAATGTCTGGTTCTAAATGGTTTCTGTGCCAGGGCCAGAGCGAACAAGAGCCGGCAGGCAATGGGTAGAAGCACAGGTTTTCTTTTTTCTTTTTCTTTTCTTTTTTTTTTTTTTTTTTTTTGAGACAGTCTTGTTCTGTCGCCCAGGCTGGAGTGCAGTGGCACAATCTTGGTTCACTGCGACCTCAATCTCCTGGGCTGAAGCGATTCTCCTGCCTCAGCCTCCCAAGTAGCTGGATTACAGGTGTGCGCCACCACACCTGGCTAATTTTGTATTTTTAGTAGAGACAGAGTTTCACCATGTTGGCCAGGCTAGTCTCAAACTCCTGGCCTCAGTCAATCTGCCCACCTTGGCCTCCCAAATGCTGGGATTACAGGTATGAGCCACCATGCCCAGCCGGGAGTACAGATTACTAAGCAGATTGTCTTTAGGGAGGTGACTGGTGAGCTCTGTGGAGACAGGACTGGAGGAAGAGCTTGCAGGTAGGAGGCCAGGAACAGGCCATAGATGGTACAGGCAAGAAATATGATGGCATTGATATTGACAAAGAGAAGAGGTTACATTCTAGAGCCATTTTTGAAATACATTTGACAGGTTCTGATGAGGCAGTAGATTTGGGGAAATGATAGGGAGCAAAGATGGAGGATTCAATAGAAATGTTTTGTTAGTTGGCTTGGAAGCTGAATAGGTGGAGAAATCAACTAAGTGGAGAAGGAAGTTTTTGTTGGGGTAGGGATGTGGAGGAGATAATGGATTCAAATTTGAATGTTATTAAGAGCGAATACAGCCAGGCTCGGTGGCTCACACCTGTAATCTCAGCACTTTGGGACAGCAAAGTGGGTGGATTGCTTGAGTCCAGGAGTTTGAGACCAGCCTGGGCAACACAGCGAAACCCCGTCTCCACAAAAACAAAAACAAAAAAATGCAAAAATTAGCCAGGGGTGGTGGCGTGTGCCTGTAGCGCCAGCTATAAGAGAGGCTGAGGTGGGAGGATCACTTACTTGAGCCTAGGAGGTTGAGGCTGCAGTGAGTCAAGATTGCACCACCGCACTCCAGCCTGGGTGACCGAGCAAGATCCTGTCTTGGAAAAAAAAAAGTGAATATGAAAGGGAATAAAGTATTGATTTATGCCACAACATGGTTGACCCTTGAAAATATGATGCTAAATGACAGAAGCCAGTTGTCAAAAGCCACCTATCATATGGTCCCATGTATATGAGATGTCCAGAAAAGGCAAATCCATAGAAACAGAAAGTAGACCAGTGGTTGCCAGGGGCTGGAGGAACTGAGGAGTGACAGCTAATGGGTACAGGGTTTCATTCTGGGGTGACATAATGTTCTAAAATTGTGTTGATGGTTGCACAACTCTGTAAATATACTAAACATTGTTGAATTATACACTTTAAAATGAGTGAATTGCCAGGCACAGTGGCTCACGCCTATAATCCCAGCACTTTGGGAGGCCAAGGCGGGTGGATTGCCTGAGCTCAGGAGTTCCAGACCAGCCTGCCCAACATGGTGAAACCCCGTCTCTACTAAAAATACAAAAATTATCTGGGCGTGGTGGCACAGGCCTGTAATCCCAGCTACTTAGGAGGCTGAGGCAGGAGAATTGCTTGAACCCGGGAGGCAGAGGTTGCAGTGAGCCGAGATTGCACCACTGCACTCCAGCCTGGTGATAGATTGAGACTCCGTCCCAAAAAAAAAAAAAAAGGGATGAATTGTATAATATGCAAATTATATCTCAATAAAAGCTGTTATGGTTTTTAAAAGAATGATCATGGTTACAGCATTTTGGTATAGGAAGATGCAAAGGTTCTGGAGATGGATGCTGGTGATGGTCGTGCAACGATGTGACTGTATTAAACGCCACTGAACTGTACATTAAAAAATGGTTACAATGGTAAATTTTGTTATGTATATTTTAGCACTAAAAGAGAATGAATACATACGTGATTGGTGGGTTAGATGGGGCTGGGTGGAGACGATATTCTCTGTGTTTTAACTACTCCAGTAATACCCCCCTACTGCTTCCCAAACAGGAAATCAATATTACAATAACCACTACCCCATCACCTCGGGGTTCAGAGAAACCAAGACCAGTGGCCTGAGCTGACGGTGAGACACCACAGTCATCCCCTAGACTGTGAAGGCCCCAAAGCAGACAGTCAACCTCAGATGAATCCTCAAGCCCCAGAGGCCATGGGACTTAATTGAAAAGTCTCTGAACCAGGAGCTCACTTAATAAGAGATGGCACAACCCTCTTCTAGCACGACTTGTTAAATAGAGTCAGTCAAATCAAGTTCCTGTTCTCAAAAATAATTACAGACCAGCCAGAGGCAAAAGTGGGAAGTAAGTCGAGTTTATCTTGTTTGTTTTGCTCGCCAGCCCTGAGTTTAGGATTCCATTCCCCAGCTGAAGTTTTCTTTTCTGGACCACGGAGGCTCTCAAAGTGTGGTCCTCAGCCCAGCGGCAACTGCATGTGGGAACTTGTTAGAGATGCATGCTGGGGACCCCACCCCAGGCCTTCTGGGTCAGTATCTCTGGGGCTGGGACCCAGTGACCTGTGTTTTGATCAGCAGCTCAAATGTGAGAATCTGGCTGTACCTCAGCTCCTCAGAGCCAAGGTGAACACTCTGTCATCTGATGAACTGCTTGGTCCTTGGCCATGAAAATGGGCTCAAGGGAGCTACCAGTGACGCATAGCCCTGAGCTGGTAAAACTGACTTGTTTTGTGAAATATATTCGTATCATTATCATTACAAAAGTAATCTATGCTCAGTATTTTTAAAAACAAAACAGGCCAGTCACAGTGGGTCACACCTGCAATCCCAGCACTTTGGGAGGCCAAGGCAGGAGGATTGCTTAAGCCTAGGAGTTTAAGGCCAGCCAGAACAACATACTGAGATCCCATCTCTATAAAAATAAAATAGTAAAAAGCATGGTGGCACAAGCCTGTAGTCCCAGCTACTCAGGAGGTTGAGGTGGGAGGATTGCTTGTGCCCAGGAGGCCGAGGCTGCGGTGAATGATGATCACATCACTGTCCTCCAGCCTGAGTGACAGAGCGAGACCCTGTCTCAAATATAAAATGAAACATTAAAGATACAGTATATAAGGTGAAAATCTTTCATCATCTCACAATTGCCAATTACTGCAAAGATAATTGATAATCACCGTTAACTCTTGAAGGAATATTCTTCCAGACATTTTTAAAAGTGTGTAATGATACTAAGATATATGATGATTTCCACCTATTATCACTGTAATTTTTTGAAGCTGGTAACTCCTCTTTAGTGCTCTAATGATGGAAATCGAGAACCTTAAAGAGGGGATACTATTTTCCCTGGGGGACTCTGAAATCACCTCTTTTTTTTTCCTACATTTGAATGCATTTCAAAACCTTCTTCTGTGAAGAAATTAGAATTCATGATAAAAATGCTAAAGCAATTCTCTGATACTCTTTAATGAGATTAAGCCCTTGTCAGGGAGACTGCTCCCTCCATCCCCCACCCCCCACCCCCACCAGCTGTCTTAAGGTCAGAAGTCTAGTGATGTTTAGCCAGACATTCTTTCTCCTTGTGTCCAGTCTGACAATGATCCGCTAACCATTCCGTTCCCAGAAAATGTCCCAACCAAGAGGGAATAAGAGGGAATCTTGGGGTTGGGTGTGGTGGTTCACACCTGAAATCTCAACACTTTGGAAGGCCAAGGCGGGTGGATCACCTGAGGTCAGGAGTTTGAGACCAACCTGACCAACACAGCGAAACCCCATCTCTACAAAAAAATACAAAAAATTAGCCAGGCATGGTGGTATGCACCTGTAATCCCAGCTACTTCAGCGGCTGAGGCAGGAGAAGCTCTTGAACCCAGAAGGTAGAGGTTGCAATGAGCCGAGATCACGCCACTGCACTCCAGCCTAGGTGATAAGAGTGAGACTTTGTCTCAAATAAAAAAAAAAAAAAAGAGGGAATCTTGAATCTTGAAACAAAACTTTGACATGTGTTCGTAACTAAATTTTCTGGAAAGTTCTATATAAGCCTCAGTCGTTCATAACTGTAAACAACACACAAAAAAACTATCAGATACAGACTAGACCTTTTCTCAGTGCCTGAAGAAAGGAATGAAAATGTTTGACCTGCCATAAAATAGTTATGGGTCTTTTGAAAGTCTCTCTGGGCAACAAGGATGATCTTAATTAAGATAATAATCATAACCATTTATGGCGGAGGGGCCTGCTATACTCGTTTATCTGCTTTTAAATTCTCACAACAGTGTCAGTTGTATGCTAGTATTAACGTTGTACAAAGGAGGGAACTCGAGTTCAGAGAGGCTAAATGTCATGCCCAATCAATGTCCTTTAGCAGGAGAGAGCAGGCCTGGGAATGTAAAGTCAGCTGTGTCTGATTCCATTAGAAAGGATGACATCATCTGAAATAGGACAAAACAGCTAATTTGTTTTCATGGTTTAGAACTCCTATTCAATGGTTTTAATATAAAATGTCAATGGGTCCTCGGGAGTGTTTTGCTTCATATGAAATCTGGATACATACAAAATGCTCATGGTATAACAGTAAGTGACAAAACAGATGACACACTTACACATCCCCAATTGCCTTTTTTTTTTTTTTTTCTTTCAGATGATAGGGTCTCACTCTGTCACCCAGACTGGATGGAGCATAGTGGCATGATCTCAGCTCACTGCAACCCTTGCCTCTTGAGTTCAAGCAATTCTCCTGCCTCGGCCTGCCAAGTAGCTGGGATTACACGCACGTGCCACGATTCACCCCCGACCCAACGGAATCTTGCTCTGTTGCCCAGGCTAGAGTGCAGTGGCTCAATCTCAGCTCACTGCAACCTCCACCTCCTGGGGGTTCAAGCAATTCTCCTGCCTCAGCCTCCTGAGTAGCTGGGATTTCAGGCACCTGCCACTGCACCCGGCTAACTTTTGTATTTTTAGTAGAGCTGAGGTTTCATCATCTTAGCCAGGCTGATCTCAAACTCCTGACCTCGTGATCCACATGCCTCAGCCTCCCAAAGTGCTGGGATTACAGGCATGAGTCATCATGCCTGGCCCTAATTTTTGTATTTTTCGCAGAGACTGGGTTTCACCATGTTGGCCAGGCTGGTTTCGAACTCCTGACCTCAAATGATCCACCTGCCTCAGTCTCCCAAAGTGCTGGGATTACAGGCATGAGCCACCGCACCCGGCCCCTCAGCTGCCTTTTAACTTAGAAAATACATTAAAAGCTTTGCGAATACTCCAAAAGGTAAAAAGGTCATCCTAAAGCCATGTGGCTGTCATTGACCCTTTTTCCTTCTATTTTCTGAGCCAGCAGAGCATAGAAGTGTCTGTGCCACCAGCCTGGGCATGATGAGTTTGGAATTCAACTGGTACTAACTGCTGTGTAACCTTGGGAGGTTTCTTTGTTATTGTTGTTGTTATTGACATAGGGCCTCAATCTGTCACCCAGGCTGGAGTGCAGTGGTGCAATCATGGCTCACTGCAGCCTCCACCTCCTGGGCTTAAGCAATCCTCCTACTTCAGCCTCCTGATTAGCTGGGACTACAGGCACCCCCCACCATGCCTGGCTAGTTTTCATATTTCTTTGTAAAGATGGGGATCTTACCATGTTGCCCAGGATGGTCTTGAACTCCTAGACTCAAGTGATCCTCCTAACTGGGCCTCCCAAAGTGTTGGGATTATAGGTGTGAGCCACTGCATCCAGCCGGGAGATTTCTCAACCTCTCTGTGACTCAGGTTCCCCATCTGCAAAATGGGGAGAATAGTGTCTACTTCACAGGGTTGTCATGAGGCAGTAATGTGCTAATGCTTGTAAAGTGCCCAGGATAGTGACTGGCACTGTTCCAGGTTTTTCTTTAAAGAGCATAACTTTAATAATGGAAAAAATTGCTTTTAAAGGCTATACCTTTATTAATTTATTACTTTCCTTTTTTGAATATCTTAGAATCAGTAATGAATATAATTGAACAAATAAACACTTAAAAATTATTGGAGGACTTTGAAGTGAGCATCTAATTTTACAATTCATAGCAAAGTCTTAAAAAATACACACTTCTGCTCAATCCCAGCACACTGACCCCTTGTGTTTATCATCTCTTCCTCTCAAATCCTGGTAAAGTGATAGTAAAGAAATAAAAGCGAGGCCAGGAGTGCTGGCTCACGCCTGTAATCCCAGAACTTTTGGGAGGCCGAGGTGGGCAGATCACTTGAGGTCACGAGTTCAAGACCAGCCTGGACAACATGGTGAAACCCTACCTCTAATTAGAAAAAAAAAAAAAAATTACAAAAGTTAGCCAGGCGGGGTGGTTGGCACCTGTAATTCCAGCTACTGGAGAGGCTGAGGCAGTAGAATCGGTTGAACCTGGGAGGTGGAGGTTGCAGTAAGCCAAGATTGCGCCACTGCACTCCAGCCTAGGCAACAGAGCAAGACTCCATCTCCAAAAAAAAAAATTATTATTTAATTAATTAACTAAAGGGAAATCCTCCCACAAGGACAAGGAGAACAGGAGAGGAAGCATCAAAGGGCTCGGCATCTCAATGTACGGTTGGGGTTCAAACAGCAGCCCGGGAGGGGTAACAGGCTTAGCAGGAAGTCACCAATGTGGGCTCTTCAACCTGGAAGTCTATACTCAACCAAACCATCAATTAAATATAAAGGTGGAATAATGACATTTTCAGACATGTAAGGACTTCAGATATATACCTCCCATGTCCTCTTTTTATAGAATGTCAGAAAGATGTGCTACAGCCAAAAAAAAAAAAAAAAAAAAAAGGAGTATGTTAAGACAGCAGAAACATGAGGCCCACGAAACGAGAGATCTCACACACAAAAGCAGTGAGAGAGAAACCCCTGGATGGCACTGTGTGGCAGGTCAGTTCAGCTTGAACAGAATGGAGACGCTAGGAGGGAAGTGTGGTTTAAGTGTTTGGAACATGCTATTGATAAGCCTTGGCAGATATAATGGAGGATCTACATGTTGGGCAGAATAATGGGCCCCCCAAAGATGTTCACACCCTAATCTGTGGAGCCTGTGAATATGTTGTTACATGAAACAAATTAAGGTTGCAATTGAAATTAAGGTTGCCAATTATCTGCTCTTGGGATGGAAAAATTATCCTGGGTTGCACAGGTAGACCCAATGTAATCATAAGGACCCTTCAATATGGAAGAGGGAAGAAGAAAGCGTGGGAGTCATGACGTAGCATGAGAAAGACTTGACTGGCCATGGCCAGCTTTGAAGATGGAGGGCGGCCACCAGCCAAGGAGTGTGGAAGCTTCTCGAAGCTGGAAAAAGCAAGAGAATGAATTCTCTAGAGCTTCCATAAGGAATGCAGCACTGTCAACACCTTAATTTTAGCCCAGTTAGACCCACTTTGAACTTCTGGCCTAGTTATAGTAGCCATAGGGAACTAATGGATTTGAATGAGCGTCCAAAACTAAGCAGGCAAGAAAATGAAAGGCAATTACCGACATTGGGAAAAACTAAGTTGTAAAAAAAAAGAAAACAATCTATGTATAATTGACCTGGTTCAGCAATATTAAAAAAGAAATTAAAAAACAGCAAAAAAGAGAGAGAAAAGCCAATATTTATGTGACTGTATAATGTCAAGCAATTAACATTGATTAACCAAAAAGTACGATAATAATAAATTTGTAGACTTTGGGGTTGGAAGGCAGGGGAGTAAGAGAGGAAAATCCTTATCTATTACTGGAGAAACTCAACAGACAGTGCCTAAAATTCATAAATCAAGACATAGCAGACTAGGGACAGTGGCTCACGCCTATAATCCCAGCACTTTCGGAGGCTGAGGCGGGCGGATCACTTGAGGTCAGGAGTTTGAGACCAGCTTGGCCAACATGGTGAAATCTCATCTCTACTAAAAATACAAAAGTTAGCCAGATGTGGTGGCACGCACCTGTAATTCCAGCTAGTTGGGAGGCTGAGGCAGGAGAATAGCTTGAACCTGGGAGGCAGAGGTTCCAGTGAGCCGAGATCACACCACTGCATTCCAGCCTGGGTGACAGAGCCAGACTCCATCTCAACAACAACAAAATAGTATAGGCATATCATTTAGATGCAGCGAGGTAAATCCAGAAGAAACGGACCTAAGAGGTGCAAGTAGATTCCCCTGGTGAGTGGAACTGAAGAATACAAAGTGATACAGCAGGGGACTGCTGTATAGGGAGATAATCCTTATTTAGGACTGTTGTTTAAACTATGTGTGTATCTGTTTCCTATGGTTGCTACAGAAAGTTAGTACAAACTTAGTGGTTTAAAACAACTCAAATGATTATATTCCGATTCTAGAGGTCAGAAGTCTGAAATATGATAGGTCTTGCTGGGCTGAAATCAAGGTGTCAGCACTCCCTCTGCTGGCTCTAGCGGAGGATCCTTTCCCTGGCCTTTCCCAGCTTCTAGAAACTGGAGGTTGCACGCATGCCTAGGTTGGTGGCTTTTTCCAGACAGCAATCACATCATTCCAAACTCTGCTCCCATCGTCACATCTCCCTCTGTGACTCCCCTGTCTCCCCGTTTCCTTTATAAGGGCCCTTGTGATGACACTGAGCCCACCTGGATAATCCAGAATAACCTGCCCATCTCCAGACCCTTAACTTAATCACATCCACATCTGCACAATCCCTTCTACCAGGTAAGGAAACATATTCACAGGTTCCAGGGATTATAATGTAGACATGGGAGGAGGAGGAGACATTATTCTGCTTATCCCAATGTGTCTGTATTACTTTGATAAAAATATTTTTCAAAACATGTCCTCCTTGACCCAACAACTCTACTTCTAGGAATCGATGCTATTAGAGTAATAATTAGCCATGTAAACAAAAATCTATGTTCATAGACATTGTTTATAAGGCTAAAAAAGCATAAACAACTATATGTTCATGATAAAAAGGTTTAAGGTACAGTCTAAGAAAGACTAAAAGACTACTATGTAACAAACATTTTGCTACAGAGCTTCTTTTGACAGGGTCTGGCTCTGTCACCCAGGCTGGAGTGCAGTGGTGTGATCTCAGGTCACTACAGCCTCCACCTCCCAGGTTCAAGGAATCCTCATGCCTCAGCCTCCAAGTAGCTGGTATTACAGGTGCATGCCACTACACACAGCTAATTTTTAAATTTTTAGTAGCGATGGGGTTTCACCATGTTGGCCAGGCTGTTCTCAAACTCCTGGCCTCAAGTGATCCTCCCCACTAGACCTCCCAAAGTGATGGGATTACAGGCGTGAGCTACTGCGCCCAGCCATAGAGCTTTTTAATGAACGGAAAAAGTGACAACAGCAAATTACAAGATGGTATGTTAACAACTATTCAATTTTTTTTTTGAGACAAGGTCTGGCTCTGTCACCCAGGCTGGAGTGCAGTGGTACAATCTTGGCTCACTGCAACCTCCGCCTCCCAGGCTCAAGAAATTCTCCCACCTCAGCCTCCTGAGTAGCTGGCACTACAGGCAGGCACCACCATACCCAATTAATTTTTTTGTATTTTTGGCAGAGACAGGTTTTGCCATGTTGCCCAAGCTGATCTCAAACTCCTGGGCTCAAGTGATCCACCTGCCTCGGCCTCCCAAAGTGCTGGGATTACATGAGTGAGCCACTGTGGCCAGCCAACAACTATTCAATTTTTGTTTACAAAGTGTGCATGTATAATGTGTAGGAAAATGAGCTTCTTTTTTTTTTTTGAGATAAGGTCTTGCTCTGTCACCCAGGCTAGAGTGCAGTGGCATGATCACAGTTCACTGTAGCCTCAACCTCCTTACCAGGCTCAAGCAACCATCCCATCTCAGCCTCAAGTGGGTGGTACTATAGGTGCGCCACCATACCCAGATGAAAAGTGAGCATTTTTGTATATGTAGGTATGCACATGTATATATTATGTGTATATATACATATATAGAGACAGAGAGAAACAGAGAGTAGAAAAGTGTGTGTGTGCATGCAAAGTAGGTGTATATGTGCCAAAAGTACACAAGGAATTTTTTTCCCCAGAGACAGGTTCTCACTGTGTCACCCAAGCTGGAGTGCAGTGATGTGATCACAGCTCACTGCAGCCTTGACCTCCTGGGTTCAAATGATCCTTCCACCTCAGCCTCCTGAGTAGCTGGGACCACAGGTGTGTACCACTATGCCCCTAATTTTTTTTCTGATGTTTTGTAGTGACAGGGTGTCATTATGTTGCCAGGCTGGTCTCAAACTCCTTGGCTCAAACAATCATCCCTCTCCTCAGCCTCCCAAAGTGCTGGGATTACAGGCATGAGCCACTGTGCCCGCACACAAGGACTGAGATCTAACTGTTAGCCATGCTTACCACTGAATAGCAGACATACATGTCACTTTAATGTTCTTCTTCACACTTTCCTATACTTTCTAGGATTTCTTTTCCTGTATGAAGCATGCATTACTCATAACCAGAAAACAATCTTCCATTTTATGTAAGGAAGTAACTTTTTTTTTTTTTTTTTTTTTGAGATGGAGTCTCACTCTGTCACCCAAGCTGGAGTGCAGTGGCGCAATCTCAGTTCACTGCAACCTTTGCCTCTTGGGTTCAAGTGATTCTCCTTCCTCAGTCTCCCAAGTAGTTGGGACTACAGCCACCCGCCACCACACCTGGCTAATTTTTTGCATTTTTAGTAGAGACAGAGTTTCACCGTGTTAGCCAGGATGGTCTTGATCTCCTGACCTCGTCATCTGCCCACCTCGGCCTCCCAGAGTGCTAGGATTACAGGCATGAGCCACTGCACCTGGCCAAGAAGTAACTTTTTAAAATGAGCATCTGAGACCCTAGGGACTAACTGCAGCAAGCAGTTGTCACCAAAAATTACACATGTAGGAATTAGGCTAAGAAAAAATATGTCAACTATGTTAATTAATGCTCTCCAGAATGTGGTTTAGCTATACATGTTCTAGAAGTATGTTGGAGCCAGCTATAAATCTACATATCTTGTTCTCTTTAGATTCTTGTTTTGAACTAAGGTTTATGAGGCCAGAACATCTTGGAGGACGCTGCGTGTCATCTGATTTCTAGGCATCATTTTAAAAAGGCAGCTCGATTCCCCTTCTTGACCATTAGGTGGGGCAAGAAAGCTTTAGAAGAGTTCCTACCTGCTAAAACATGAACAGGAAGAGGCCAAATTGCAGAAAAAGCAGTTAGAACTGTTCAGAAGTCATCCCCATCCAGTCGAGTGGGATGTATGTTAATTTTTTCCTAGGGTGAAAACTGTTTCCAGAGAGTTTTCTAGAGAATACCAAGTTGGGAGTCTATAAAATGTGTTTCTATACCTAAAAATCATACCTGTAACCAGGACTTTTTTCTAACATTTGAAATTAAAATATCTCAGGTTGAAAAGCTGAGATATCATTTTTCATGGGTCAGATTGGCAAAAATTCAAAAGCTTAGCAATACACTCTGCTGGCCAGACTTTGGGGCAAATGGCACTCTCATCCACTACTGGCCCAACTCCCATAGAGAAGAGCTGGCAATATCTAACAACATTCCATATACATTTTACCCTTCAGCCCAGCAATCTCATTTTCTTTGGAATTTACTCTGAAGATTCACCTCCAACAATATGAAAATAAATATGCACAAGTTTATTGATTACAGCATAATTTGTAATTGCAAAATATCAAACTACCTAAATGTCCAAAAATAAGAGTATGGTTGAATAAGTTATGGTACAGCTACACAGCAGAGTACTATGCAGCTATAAAAAAAGAATGAGGCCAGGTGTGGTGGCTTACACCTGTAAGTCCAGCACTTTGGGAGGCCGAGGCTGGCAGATCACCTGAGGTCGGGAGTTTGAGGTCAGCCTGGCTAACATGGTGAAACCCTGTCTCTATTAAAATTACAACATTAGCCAGGCATGGTGGCACATGCCTGTAATCCTGGCTACTCGGGAGGCTGAGGCAAGAGAATCGCTTGAACCCAGGAGGCAGAGGTTGCAGTGAGCCAAGACTGCACCACTGCACCACACTCTAGCCTGGGAAACAGAGGGAGACTCCATCTCAAAAAGAAAAGAAGACAACCTTATAAAGTGGTATGTACGGAACAATTTCCAAGATTTCTTAAGTGAAAAAAGCAAAGTACAAAAAAGAATATAGAGGATACTACCTTCTGTATATGAAAATAAGGGGAAAAGAAAACATACATATATCTCCTTGTCTATACCAAAAAATGCATAGGAACAAGAAACCAGAAGTTTCTCACCTACAAGGAGTGGAAGGGAATAGTATTGAAGGAATACAGGAGGAAGTGACACTTCCCTGAGTATACCTTTTGGAATAGTTTCATTAGGGGAAGTATGTTAATATTCTACATATTCAAAAAATCAAATCAAATAAACATGGATGGCGGGGAGAGCTGACACTGAAAACAAGTTGAAAAAAACAACAACAACTGTATTCCCAATGAAGAACATGACCATATCATGGGGGTAGGAATGGAGCAGACTAACGCAAGTAATTCATGTACACACTATTTGTCCATATACCTTCGGTCTTTGGGGCGCAGCAGTGGAAAACCACAAACAAATCCTGAACTATTTTTACTAGGTTTGTTTCCTGCTGTGGTATAAGTGAAGCAATTCTGAAACTATTTTAGATGTATTATAGGATTGAGCAAATGATTAAATGGTTTGATGTTGGGAGCCAGGGTTCTCAGTGCGGAAGAAGAAACATACAAATATAAAATAGGAGAAGGCAAGGAAGAATCCTATAGAGATGGATGTTAGGTGCCATTGTGACCTCATCATTTCTAAAATATGTGTATATATATAGCATGTGTGTGTATGTTTCCTAGATATGGCTGCAGAAAAGGCTTATAAGAAAGACATTCCAGTGGCAATGGGCACTAGAGCCCAAGCCTTGGACTCTAATACCATTCGCCACTAAAAGGAACCAGGACTCCTTAGAGAAATGACTGATTTCAAGCCTGGGGCAGGGAATGTCCAAGATGAAGACAAAAATATCTTGTTATGCCTCAGAGTAAAGAATGGCTAAAAAGAAATGATAGGTGCATATCACAATTTGCAATTGCAAAAATATGGAACCAGCTCAAATGCTCATGTCAATAAATGAAGAAATGTGGTATATATGTGTACACACACACACACACACACACACATACACATATATATATATATATATATAGATATAGGAAGGAGGCCCTCTTTAAAAACCAGAATGGTCTTCATTTTGGGTTTGTCTGATAATTCTTTGTGATTACATTCAAGTGCTGCATTCCCAGCCAACATACCGTATTAGTGATGTTGTGTTCTCTATTGTTAGTAGTGGAGAATCCATATCCATGTCACACGGCACCAAAATATCTTCCAGTAGCAAACCTGTACAAGTCTGCAGCAACCTCAATTATTGCCTCCTAGAAGAAAGAACTGGACCGAGGGGCACAAGGCAGAAGGAGAGATCGAGGCAAGTTTTAGAGCAGGAATGAAAGTTTATTACAAAGCTTTACAGCAGGAATAAAAGAAAGGAAAGTATACTTGGAAGAGGGTCAAGCAGGCAACTTGAAAGGCAAGTGCACGATTTGAATTTTTGTTTTATAGGCTGGCAGACTTCTGGGGTCTTGGGTTACTTTTCCCAACTCCCGAGATCTTATCGGGAAGCTGCTGATCACCATTATTTTAGAGAGACAGTAAACCACCGCCTGACTATCACCTGATGGTTGCCTGACACTCCTGGTATGTGGGCGGGGGGGAGCCCTCTTCTGTCCTGCTCATACCAGACTAGCTACCCACTGTAACAGTATCGCATTGGTTGCCATCTGCCCCTCCTTGGTGATGTTAATTTTGATCCCCTAGCCAAGGAGTTGTCCTTTCTTTCTACTGTATAATTGCCGTTTTTCCTTCTTGCCTTGCAATAAATAAGCAATCTGTGAGAAGATACTTTTACACATCAAAATATCCTGCTCCTCATCAAAACTGCCTCATACATTTAATATCTATTGATGACTTTTTTTTTTTTTTTTTTTTTGCCTCAAGTGATCCTCCCGTCTCAGCTTCCCTAAGTACTGGGATTACAGGTATGAACCACCGTGCCTGACCAAAAAAAATATAGTTTTAATTATCATGAATACATAATAGTTGTACATATATATGGGAATATGCGATATTTTGATATAAGCATACAATGTGTAATGATCACATCAGGGTAATTGGGATATGCATCACCTTAAACATTTATTATTTCTTTGTGTTAGAAACATTCCAGTTCTGGCAGGGCACGGTGGCTCACACCTGTAATCCCAGCACTTTGGGAGGCTGAGGTGGGTGGATCTCTTGAGGTCAGGAGTTCGAGACCAGCCTGGCCAATGTGGTGAAACCCTGTCTCTACTAAAAATACAAAAATTAGCTGTGTGTGGTGGCACACACCTGTAATCCCAGCTACTTGGGAGGCTGAGGCAGAAGAATAGCTGGAACCTAGAGGGGAGGTTGCAGTGAGCCAAGATTGCCACTGCACTCCAGCCTGGGTGACAGTGCGAGACTCTGTCTCAAAAACAAACGAACATTCCAGTTCCATTCTTTTCTTTTTTTTTTTTTTTTTTTTGAGACGGAGTTTCACTCTCGTTACCCAGGCTGGAGTGCAATGGCGCGATCTCGGCTCACCGCAACCTCCGCCTCCTGGGTTCAGGCAATTCTCCTGCCTCAGCCTCCTGAGCAGCTGGGATTACAGGCACGCACCACCATGCCCGGCTAATTTTTTGTGTTTTTAGTAGAGACGGGGTTTCACCATGTTGACCAGGATGGTCTTGATCTCTTGACCTCGTGATCCACCCGCCTCGGCCTCCCAAAGTGCTGGGATTACAGGCTTGAGCCACCGCGCCCGGCTCCATTCTTTTCTTTTTATCACTCTTTTCTTTTGAATGGATAAAGCAAATATGGTACATATACACAATAGATTATTATTTAGCCATAAAAATAATGAAATTCTGTCATTTGCAACAACATGGATAGAACTGGAGGACTTTATGTTAAGTCAAATAAGCCAGGCACAGAAAGACAAATATCACATGGTCTCACTTAAAAGAAACAAACTTGAATTCATACAGAGAAGCATGATGGTTACCAGAGGCTGGGAAGGGTGGTGGGGAGGGGCCGGTAAGGAGGAGATGGTTGAGTACAAAACTAGTTTGATACATGGAGTAAGACCTAGTGTTCCATAGCATAATAGGGTGACTATAATTAACCTCCAAGCCTACCAGTGAAAAGGAAAATTAAAAGACCTCTGTTCTCGAAATGTTAAGAATTTGAAGTGAAAAAAGGTGAACTAAAATATTGGTAGAAACGCCCATATGGAAAAATAGGTAGAATTTAGATCAGTGGCAAGGAGGGAAGAGGCTGGGGAGGTGAATGAATATGCCAAGGCTTGAGGTCAGAAGGAAGCCCACCGAGGGTGACCAATAACACGTTCTCACATAGCACCTGGCTCAGAGCAGATGCACAGCACCTGATGGTTCATGCCTGCATCTTCAGGAAACCACAGAACAGAGGTCTCCTGGGAGAGCTGCTGGGAGACGAGGTTGGGTAGTAGAAAACCTGAAAGGCAGCACACCTTCCCACCTTTCTCTTCAAGCAGCTCATAAGCCAGGTGCTAGAATTTGAACTTTTTTTTTTTCTGTAGGTACCAGGAAGTCACTATAAGATTTTGCCTAAGAAGGTGGCCCTTTAGTCATTGGGCAAGTATTTGTCATTGTTAGTTCTGAGTCAGGCACTGATCTAGATAGAGGGGAGAGATAAACAGGTCCTTATTTGACATGCTTGGTTTTAAGCAGGGGTGTGTTTGGGTATTCCGGGAACCCAGAGGAGGGGCAGCTAACTCAGTGAGGCTGGGTTGGGAAGGCCACCAATCTGAGTCTTGTTTATCCAGATGGTCACCTGGGTTGCTGACGCCTTTTGGCTACTGTGAATAATGCTGCAATTAACATTGCCATACAAGTGTCTGAGTCCCAGTTTTCCATTCTTTGGGGGAATACACCCATGAGAGGAATTTGCTGGGCCATATGGTAATTCTATGTTTAGCTTTTTGAACATTATTTTGGGAACTTTTTTTCACCATAGTTGTTAAGAGACCATTAAGTTAGTAGCACTGTGTTCCCTGCAATCACTTGCAGAAATTGCCATCAGGGAGAACTCAACATTAAAGTCTATTTATTCTTTACTAAATATTATAATGAATATCATTAGAAGGGATTAGAATTTGGGATGATAATTTACATTAGAAAATTATTTGTAAAGTTTAATCTAGTTTTTAACATCTTAAATGATGTGTACATCAAAACAAACAAAACCCCTAAATTTTATTTATTTGTTTGAGACAGAGTCTTACTCTGTCATCTAGGCTGGAGCGCAGTGGTGGAATCCCGGCTCACTGCAATCTCTGCCTCTCGGGTTGAGGCAATTCTCCTGCCTCACACACCACCATGCCCAGTTAACTTTTGTATTTTTAGTAGAGCTGGGGTTTCACCATGTTGGCCAGCCTGGTCTCAAATTCCTGACCTCAGGTAATCCACCCATCTCTGCCACCCAAAATGCTGGGATTACAGGCGTGAGCCACTGTACCCAGCCAAAACCCCTACATTTTAATATAACTCAGGATTTTATAAAACATTTTTAGTGCCCTGGGAATGAGATTCTATTCCTTGTCCTGTACAATAGGTATGTTTGAATATCATATAAACTTTAAACACGATTTAAACATGTGACTACCTGTGAAGACTGAATATATGTAATAAAGTATAATCTCAACTACCAAAACAATAAAGCTGAGAAAAAAGACTAATGAGAAAATATCAAAATGTTAGTCTGCACTAAATATTTATGAGCAGTGGGATTATAGAGAAATTTTTCTCCCTTTTACATACTATTCTATGTACTTTGTCAAGGACAAAATTTCAACAGAGTTTCAAAGATCTGACTGGCTTTAACAGTAATTCATGAACCAATCTACAAACTAGAATCCAATCTACAAACTAGAAGGAAGTCCAATGAGCTAAACAAAGTGGGCGAGTTTTATAGGCAGAAAAAAGTGCAGGAAGGCAGGAACGAGGAACAAAAAGCGAATTGGCCATTTCAAGGTTACTTTCCTCACAGGGATATAAGTGAAATCTTGCTGGCTTAATGGAATTTAGCTATTGTCTCTTCTGATTTGTTGGAAGGTCAGATCTTCTAAGTAAACAACTTAGGTTTCTGTTTGGTGATATGGAACCTTAGCATGAGTGACACCTTTTTGGGCCTGTTGTCTTTAACAACTGTTGATCAGGGGAAAAAGTTGGTTTCTTTTTAAAGAAAAGCGGTAAGATGAATTTTTTTTTTTTTTAAGACAGGGTCTCACTCTCACCCAGGTTTGGGTGCAGTCTGGTGATCACAGCTCACTGCAGCCTCAATCTCCCAGGCTCAACTGATCCTCCCACCTCAGCCTCCAAAGTAGGTGGGACTACAGGTGCAGGTCCCTACACTCAGCTAGTTTTTGTATATTTTGTAGAGATGGAGTTTCACCATGTTGCCCAGGCTGGTCTCAAACTCCTGAGCTCAAACAATCCACCCACCTCAGCCTTCCTAAGTGTTGGGATTACAGGCGTGAGCCACCGCACTCCGCCAAATTTAATTTTTTATATATTGTTAAATATTATAAATCAATAATTTTTATTTAAACCTCAACACAATACATATTTAAAATAAGCCTACCTACTTTTTATGACGTGGGAGGAATGGCCAGGAGTAAAATCCCAATGGACTATAGTGAAGTAGCTAGCCTATAGAGGTAAAGCTTGTTTACATGGATTTTGGTAACAGATACATAATGGATAGGATGAAATGTTCTTACCACTGTTTTAAAAAAGAAAGACTTTATTATATAAAAATGATACAACATTCATTATGTTTGATAGATACAGAAGAGTACAGTCACTCATAATCCCACCACTTAAAAAAATCAACAGTGTTAACAGTGGGTGGGTATGTTACCAAACCTCTCAATTCACTCGTATGTACAGACAGGATTGATGGTGGGAAACCCCAAACTTTTTATTCTAACAAGTTTTATTTATTTTATTTTTTGGGATGGAGTCTCATTCTGCTGCCCAGGCTAGAGTGCAATGGCATGGTCTCGGCTCACTGCAATCTTTGCCTCCTGGGTTCAAGCGATTCTCTTGCCTCTGCCTCCCAAGTAGCTGGGATTACAGGCACATGCCACTGCACCCAGCTAATCTTTGTATTTTTAGTAGAGACAGGGTTTCACCATGTTGGCCAGGCTGGTCTCAAACTCCTGACCTCAAGTCAAGTGATCCACCCACCTCGGCCTCCCAAAGTGCTGGGATTACAGGCATGAGCCACTGTGCCTGGCCATCTAACAAGTTTTAGATTTAACTTCATTTGAATGTAATAGAGAAAAATTAGAAATGAAATTGAAGTGGCTGCAGAACTTCAGATAAATGATTCTTCATTGGTTCCTAAAAGGGATAAGTAAGCCAGTGATCTTAAACACAAGTATGTGCCAGAATCCCCTGGAGGATTTGTTAAATCACCGATTGCTTGGCCCCACCCCCAGGGTTTCTGATTCAGGAGGTCTGGGGTGGGGCCAAGAATCTGAATTTTTAACAAGTTCTCAGGTGATGTTGATGTTGCCGGTCTGGGACCACACTTTGAGAACCACCGAATTAAGGTCAAGAAAGAAAAAAAAACATTGCGGAAAAACTTAAGGTTGGTCACTAGAGTTTTTCCGCATATTATAATCTTAAGACATGACTTGACATGACACCTGGCCATGAATGATGAGACGGTTAGTTCTTAGTCTTTATCCCACTTTACCTCCTCCATGTCTGAATTTGTCAATGTACATTAATTTTTCTTTGTCAAGATTTATAACATTTACATCCTATTCTACATCTATGGTTCCTCAGTTCTTAAATGTTCATTCTGCATTTTAATGGACTCAGAGCTCATAATCATCCTATTTGATGGAACTTTCTTGGGGAACCTAGTATCCCCTCTCTTCTAGTTCCTATTAAATGTTCAGAACCAGAACTCACTAGACCCAGTCAAAGGTGTCTCTGACTTCTGCAGGATTTGGCTTCCCCAGGCTGCTCTGAGACCTGGGAAATGCCTAGTCCCGGTGAATCTTACCCCTTCAGCTGAGGTCCTGAAATGGTGGCAAAGACTTCGTTGTCCCAAGAGTTTTCCTTGGTGCTCCTCCACGTGGCCTGGTCACCTTGTCAGTGCCTTTGTCCATACTGGGGCCCACTGTTACCAAGATTTTTGTCATCTCCATTGTTTTACTCAGTGCTACTTATGGGACTTGGCGAGGGATGAAGTCACACCACACCTTGCTGCATCAGCTTCTCCTTCCTTCCTTGCTTGGTTGCTCCTGGTGAATTTGTGCCTGGTGGTTATTGAATTTGCTGGGTAGTGGAGATGATAAGAGTTTCCCATCCAGCTTTACTTTTCCTACTTCCACCTAGAAGTATTACCATCTTTTCCTTTTTTAAAAAAAAACTATTCAAAAATGTAGGATTTATTATGTAAAATGTGGTAAATAGTATACATCTACATAAATTGTTATATGTAAATGTAGTGGGTTTTTTTCCCATAGAAAAAAAATGAAAATGCATCATCCAAAATATTTATAATAGTTTTCTCTGTGATAAGACTATGGGCAATTCTTCAAATTGAAATTTATATTGAAATAACTCTAGATTCACATGCAGCTATGAAAGAAATAATACAGAGAGATCTGTGTACAATTTACCCAGTTTCCCCCAATGCATCAATTTTTAAAACCAGCAAAACCACCAAAGAATAGTGCCTTCTGAGGTTGGTGCAACCAATAAGAAAGAAACAAGATGAGGGGATGCTTAACCAGAAATGGCAACTTTTCTCTCAACCTTTTGTATATATGCCCACTAAAGTACTTACTCTACATTGTGATTCTCTGTTTTTGTGAATCTCTTCTTCAGTAGTGCATGAGCTTCCTTACAGCAGGGGCTGTGTCTTATTATCTTTGTCTTCCCAGTATCAGCGAAGGGCCTAGCACGCAGGGGAGGAAGGGGGCAATGGTATGGGACTTATAAAAAAAAAAAAAACAAAACACTTCTCTTCTCAAGTCTTATGCATTCAAGAACTCAAATTTTTTCCAGTTAATAAAAAAATGCTATGGATAACCTTTTGCTCGATCTCCATATGAAAATTACATATGTAGTTCCTAACAAACATATTCTATTATTCCCTACTCATTCATTCATTATTCAACTAATATTTAATGAACTCTTACTATATGTCAAATAGGAAGCTGGGTGCTGGGGATACTATGGTGGACAAGACAGACATGGTCTCTGTCCTTATTTTATACTCTAAATTATCAAGTAAGTTTTTCTTTTTAGTCATTAGATCTTATACACACAATGTTTTCTGCATAGGTATTTTGCAGATAACACACTTTGCATTTTGAGACAGTGCCAAAAGAATATCCAAATAGGGAATCAGTTGTGGAATGAATAATAGTAAGCCAGCCATATTACCTTTATGTGTTACAATAAATAAAAATCCAGCAATAAAGGCCATTTACCAAGTTACATTTCTATTTAATGTCCATTTTCCCTGTTAGACTTCTCATACCATAAAGGCAGGGTCCATGTGTCTTATCTTGTGGTTCACTGCTGTAATTTTAGTACAGTATCTGTACAATACATAGTTGTCAATCAAATGATTAAATATTCAAGGCTCATAACTGTCCCCTAGAACATGGGAGTAAATGAAGTCAATTATTTTAAAATTTAAGACAGATTTTATAAGTACCTAACACAATATAAAGTTGCCATACTACCTGTGTGCATGCATTTCTTTCTTACCACAAGTGGAATGCTCCATATGTTTGGAAAACCTGACCTATAGAGAGTGTACACACTACAAGACAAACCATCTACCTAAATTTATTGCCTGCTTAGCAATGAATCAAGTGCACTTGCCCCCCTTATCATGAACCCACTTAAGGAAAAGGCTGTCCCTCTTTTAAAGATATGGAAAAGAAAACTGAATGTTTTAAGATTTTTCATCATCCAGTCATGAAAAACCAAGTTCTTAACCTTCACATTTTAATTTTGAAAGCTCTGTCTTTGTAAGCACAGAATAGTGCTTTAAACATCAGCAGGTGCTATCCAAAGCTAAAAGTCTCATACAAAATTAAAATAATGCTCTCACAAACTGGCAAGTAACTTCTTTAAGCAGAAAGAGCAACAACATTTTATTTTATTACAAATAAACATTTCACAAAAATTTAATTGGGAATGTATATGTACTATTAAGCAGAATACAGAAAACATAAAGAAATAAGGTATTGGGACCTAAAAATTTCATTTAAAATCCCATCAAACTGCCCTTACATGTAGTAGGTACGCAATACATATCAACTAAACTAAAAGTAAACACTCTATAAGATGTGCTTGCAAAATGTGTAATGCTGTAGTAGTAAAGTACAATTTTCAAATATGAGATTTTATCTGTCAGATTTTTAAAAAGCCTTTAAAAATATGATATGCACAAGCTTGCCCTGAGGGAAAAATAAGATGGACTATAGATTATAAAATCTTTACATATTTTCCACAATAGCATTTTGAAATTGGAAAAGAGCAAATAGTTGTGGAAAAAGCTGAATGAACGTATTACTAAAAATTCAGTGCACTCACAACTACTTGATGGAATATTTGAAGCACCTTTTCTCTCACCTTCTTATAATATGAAATGTATGAATTATATAGGCCTTGATCTTCAGAAACTTAAGAAAACTTCAAGTTATAAGCCAAAATGTCATCAGAAAAAGAAAAATCCAGTATAAAATTTTCTACCATAAGGCCACTGTTTAAAGTTCTTTCATGTTCAGACACTGTACAATTCAGATACTTGTTTTTATTACGTAAGCAAAACTTTCAACATATAAACGTCTGAATATAACTTGGTGAAGTTCTCTCTATGAAACCATGCTCAGAGAAAAATGCGTCAACAAATAATGCCCTTCAAGTGATTCTTTTGAGACTTTTTGCAAAACAAACTGTAGTTAATACAACTTTTAAATTGAATACTGTAATTTAAAAGCAATTGTTAGGTGTAAAAAAGTTGCAGCATTCCACTACTAAAAAATAAAGTTACTTTATCAAGAAGTTACAGTATTAGTGCCTTAGCATCACTTCTAACTCCTGACAAAAAGAGAGAGATGCTCCCAAACATCCTCCTGTAGTGTCATTTCCATTTGTACGATTTCAGATTAGATTTCTGTGGCAACATCTGTATATACCTATTGAGAGAAAACAAGAGAAATAAAGACTTCAGACAAAGTGTCAGTTATAACATCTGAGCTAGTTTCGTTCACACTGCAATTTTCAAAGTGTTTTCATTTATACAGTGTTACTGGCACCCCGAGATTCCCAGGGAGGTATGTGGAACCCCAAAGATGCAAGTGTAACAACAGAACACATCAAAGCAATATCAAATGATAAGTCAATAGGACAAAGAAAACATATGGCGCTAGATAGCATTTGTATTAGTAGATTGATGACAACAGTATTCTGCTATTTGGGCGAGTTTCAGTGAAGGGATCCCTGGCATAAAATCAAGACTCTTAAACCTTTGGCTCTCAAGTGTGGAGCCTGAAACTACACATGCACACCTCAAATTAGTATTTTATCTTTTCCATCATATATCTAATTCTAAAACTACATGGACTCTTCTAGCTGACTGATAACTGCAGAGAAAGTTATTCGAGGGGGAAACACCTTCTTGCTTTTGGATGGTTAACTACAATATAAAAAGGTGTAAGGCTTCAATAAATAGAGGAAGAAGAATTTACGAGAACAGTAAGACTATGATTAGAAGATAATGAATGTGGATTATATAGTGTGATACCATGGACAATATTTAATTACCAACCACAAACTGGACATAAGACCATGAAAGTAATAAAGGAGCAAACATGGTAGAATGGCACATTTTTCAAGGACATTAAAAAATAAAAATTTATTAATATACATATCCTTACCTTTCACTAGGATCTTACATTATTAAAACTGAAAGGAAATGTAAAAGTTGATTTATTTTTTGGCATTTATATTAGTATGGAAATGTTTAATTCCAAACAAAAACAGTGCTGATAGAAAATTCCTATTCTTCTATTTAGGTTAATGAAATGTTCAAAATACATGCACATATGTATTTCTCAACATCATTCATTTAAATAGAGGTAGATTTCAGTGTATCCTAGTTCTTTACTCATTATACAATGTAAAAATCATATAAACTTATTTTCAAATAAAATATCTGTTACGTATTACAACTTTAAAAGGAAATTCTAACTACAATAATTCTAAAATAAAATTCAGTTGAAATGTCGTTAAATGTGTGATTATTTTGAGTTACATTCACCCTTGACATAGCTTCTTTCATAACCTCTCTCCACTTGATCCCTTCACCCTTCCAATAATCTAAAAGCACCCCCCACCCACACACCACTTTTTTTTTGAGATGGAGTTTTGCTCTGTTGCCCAGGCTGGAGTGCAGTGGTGTGATCTTGGTCCACAATAACTTTCACCTTCTGGGTTCAAGCGATTCTCTGGCCTCAGCCTCCTGAGCAGCTGGGATTACAGGCGTGTGCCACCACGCCCAGCTAATTTTTGTATTTTCAGTAGAGATGAGCGTTTACCATGTTGCACAGGCTGGTCTTGAATCCTGGCTTCAAGTGATCCACCCACCTTGGCTTCCCAAAATATTGGTATTACACGTGTGAGCCACTGCACCCGGCCATAAAAGCCCATTTTAAGCAGAATTCTGAACTATATATATGAGTACTTCTCATCTAGGTTTTCATAATGTGTCATTTGGGTCACTGCCCATGTTCCCTTGTTGGTCTTCGTGAACCTCATCTCTCCTCCCCAGAACCTGCCCACCACTGCTAACTACGTAGCCATCCTAAAGCACCACTTTCTCCTCAGGCTAGGAAGACGTCCTACTGCCACCACATCAAACCCTAAATACCCTGCTCAGCTTTCAGGGCCCTCTATAATTTGTATACCTCCATTTCTCCCCAACCTCACATACTACTGCCAAACATGAGTCTTTGGCTTTAGCCCTTTCTATGTCTTGCTATTCTCCAGGCCTCAGCTTATAACCTACCTCCTCTGAGAAGAGTGTATTAAGGAAAGTACTTACCATACATCTCCTGACCATTCCTACCATATTGATTTTCTCTTCCCTTTAAGCATTAACCATCTGTGAAGTTAAACTCTTCAAAAATATGGTTGTTCGTGACCAGCCTGACCAACATGGAGAAACCCCTTCTCTACTAAAAATACAAAAAATTAGCTGGGTGTGGTGGCGGGTGCCTGTAATCCCAGCTACTTGGGAGGCTAAGGTAGGAGAATTGCTTGAACCTGGGAGGTGGAGGTTGCAGCAAGCCGAGATCGTGCCATTGCTCTCCAGCCTGGGCAACAAGAGTGAAACTCCATCTCAAAAACAAAACAAAATATGGTTGTGTTGGTTCAGGTACAGTGACTCACACCTGTAATCCCAGCACTTTGGGAGGGTGAGATGGGCAGATCACTTGAGGCTAGGAGTTTGAGACCAGCCTGGCCAACATGGTGAAACCCTGTCTCTACTAAAAATACAAAAATTAGCTGGGTGTGGTGGTGCACATCTATAACCCCAGCTACTCAGGGGGCTGAGACAGGAGAATTGTTTGAGCCTGGGAGATGGAGGTTGCAGTGAGCTGAGACTGTACCACTGCACTCCAGCCTGGGTGACAGAGCGAGACTCCATCTCAAAAATTAAAAAAAAAAAAAAAGGTTGTGCAGAAAAGGGTTAACAAAGCACATCTGACTGCTGTCCCTGGACTGGAAAGGCCTGCTTACAGGATGGCCCTTGGCCAGCATCTGGGAACTTAGATTTCAGGAAGGTTCCCACTGATGGGTGCTGAAACTGTTTGTATAAACAATATGGTTTATGCCGAACACGCACTTTCTTTCTGGCAGTCTGGAATTTGGGTATGATCAGCCCCCAGGAAAAACTCTTGGCACTGAGTCTCTAGCAAATTTCCCACGGTGGCAACGGGTCACACATGTTGTCACAACTCGTTGATAAGGAAATTAAGTATATTCTGTGTGACCCCACTGGGAGAGAACCTTTCGAAACTTGCACCTGGTTTCCTTCAGACTTTGCCCTACATGCCTTTTCCTTTTGCTGATTTTGCTCTGTATTCTTTCATGAGAATAATTACATGCTAAGTCACCTGAGTCCTAGCAAAAACTGGGGGTGGTCTTGGGGACCCCTGACACAATGGTTTTTGTTCACTAACTTTTTTATTGCATTTTAGGTTTTGGGGTACATGTGAAGAACATGCAAGATTGTTGCATACATACACACATGGCAGTGTGATTTGCTGCCTTCCTCCCCCTCACCTATATCCGGCATTTCTCCCCATGCCACCCCCCCAACTCTCCACCCCCTGCTGTCCCTCCCCTATTTCCCTATTTCCCCCCAACAGACCCCAGTGTGTAGTGCTCCCCTCCCTGTGTCCGTGTGTTCTCATTGTTCAACACCCGCCTATGAGTGAGAACATGTGGTGTTTGATTTTTTGCTCCTGTGTCAGTTTGCTGAGAATGACTTCCAGGTTCATCCATGTCCCTACAGAGGACACGAACTCATTGTTTTTGATGGCTGCGTAATATTCCATGGTGTATATGTGCCACATTTTCCCTGTCCAGTCTATCATCGATGGGCATTTGGGTTGGTTCCAGGTCTTTGCTATTGTAAACTGTGCTGCAATGAACATTCGTGTGCATGTGTCCTTATAGTAGAACAATTGATAATCCTTTGGATATATACCCAGTAATGGGATTGCTGGGTCAAATGGAATTTTAATAAAAAAGAAAAGAGAGAATAACCAAATTGATGCAATAAAAAATGATAAAGGGGATATTGCCACAGATTCCACAGAAATTTAAACCATCATCAGAGATTATTACAAACAACTCTATGCATATAAACAAGTAAACTTGGAAGAAATGGATAAATTCCTGGTCACTTGCCACCTCCCAAGCCTAAACCAGGAAGAAGTCGAAACCCTGAATAGACCAATAACAAGATCTGAAGTTGAGGCAGCAATTAAGAGCCTACCACCCAAAAAAAGCCCAGGTCCAGACGGGTTCACAGCCGAATTCTACCAGACATACAAAGAGGTGCTGGTACCATTCCTTCTGAAACTATTCCAAATAATCCGAAAAGAGGGAATCCTTCCCAAATCATTTTATGAGACCAACATCATCCTGATACCAAAACCCGGCAGAGACTCAACAAGAAAGAAAACTTCAGGCCAATATCCATGATGAACATAGATGCAAAAATCTTCAATAAAATACTGGCAAGCCAATTGCAAAAGTACATCAAAAAGCTTATCCACCATGATCAAGTATGTTCACTAATTTTTTAAAGCATATGGATGGAAGAGTGTGTGTGTGTGTGTGTGTGTGTGTGTGTGTGTGTGTGTGTATGAATAAATTCAACTCCATTCAATAAGCATTAAGCATTTTCTGAAGACTGACTATATGAAAGGTAATAAGGTAAGATAAAAGACTAACAATACAAAGAGAATGAAGTACCTAGGAATACAACTTACAAGGGATGTGAAGGACCTCTTCAAGGAAAACTACAAACCACTACTCAAGGAAATAAGAGAGGACACAAACAAATAGAAAAACATTCCATGCTCATGGATAGGAAGAATTAATATTATGAAGACGGCCATACTGTCCAAAGTAATTTATAGATTCAATGCTATCTCCATCAAGCTACCATTGACTTTCTTCACAGAATTTTTAAAAACTACTTTAAATTTCATGTGGAATCAAAAAAGAGCCTTCATAGGCAAGACAATCCTAAGCAAAAAGAACAAAGCTGGAGGCATGACGCTACCTGACTTCAAACTATACAAGGCTACAGTAGCCAAAAAAGCATGGCACTTGTACCAAAACAGACATTTAGACCAATGGGACAGAACAGAGGCCTCAGAAATAATGTCACACATCTACAACCATCTGATCTTTGACAAACCTGACAAAAACAAGCAATGGGGAAAGGATTCTCTATTTAATAAATGGTATTGGGAAACCTGGCTAGCCATATGTGAAAACTCAAACTGGCCCCCTTCCTTATACCTTATAGAAATATTAACTCAAGATGGATTAAAGACTTAAATGTAAGACCTAAACCATAAAAACTCTAGAAGAAAATCTAGGCAATACCCTTCATGACATAGGCATGGGCAAAGACTTCATGACTAAAACACCAAAAGCCATGGCAACGAAAGCCAGAATTGACAAACGAGATCTAATTAAACTACCAGGCCAAGATGATGAAACACCGTCTCTACTAAAAATTCAAAAATTAGCTAGGCACAGTGGTGGGCACCTGTAATCCCAGCTACTTGGGAGGCTGACGCAGAAGAATCAATTGAACCTGGGAGACGGAGGTTGCAGTGAGCCGAGATCATGCCACTGCACTCCAGCGTGGTGACAGAGCAAGACTCTGTCTCAAAAAAAAAAAAGTCAGGAAACAACAGATGCTGGAGAGGATACAGAGAAATAGGAAGGCTTTTACACTGTTGGTGCAAGTGTAAATTAGTTCAGCCATTGTGGAAGACAGTGTGATGATTCTTCAAGGATCTAGAACCAGAAATACCATTTGACCCGGCGATCCCATTACTGGGTCTATACCCAAAGGATTATAAATCATTCTACTATAAAGACACATGCACATGTATGTTTATTGCAGCACTATTTACAGTAGCAAAATGCCCATCAATGATAGACTGGATAAAGAAAATGTGGTACATATACACCATGGAATACTATGCAGCCATTAAAAGGATGAGTTCATGTCATTTGCAAGGACATGAATAAATCTGGAAACAATCATTCTCAGCAAACTAACAGAAGAACAGAAAACCAAACACCACATGTTCTTACTCATAAGTAGGAGGTGAATAATGAGAACACATGGATACAGGGAGGGGAACATCACACACCAGGACCTGTTGGGGGCTGGGGGAGGTAGGGAAGGGATAGCATTAGGAGAAATACCTAATACAGATGATGGGTTGATGGGTGCAGCAAACCACCACGACACATGTATACCTATGTAAAAAACCTGCACGTTCTGCACATGTACCCCAGAACTTAAAGTAAAAAAAAAAAAGACCAATGAGGCCAGGTGCAGTGGCTCACACCTGTAATCCCAGCAGTTTTAGAGGCCAAGGCAGGTGGATCGCTTGAGCCCAGGAGTTTGAGACTAGCCTGGCCAACATGGTGAGACCCCATCTCTACAAGAAAATACAAAAATTAGTCAGGCATGGTGGCACACATCTGTAGTCCTAGCTACTTGGGAGGCTGAGGTAGGAGGATCACTTAAGCCAGGCAGGCGGAGGCTGCAGTGAGCTGCGATTACACATTGCATTCCAGCCTGGGAGACAGAGTGAGGCTCTGTCTCAAAAAAAAACAAACAAAAAAACAAGCTTAACAAGGCACCCTCAAAAATTTTATAATCTATTTGGGGAAATAGGAAGGTAAACGACAATAATTAGAGACCAAATGAAACACAAGTTAAAGTGGGGGCTTTGATATGCTTTACAGTTGGTCTTAAAAGGAAAGTAGGGTTTAATAAGAAAAGAATGGGGCTCAGGAGGCTATTTCTAGCTAAGAGAACAATAGGAACAAAGGTACAAATACATGAAAATACAGTATGCTCCAAAAAGCAGAGAGTCCATAGGGAAATGTGGCTAGTAAGACAGCTTAGGGTTAGACTTGGCCAAGAAGTTAGGTCTCTTTTCTTGTAGGCAATAAAATACTTCCAAGGTGTTTGAGCAAGAGGGGTATGATACAATCTGTGTTTCAGGACAATGACTCTGATCAAAGAGACTAAGTAAGAATACTACAAGAAGCAAGGGAACAAGCTAGAAGGCTCCAAAGCTTCCAAAACAGATCAGGGATACATAAGAACACAGAATATAGTAAAGGCAGCATTTTCAATTAGCAAGGAAAGGGCAAATCATTCAATAAACAGTGTTAAAAAACTCTATTGGGGGAAAAAGTTAGATCCTGACTTTACATTATATCATAAAAATAAAATAAATTCTAGAGGCTGAAGTGGGCAGATCACTTGAAGTCAGGAGTTCAAGACCAGCCTAGCCAACAAGGTGAAACCCTGTCTCCACTAAAAATACAAAAATTAGCCAGGAGGGTGGCACATACCTGTAGTCCCAGTTACATGGTGAAACCCCATCTCTACTAAAAATACAAAAATCAGCTGGGCATGGTGGCAGGTGCCTATAATCCCAGCTACTTGGGAGGCTGAGGCAGGAGAATCACTTGAACCCGGGAAGTGGAGGTTACAGTGAGCTGAGATCATGCCATTGCACTCCAGCCTGGGCGACAGAGTGAAACTCTGTCTCAAAATAAATAAATAAATAACAAAGTAAAATAAATTCTAAATGGATTAAATACTTATATGTTTAAAAGTTAACCATAAAACCACTGAAAGGAAACACAGCAAAGAATTTTTATAAGCATTAGCATGAGATGAAATTTAGAAGCCATGTGGGACAAACGAGACAGATTCATAGACATCTAAAAGTTCTGTACTGTAAAACCCAGCATAAACAGCTGACAAACACCAGCAAAATGTATAACAGGTTAATACCCTCAGTAGATCAAGAGTTCTTACAAATCAATAAAAAACAGTACCACCCCCCAACAGAAATACTGGCAAAGTACAGAAATAAGGAAACTGAGAAAAGAAATACAAGGGCCAATGGACATATAAAAAAGATGTTTGCCCCATTAATAATCAAAGAAAGGCAAAGGAGAGCTACGTTCTGTTATTAGGCTGACAACTGAAAATAAAGACTGATCATGTACAGTGTCGACTAGGGTGTAGGAAAACAGGCGTTCCATGTACTGCTGGTGAAACTATAAATGAGTAAAAGGGGCAATATGTAAAGGTACCAAAATGTCCATGTGGCCAGGTGATATTACTGAAAATAACAGAAACCTGAAAGCTATCCCAAAGTCATGAACAGAGGCTTGGTTAAGTAAGTCGGCAATCGTTGAACTGGGGTATGTGTACCCTAGGAGTATATGAAGACTTTTCAAGGAGTATGTGAGTAGAGATAGTTTTAGGGAATTAACTTCTAGATCGTTAAGTTCCCAATGTTCATGTTCTAAAATTATCCTGCCTGCACAACTGGTTAAGGCTGGTTCCTCACCTCCCACCTTATACAAGAAAGTTACACCTTCTACTCACTTTGAATCCTACTACTGTGTATCACCTGGGGGCCTCCAGAAAAGGGGTAATTTGAAACATTGGTTTGGTGTAAAGAAAGCGAACCAACATTAACAACTAGCAATAAATAGCATACTTCTGCAAGTCAGATGGTTTCCAATTCTTTGCCTTTGTTTAATAAAATTGAATGAGGATAAAAATCAAATTATCAGTGATAGAACATTCAAAACACTTTTCGATGATAGATCACTACATGATTTGTTTGGCCTAAAATTCAAAGTGAGTCCAAAGAACTGAGTGGCATCCCTATAAATAGAAGTCCTTTCATTCTCATCTATATAATCATATAAATAGGGTTTCTCAGAACTTATACCTATAAAAAGAAAAAATAGAATACTTGAATACTATACTATCCTACTAGCAACAATATCTATGAATACATAAACTAATTGGAAAAATGCATTTGCAATAAAACTTCTTTTGTTTCATCAATGCTTAACGAAATTTATAATTTATTTATGGTATTTTGATCAACTGTAATATTAACTCAATCCAGAGGAAATATTTAACACTTAATAGTCACAGAAATCTAATAACATGTGCCAAATAGATTTGGTGATCAACAAAATACTTTTAAAGAGGAGGGGCCAGGTGCAGTGGCTCATTCCTGTAATTCTAGCACTTTGGGAGGCCGAGATGGGCAGATCACTTGAGGTCAAGGGTTCGAGACCAGCCTGACCAACATGGTGAAACCTCATCTCTATCCAAAAATACAAAAACTTAGGTGGGCATTGTGGCACACTACTGTATTCTCAGCTACTTGGGAGGCTGAAGCAGGAGAATCACTTGAACCCAGGAGGTGGAGGCTGCAGTGAGCTGGGATCGCGCCACTGCACTCCAGTCTGGGTGACGGAGTAAGACTCTATCTCAAAAAAAAAAAAAAAAAATTATAAGGAGGAAATGGAATGAAGTCCAAATTCAAGGCAAAAAAAGGAACAATGTAAAATTTCTCACTGTTAAAATAATTGGTGTATTTTAAAAAAATGGATGGTATTAGTTACTGAATTCCTGTGGCATGCAGGTTCCAGTGAAGAGATTTAAAAGTATAATGTAATAGTTTTAAGACTGTCAGTGTTTATAATATGCCAGAAATTGTATCCTATACAATAATTTGTGATAAAATATTAAATAACCTACAAATGTGCAAGAATGTAGATAACTTTTCAAAACTTTAGAGTAAGGAGCAAAAAGGTTGAAAAGCACTGAAATAAATAATACATCCATAGAACGGAATAATATGCAGCCATTAAAAAGGATGAATCGAATGGAGTAATCAATCAGTGATAGAAACAAGAAGACTTGAAACTGTTAAAGTTGGAAGGAGAAGTGGAAGGATTAGTAGGAAACGTTTCTAGCTTGGCTTGGTTAGCTTTGAGAGCTAGGGGCCCTGAGGGAAAACGAGTGGTGGGGTGGGGCAGGGGAGAACAAGTCTGATACAATTTTTAACAGCTTTACTGAGATGTAATCCATAAACTATACAGTTCACCCATCTAAATTCAGTAGCTTTTTAGTATAATCACAGAGTTGTGTAACCATCAATCATGCCAATCAGTTTTAGAATATTTTTCTTACCTTAAAAAGAAACCCCATACCCATTAGTAATAACTCATACGTGCTCTCAATTTTCCCCTCACCCTCGAGTCACTGGCAACCACTAATTTACTTCCCATCTCTACAGATTTGCCCGTTTTGGACATTTGATATATATAGAATCATACAATATGTGGTCTTTTGTGTCTGGCTTCTGTCACTTAACATCTTTTTTTTTTTTTTTTTTTTGAGACAGAGTCTTGCTTTGTCACCAGGTGCCACGCTGGACTGCAGTGGTGCAATCTCGGCTCACTGCAACCACCACCTCCCGGGTTCAAGCAATTCTCCTGCCTCAGCCTCCCAAGTAGCTAGGACTACAGGCGTGTGCCACCATGCCCAGCTAATTTTTGTATTTTTTTAGTAGAGATGGGGTTTCACCATGTTGGCCAGGATGGTCTCGATCTCTTAACCTTGTGATCTGCCCGCTTCGGCCTCCCAAAGTGCTGGGATTACAGGCGTGAGCCACTGTACCCGGCCAGCATCATATTTTTAAGGGTCTTTCATGCTGTAGCATGTTTCAGAGCAAGTTTGATTTTTTTTTGAGATGGAGTCTTGCTCCGTCGCTTGGGCTGGAGTGCTGTGATGTGATCTTGTCTCACTGCTACCTCCGCCTCCCGGGTTCAAGCAATTCTCGTGCCTCAGCCTCCTGAGTAGCTGGGATTACAGGTGCGCACCAGCACGCCCAGCTGTTTTTGTATTTTTTTAGTAGAGATGCGGTTTCACCATGTTGGCCAGGCTGGTCTTGAACTCCCAGCCTCAAGTGATCCACCTGCCTCGGCATCCCAAAGTGCTGGGATTACAGGCATGAGCCACTATGCTCGGCTGCAAGTTTGATTTTAAACATGTTAAATTTGAGGTGCTTTTAGGACATCCAACTGAGGGTGTCTGGGAGGCAGCTGAAAAGCTAGAGGTCTGGAGAGTAGTCAGGGTTGACGGTATCAACAGAGGTGATGGCTGAAATCTTGGGAGGAGGTAAGGGCAATTAAGACAAGTAGGAGGATTAAGAAAAGAGAATGATATCACATCACACTAGGAAATGCTTACATTTTAAAAGAATGCACGGAGGAAGAGAAACCACCAAATAAGATAGAGAAGGCAGAGAGGTAGGTAGTGAAACTGGAGGCTCCGGATGCTCAGTGCTTGAAGGTGATGATGCCGTTATCCAACACTTCCTTTGCACCCTGGCACATTTCAGCTCAAGGGACCTGGCAAGTGTATACTACTAGATTTCTGTTGATTCAGCTGATCGTAGTTCCTGTTCTATCTTTGTATCCCATGACTTTCAAGGTTTCTTTCAACCCCTAAAACCATGAATCCCAATCTCTAACTTCCTTTCTGCACTGTCATTATGCCCTCTTCTCTCTTCCTTTCCTATCCATGGGCAGAACTCTGGTAGGCACCACAGCACCTGAGGATGGCTGGAGAATGCTCCTTGGATCTCTACTGCCTTGGAACTCCTTGACTTCCTGACCAAATGCACAATTACTGACAGCTTTTCAGAGGCAATGTTCACAGAGGTGACTTCATGAACTCTTACTAGGTTCTTTGTTCTAATCTAGTATATAATCAGACTCTCAAGAGTTTCTTAAAACTTTCTATGATGAGCAAAGGATGCTTCCTGGGGGTATTTCTGAATGCTAGTGGATTAAAGATGAGCCTTATTCCAGGTAGTAACAGACAATCCTCCCACCCCTTCATCTTCCAGCCCAAGCACAGAATCCAAGAGAAAGTAAACACAGTAAAAGGGCTCAGGGTGCCAGAATGGAATATGACAAGTACATGATGAATGAGAAAGAATTTCCATTCCATACTTTTCTACTACTGCTTGGGAATCTGACTGCTTTGTAGGCAGCTGGGGAGCCAATGGAGTTTTAGGGAAGCCACTATCATTCTGCTAAGTGGAAGCAGAGGATGTATTAGGAACACATTTAGGATTACCACCACCACTACCCGAGGCTGTTTTGTGTTGGAGACAGGAAGCGCATGCCATAGGATGGCACAGTCACCAGACTGAAACAGAGATTAAGAAATGCAAAATCTCCCAGTCACGACTGATCACCCCAGCATTTCAAGATGGCAGGGGAGTAAGGAGTCCAGACAAGATCTGTCTAAATATTCCTGGTGCACTTTAAGGAATATGGGAATAAGTAGGTTCATATCCAAGTTTGGGCTCAAGAAGGTTCCAGGGCACTTAGATTAATTAATGATGCATCCTTAATGAGTCTAGGTGGTGGTCTAAAAACTGCCAAAAGAATGAACTCTCTAGCAGGGCAAAAAGCCAAAGCGGTACAGAGATGCTGCTCAGACTCAGATGTCTCTCTAGGGACGAACCTTCAAAGTTCCCTCTGATGCTAAAGCTTGGGATGAAAAGTCATATAAATGGTATCTCACACCCAGTAACCCTACTTGAGGAAAAATGTCCCTAAGTTAAGGGAAAGGGAAAGCAACATTGGAAGAAGCCAGAGTCTCCAGGCCTTCATTCTTTTTCTGAGGGCACAAAGGCCTGAGATAAAATGGACTAATAGATCTAAGCCATCAGTCTATACACATGGAATGGGATTTCAGAGTACACAATACTACTGGGACAGCTGTAAGGCCGAGTTAGTCTCAGATATCTTAGTTCAGACCTTGGCACAAACAGAACAGTTTCAATGCCTCATTCCTTTCTCTAAAGGTTAGGAGAGAGGAGCCTAGTTATTGAGTAGGGTGCCAATAGTAAGGTACCTGAGTTGACGTTGTACTTGTAGAGCTGGGCTTTGTTAAAACACGAATCTATAAAAATTCTGGCTCTGGCTTGCTTGCAGGCACTGATAGTAGCCAGATTGGAAAACGCCATGTCAAAGCGGCTGTAATAGAAAGATATATGAAGCAGCATCCAGAAGGGTGGGCCTAAGAAAAACAGGTAGTAGATGCTGACAGAATAGTAGACACGAATTTTTTTAAAAATCCAGTGTGTGGAGATACTGCTAATGCAGCCAGATGGCCATGAAAGGCAACAGGAAGGTGAGGCTGTGACCAGTGCTGAACCTAACTACAACTGCAACATTTTAGATGATACAAAAAGCCTAGGCCTAAAGATTGGAGACCCGTAGTGGGCTGTAGCTTCTTCTAGGATATACTTCTTATGTCCTATGATGAAGGCCTGATTTCTGATTTCTATTTGCCGTGAAGCAGGCTGGTGAGCAATGTAGTCTGGAAGAATGGGGTGGTCAGCAGGAATTGGGCAAACTGAGGCAAAGAAAAGAATGACAAAATGGAACAAGATTAATGAATATATAGAAACTATAAGCTGAAGCAGACAGTCAGGTAAGCACTCAGCAGCCCCAAATCACTGAAAAAGATGGAACAAAAATAGAGTTAAGCTAAAACTCTAAGTTTAGTACACAGCGAACAGAAGACAGACAGACACCATGTACTAGAAACCCAACCTTGCAACGGAAGAGAAGGCCTGCCTCAGCCTTTTTCCTTGAGTGAAAATCAATGACTAGCTTCCCTGAGAACAGTCAGGCTGCCATCTGTGAATGGGAACAAATATCTGAAAGGTCTGCTGCAAAGAAACTTGCCACACACGGCAGGAAGAGAAGCAGCATCTCTTTCTAAGCCCTGGCACAGCCTGACGGTGGGGAAATATATGAGATGGGAAAATGATTCCATTAACACTTTTTTTTAAAAAGAGATGGGGCCGAGCGTGGTGGCTCACGCCTATAATCCCAGCACTTTGGGAGGCCGAGGCGGGTGGATCACGAGGTCAGGAGTTCGAGACCAGCTGGCCAACATGGTGAAACCCCATCTCTACTAAAAATACAAAAATTAGCTAGGCGTGATGGCGGGTGCCTGTAATCCCACCTACTCAGGAGACTGAGGCAGGAGAATCACTGGAACCTGGAGGTGGAGGTTGCAGTGAGCCAAGATCATGCCACTGTACTCCAGCCGGGGCAACAAGAACAAAATTCCATCTCAAAACTTAATAAATAAATAAATGGCACCTTTCCTAAAACTATTAGGAAATTTAAAAAAAAGAGTTATTAACAAATTTGGGGAGTTACAAAAAAAAATACATTGAGCGTTAGCATAATGGAATCAGCCTCAGTATCTATCAATGGATGAATGGATAAAGAAAATGTGTATATATACAATGGAATATCATTCAGCCTTAAAAAGAAGGAAATCCTGTCATTTATGACAACATGGATGAACCTGAAGGATATCATGTTAAGTGTGACATACATGGTAAAATTAGAAACCTCTTCTAAGGTAGTCGGTTAAAACTGGGGGTGTATGTGTGTGACAGAAGGTATTCTCTTTAACTCTAAAACATAAAAAAATAAGTTGCCAACTTCATTCTACTCATCCATCTTTTGAAAAGTCTTGAGATTTACTAAAATCACTAAGCAAGCGCAGTGTAAAGGCTTCAAAAGCATAAATATTTAAGGAAACATTTATGATTATAAAGTTGTAAAACCACAGTTGGGCTATTCAATAGCAATACCAGAGATATATACATTTCTCAGAAGAAAATATTAGCCTAAAATCATGAACAAAAATGAGTCTACGAAGTGACAAACATGCCTCACTTAACTAATATAATGCTACTGTTCTCATTTCTTTCTTTTCCTGTTTTTGTTTTTTGTTTTTTTTTTTTTTGTTTTTTTTTATAGTTCGGGGTCTTGCTATGTTGCCCAGGCTGGCATTGAACTCCTGGGCTCAGGCAATCCTCCCATCTCAGCCTCTCAAGTAGTTGGGATTACAGGCATGTACCACTATGCCCTGCAATTCTCATTTAAAATATAATCATTTTGTAGAAGTGAATTTTATGCCACATTTACGCTACATTTTCCTTCTTTCTTTCTTTTCTTTTTCAGGTCTCACTCTGTCACCCAGGCTGGAGTGCAGTGGCACTATCACGGCTCACACAGCCCTGTGATCCTCCCACTTCAGCCTCCCAAGTAGCTGGAATTATAGGCACATACCACCATGCCCAGTTAAAAAAAAAAAAAAAAATTTGTAGAGGTAGGGTCTTACTACGTTGCCCAGGCTAGTCTCAAACTCCTGGGCTCAAGCAATCCTCTCTCCTCAGCATCCCAAAGTGCTGGGACTACAGGCATGAGCCACCACTCCCGGCTTTATGCTGAATTTTCAAATACTAACATGGTTAATTCAAGTAAAATTAACCCACAGCTAAAAGAATATGCAATTCCAATTAACAAGAAACTTTTTATTAACATTCAGATTTATCAGCCAGGTGCGGTGGCTCATGCCTGTAATCCCAGCACACTGGGAGGCTGAGGTGGGTGGAACACATGAGATCAAGAGCTCAAGAGCAGCCTGGCCAATATGGTCAAAGCCCGTCTCTCCTAAAAATACAAAAATTAGCCGGGCGTGGTGGCAGGTACCTGTAAACTCAGCTACTTCGGAGGCTGAGGCAGGAGAATCACTCATACCCAGGAGGCGGAGGTTTTAGTGAGCTAAGATTATGCCACTGCACTTCGGCCTGAGCAATGGAGCAAAACTCCGTCTCAAAAAATTAAAAAAAGAGTGATTAACAAGTTTGGGGAGTTATAAAAAAACACATTAAGCGTTAGCATAATGGAATAAACCTAAGTATCTATCAGTGGATGAATGGATAAAGAAAATGTGTATATATACAATGGAATATCATTCAGCCTTACAAAGAAGGAAATCTTGTCATTTATGACAACATGGATGAACCTGAAGGATATTATGTTAAGTGAAATAAGCCAGGTACACAAAGACAAATACCACATAATTTCACCTATATATAGACTCTAAAAAAAAGTCAAACTCATAGAAACAGAGTAAAATGGTGGTTACCAGAGTCTGGGGGATTGGGAAGAAGTTGGTAAAAATATCAACACAAAATTTCTGTTCCACAGGAAGAATACATTCACAAGATGTATTCTATATATCATGGTGACTATAGGTAATCACAATATATTGTACACTTGAAAATTGCTGAGAGAATAGATTTTAAGTGTTCTCAACACAAAAAAATAAGTACATGAGGTACTATATATTTTAAATAGCTTGATTTAGCTATTCCATGAAGTATACATATATCAAAACATCATGTTGAACACCATAAATATGTATAATTTTTACTTGTCAATTAAAAAAATAAATTGAAAAAGAGCATATAATGGTGATGATTGCAAAGCAGTGTTTATGAAATTAGTGTCACCGAACTGCATGTATTTAATGCCACTTAAAAATGGTTAAAATGGCAAATTTTATATTATACGTATTTTACCACAACAAAAATATATAGGAATGGGGAAAAGAGTTAGTGTATTCTGCCATTATGCACCCTTTGTATATATTCAGTTCAATAATTTTTTGGCGCTCAGAAAATTCCCATTGTATAAGACTAAAATATATCAGTTAAAAGGCTTTATCCGAGTTTCCATTTCAAAGATTAACCATACAATAGAAATTCTAAAGTCAAAAGTTCAAATAGCTAGTATATGCAAAGTATTTAAGGGATAATACCTAAAAGCATTTTAAGGTTGCGCAATCTCACAACTGTATTACCATTACTCCCTGAAGTTCTTATGCAACTATCATGCAATAAGAACATTAAAAAACCCAGGTTGTTTCTTAAAATTAAATGAAAAACCAATTTATCTAATGAACATAGATAATTTAGGAGTTTAAAAGTCACTCAACATTTTTAAATCATCATAATTCAACTAACCTTTTTTTTCCTCATTAATCTTTCTCTGAATTTATGAGTGATAAATCCCCTTGGGCCAGTGAACCGTAAACGCTGATACTTAGCCTGAATGTACAAGCTCTTCTGTACCAGGCCTGATTTATAATTGGGCTGGCATCTGCCACCTCTAAAGTTGCTCTGTGAAGGGAAAAAATGGAATTAAATGTTAAAACTACACCTTCCAAGTCTACTTTATTAGTAAACAGATGAGTGAGTGGCTGGGTGCGGTAGCTCATGCCTGTAATCCCAGCACTTTGGAAGACTGAGGAAAACTCCTCAAGTGGATGGCTTGAGGTCAGGAGTTTGAGACCAGCCTGGCCAACATAGTGAAACCCTGTCTCTACAGAAAATATAAAAATTAGCCAGGCGTGGTGGCGGGCATCTGTAATCCTAGCTACTTGGGAGGCTGAGGCAGAATTGCTTGAACCTAGGAGGCGGAGGTTGCAGCAAGCAACTGCTCTCTCTGTGCTGGAAAAGCACAAAAGATCGCCACTGCACTCCAGCCTGGGTGGCAGAGTGAGGCCCTGTCTCAAAAACAAACAACAGATGAAAAACTGTCTGGTACTTAGAGCTCTCCTGGATTCTAGGCCTTACAGATACTAAAAGAGAAAGAGTTAATGATGGTGAGAAAGTATGTTTCTCTCAAACTGGCTTCCTAGCTCATTTTACATATCAATATATATATACATTTTTTTAAAATTTTTTATTCTTAGCTAGGCATGGTGGCTCATGCCTGTAATCCCAGCTACTCAGGAGGCTGAGGTGGGAGGATAGCTTCAGTCTGGGAGGTAGAGGCTGCAGTAAGCTGTGATTGTGCCATCACACTCCAGCCTGGGTGACAGGGTGAGACCCTGACTCAAAAAAAAATCTACATCATACCAAATTTAAAAACTAAGTTAAAAGAATTTGAGGGTGGGTACAGTGGCTCACACCTATAATTCTAGCTTTGGGAGGCTGAGGTGGGAGGATCACTTGAGGCCAGGAGTTCAAGACCAGCCTGGGCAACAAAGCGACACCCCATCTCTACAAAAAATAAAAAAAGAAAAGAATTTGAAACTAATTCTTGAAATTCACCATGTTAACAAAATAAAATTTTCAGAACTTCTAATGAACTAAAATTATTCTTCTGATTCATAGTGAAATCTATCAAATCCCAACGAGGGGAAAAGATATAAAGTATCAATATATATTTAAGGATCAAAAACTTATTTTAACTTTATTTCTGTCAATAACCTTCAAACAAATCTTTCTTTGCCACAAAAGACCCATTACTTAAAAAGAACATTTCCTAGCCTGCATACTGTCCAGCAGTAATTAGATAAGAGGACAATGAATATTTGTGTGTTTCCCACGTGGTTGATAAGAGAAACAGTCCCTTGTTAATTCACTGCTGGGGGTGGGAGAGGAAAACAGTCCTCAGTTTTGTCAGTCATGAACTGATCCCCTCCAAACCTTCCCAAACAATTCTCCAAATCTCCCTCCCTCACTCCCCCATATCACACACTGCTCGTGTCTACCTGCATTTCCAAGCATCCTCCTAGAATAATCTAAAACAGATGGGAGCAGTGGCGCAAAGGTTCATAGATGGAGTCTATCTCTGCCCTGCTAAATCTTAAAACCTTAGCTACTTGCCAACTTAATGGAAGCAGCTGCATTAACCTCTTGGCTATGAAAGGGATTTCTCCCCCCAAATCATTCAATTAAATTCTCCTACGGAAAATAAATGTGAAGCCATATGAAGAGAAACCCTGGGCCAAATGAAACTTTTAACAAGACCAGTTCAACGTAACTTAAACATTGGGAAATCTAATTCCAAGAAGTAGAGAGAGAGATGGTAGAGAAGGAAAGACTTTGGTGACCCAGCGTACTCTCAGGCATAGTAATTGTTCTGAGCTTGTTTAACAAAATTCATACCTAATATTATCTGCAAGGTATAAAGAATAAACAGATCCACCTCTTTTCCTTTGGGGGCTGACAATTTAGCAGAGATGCTGGGTCTGAGCACCGGAGGGGCAGCTACTCCTTCTGCTTTTGCCAACAGGAGTCTACCAAGATCCAGGAAAAGGGCTCTTCATGCTTGAAAAGCACAAAAGAGCATTTAGTTTGAATGGCACAAGCAGGAAGTCTTATTCTTCCATCTCACCTCACCACTCAGGAGTTAAGAACTCAACCAGTGTTCATTTATTAGGTAGGTACAAAGGTCAGAATAAAAGCTGTGAATTCTATATCTTTAAAATAGCAGCCATTGCATACTAAATTTCTTCCCAAATGTGTTTTTTTAATAAAATGAGAATTTTACTCACAAGATATATAAACTTTATTATCTGCTAATTTGTTTTCATCTTCCCAATTTTCTCAAGTAAAAAGGAAAACATAACCTAGCTACATATAAACGTTTCATCACAGAGTTGCATGGGAAGAGTTTTGTCTTTAAATCAAATTATTTCTTTGCTTTCAATAAAAAACCTCCCTGAGTCACATTCCAACTACTACACGATCAGGGTCCAATCAAATGGATGAAGCTAATAGTGGCCCCTTTTAGGATGTTTCAGGAAAAGAGTTTATTATTTGTAAACAATTAAGGCTGAAAACAGAAGCTAAAATTACAAAAGCAAACAAAAGCACATTTCTTTTATAGAAAGTTAGGGTCTGAATAAATATTTATATACTTTTACAGATATGAGTCAATATTTTTTTTTTAGATAAGAGTTTCACTCAGTCACCCAGGCTGAAGTATAGTAGTGCAATCTGCGCTCACTGCAACCTCTGCCTCCTGGGTTCAAGCGATTTTCCTGCCTCAGCCTCCAGAGTAGCTGGGACCACAGGTACGTGCCACCACGCCCAGCTAATTTTTATATTTTTAGTAGAGACAGGGTTTCACTATGTTGGCCAGGCTGGTCTCAAACTCCTGACCTCAAGTGATCTGTCTACCTCGGCCTCCCAAAGTGCTGGGATTACAGGTATGAGCCACTGTGCCCGGCCACATATGAGTCAAGATTTCCTCAACATGAAGAGCTAAACAACAATAACTCCTAAATAAACTATTATAAGGTTGGATACACTATTAACCTCTAAAGAAGTCAATAAAATTGTTTACAAACACTACAATAGCTACAGTAAATAACAACCCTCTTTAAACCCTACTTGTTTCCTCTTTGATAATAAAGTTCAGATTAACCAGCAACTAAAGCAATGCCAGAAGGAAAAGAGATTGGGTCTTAGCCAGGTGAGTTGTTGTTGCTGGAGCTGCTGCTGCTTTTTAAAAAGAAGACAGTTATGAAGTTGTGAAAGGGGAGAACTGGCTGCGCAAGACCCATAACATCAAAAATATTAATCTACTAATTTAGTGAAAGACAAAATGTATGCTAAACTGAATTACGGCTTTAAAATTAGAGGCTAATATATAGACATCTAAATAGAACAAGTACAATGTTAAGGTTCTGTAATAATTTTCAAAGACTTGGCCATAGAAATTGATTTTATTCTTTTTGAAATTTAGTGTTTGGTTGACTTAAGTTCCATCCTCAGAGTACTTAATAACAGGAAACAGATCATGAGCCATATTGGGAAAACAAATGCACAACGATGTATTACAATGGAGTGGTCAACAAAACTAAGTAGATTCCTCTTCCACAATTATTTCAGAAATGGGTATGTCACACATAATGAAGCACATAATTTTACAAAAAAAATATTTATGCCAGTCCTATTTTTCAATTATTTTCTTAAGGCTACAGAAAATTTCAGGTAAAAGAATTATAATGAGACACTAATGTTAAGGCTATCTGCACAAACTTGACACATCAGAGATAATCTTGAGACTGACAAGGTCCATTTCTACATGTCTTCTAAGGTTATTACTATCTGGCTTTGAACTAGTTCAATTCGTGTAAAAAGTAAATTTTAGCAAAATATTTCCTTTTTTTTTTTTTTTTCCTTTTTGGACCGGTTTTTTCACTGTGTCGCTGAGGCTTAAGGGAAGCAGCGCAATCTCGGCTCATGGCAACCTCTTCCTCCCAGGCTGAAGCAATCCTTCGACCACACCCTCCTGAGTAGCTGGGACTACAGGTGTATGCCACTATGCCCAGCTAATTTTTGTATTTTTTGTAGAGATGGGTTTTTGTTATGTTGCCCAGGTTGTTCTCAAACTCTCCTGAGGTCAAGTGATCCACCCACCTCAGCCTCCCAAAGTGTTAGGATTACAGGTGCGAGCTACAGTAGCCAGCCAAAATATTTCCTTTTCTTAGGAAGGACTATTTCTTCCCACTATTTTACTACAAAGAATTGTACACTTCTAAGCATTCATGTAACATTACATAACTTTAAATGATTGCTCCAGAGGTAATGTTATTACATATATCTTGAAAACACTTTTCTATGAATTAAAGTATCTTCCCTTAAGGGAAAAAGGTAACAGGAAATAAATCTTATGATGATCTTAGAAAAATACTATAATCAACTATATCTGACCAATGAGAACAACATGTAGGAAGCACTTAGATCTGAACGCCCAACTATATTGTCTATAAGTTATGCAGACATCACATTTTCAGTTGATTTGATGCTCCATTACTCAAGAGACCAAAAGATATTATAAAACATATGTATATATTCTATGGCCATAATTATTTTTAAAAACTTCATGTCACACGTGTTCTTAGGTACATGAACTATTGGCTAAAAATGTTCTATTCAATGCCTACAAATTATGTTATTCTCATTGAATAAAATCTTTCAACATCTATAAATTTTGACTCTCAAGAAGCCAAGTATTAAAAGAAGATCGCTCAACTACCCTTCTAATCAATAATTTTGGGATAGGGATAGTTTATGCTACTTTTCTGTTCATACTGACTTCCTCCTAATGAGCTAACTACTCTATCAAGCTTTCCTGCCACTTTTACACAAAAGGCTCAAATTCTTTCCTCTATTTAGAGGAGGGAGACAATATGAGTGGAAAAATATTAATAAAGTACCTATTATAGGCAAGAAATTGTCAAAATTGATTTTAAAAGCACTTCAACTTTTGTGAGCAAGGTGACAGAAATATAATACCTTGGGCCAGGTATGGTGGCTCATGCCTGTAATCCTAGCACTGTGGGAGGCCAAGGTGGGTGATCACTTGAGGTCAGGAGTTCGAGACAAGCCTGGCCTACATGGTGAAACCCTGTCTCTACCAAAACTACAAAAATTAGCTGGGCATGGTGACGCTTGCCTGTAATCCCAGCTACTTGGGTGGCTGAGCGGGCAGAATAGCTTGAACCAGGGAGGCGGAGGTTGCAGTGAGCCGAGATCACGTCACTGCACTCCAGCCTGGGCCACAGAGGAAGACTCTGTCTCAAAAAAAAAAAAAAAAAAAAAAAAGAAATATAGTAATTCTTACTCCATATAGTTGGAAGATGAGGTGTTCTGGATAATCAAACATATTGGTTGATTAAAAATTATCATTCACATCAGGCATAGGTGTACAAATAATTAGAGTGTGAAAAAATATGCTTTAACAAAGCTACCAGGACCAGAATCTTCCTGTGATGATACAGAAGGCCTCTGAGGGTTATGTGTCCATGGCAGGTTTTTCAATCTGTGAATCTTGGAGAAAGCTTTACAGCTCTGCACATATATCTTAGAGGTAATGGTACTAGCTTAAAGGGAGGGTCTACAACCTTGCCCACCTCCCCACCTAGAGCCACTCCACCTGCATCTGTTTCATGTATTTGTGTTTCCATGTAATATTTGGAAAAGGATTCCCTGGTTAAAAAAAAAAAAAGTTGAAAATCAAGTCCTAAGGAAAGGGGTTATCAATAAATTGATAATGGTTGACTATAAATGTCCAGAAATACTAGTTTATACCTACCATCTGAAAACATATTACAAAACAGCTCTTGATTTACTAACACTTAAAACATGATGTCCAAAGCATAAAACCAAAGCCAGAATTAAATGGAAAACAACACTCAATACCTTAAAAGGTCTTACTCTTGTGTTTCGGTGGTTTCCCTCAACCTCAAATGGTTTGTGAGTAATTATGTCTTTTCTCTGCGTAGTATAATTCTGCATGAAAAAAGTGGTAGTATGGGTTAATAGCCTTAAAACTTATTTTAAAAGCTTGTTTTACCATTAGAAAACACATTTTAAATGTACAGGATTAAGAACAGAAAGCAGACAGCAGGGAGCTTAGCTGTAGGAGCACATACACATCACCTCCTTAACCCATGCTAACTTGACTCTTGACCCTTGACTAACGTGATCCATGCTAGTTTGTGAGGGGCCAGGATCATTTATGCCTGTAACAAGCATAAAAAATACTCGTGTATAACATAATGGGTGGATTTGAGAAAATGGATGATACATCTAGCATTGATTCAGGCACCTAGGAGAGAAATAAACACGTTACTATCAGGAGTTGCTAAAGGGTTCCTACTGCCTAAGTAGAACACAAATCCTCAACATTGCAGGATGCAGGTTTTGCTGACTCAGGTAACTGATTTGAGGTGATGCTCTTGCCATGGCTAGAAAAGTATCAGAAATAAGAGAAAGAACTACATTAGTAAGCCTGTAACTATAAAGAACCTAAATCCTCCAGTGGAAAGAGAAAAGGTGGGGTCCATTCTCAAGATGATTTTCTTTTTCTAAAATCGATAGTCTTATCACCTTCTATTATTTCCACTTTCTGTGGAGTCTGGCCAGACTGTACTAGGTAACTGCTGACACAGGAGGGAGAACTGTACTAGGTAACTGCTGATGTGGCTCCCAGTGATCCTACCAATTATCCCTCCTTTTAAGTGTGGGCAGGACCTAGGAACTTACTTCTTGCAAAAAGAATATGGTAAAGGATGAGATTTTACTTGTGAAATTAGGTTACCGACTCTGGCTTCCATCTTTCTTATCATTGCTTGCCTGTTCTTACGGAAGCTAGCTGCCATTTTGTGAGCTGCCCTATAAAAAGGCAAATCTTCAAGACAGAAAGTAGATTAGTGGTTGGCTGGGGGTGACAACGGGCAGTAATGAAACAGGCATGAGGACTCATATTGGGTAATGAAAATATGCTAAAACTGGACTATGGTGATGGTTGCACACGTTGGTTAATTTACTAAAAATCATTAAATTGTACACCTAAAATGGGTGAATTTTATGGTATGTAAATTATGCCTTAATAAATATGTTCGAAAAGATCTTAAGAGTTGTTCTCAAATCATCTTTTTTGATTTTTTTCTTTTATTATTATTATTATTATTATTATTATTTGTAGAGATGAGGTCTAACCATGTTGCCCAGGCTGGTCTTGAACTCCTGGGCTCAAGCAATCCTCCTGCCTGGTCTCCCAAAGTGCTAGGATTACAAGCATGAGCCACTGCACCTGGTCCCCCAAAAAATCTTAAGAAAGCTAGATTTATTAAATTAATCCAATAAAGTCATACTAAATCAAGTAAGAGATGACTATTTCTTCTGTCATAATAACTTTAAGCATCAACAGAATCTTATGTACTTAATGAACAGTTACAAAAATGAAAAATATTGGTGATTCCTGTACATTTTGATATATTGGAGAAGAAATTATAAAAATGAAAATTTTGGAACTGCGATCTTACCATGTAAGGTTTTTCAATAAATTTTCTAAAATTTGATTTTATAAAATGTGTGGGTGTTTGGAATCCATCAGTATGAATATTCTTTACCTTTGAAAAACTGGAATTCTGATCATCCCTAATAAAGAAAGAGAGAAAATAAGAATATTTTATTAGCATACCTTTTTCCAACAAATAAACAAGAATAATTTTTAAAAGCCCCTTCAGAGACAATTAAAATAGCACAAGAGTAAAATCTCAATGATCTATTACTACTAAAATTACAAATTATAGTCATTAGGGCTAAGCCCCTCATTTTCCAACAAATATTTAGCTAAGTTGGAAGTTAGCAATGGGGAAAAACACTCCTTCGATCAGGGTTCTCAATCTGGAGTCTAAGGACAGGCTTCCTGGGGGCTGTAACCCCTGAAACCATATGTGAAATGTGTGTTCTGAGGAAAGATAATTACTGCTGTAGAACCTTTGGTAGCACTGCCCCTCCTCCCCCTCTTGCTGACAGGCTCTCACTGGTAGAAGCACCAATGGCTCAAGACCCAGTCCATTTATCAGAGGCAAGGTGTATGACTGGCTCAAGGTCCCCTCACTGGCAGAGCTGAGGTCTCTGACACTGCAGGGCCACAGCAGCGAAGGACATCCTCCTCTCTCCCGTCTTCACCAGGTTCTGAGGCCACAAAGGGCTCCTCTCAGGCAGCCCTATCCCGGAGGGAGGTCCTTCCTTGGGCTCTTCCTCCAATCCCTAAAGCCTCACTTCCACAGCCCTTGGGGATTCCTCTCCTTGTCACATCCTGCATCTCTCCACAATGCTTCTCAGCTCCTTCCTGTGTCTTCCCCAGGCCTACCTTCAGTCTTTCCCATGGATTCTCCATTGGCGACAAGATAACATCCATGCTCCTTATCATAATCCCCATCTCCCCAACAGGCACACTGAGCTCCGGGAATTTTCATTTTATTTTATTTATTTTTATTACTATTATTATTTTGAGACAGAGTCTCGCTCGGCTCCCTGCAACCTCTGTTTCCTGAGTTCAAGTGATTCTCCTGCCTCAGCCTCCCGAGTAGCTGGGATTATAGGCACATGTCATCACGCCCAGCTAATCTTTTGTATTTTTAGTAGAGACAGGGTTTCTCCATATTGGCCAGACTGGTCTTGAACTCCTGACCTCAAGTGATCCATCCACCTCAGCCTCCCAAAGTGCTGGGATTACAGGCGTGGGCTACCATGCCCAGCCGGGAATATTGAAGTACATGTGGCTCCCGGCACACAGCAATCTCTCCTGCTTCTACGCCTTTGCATGTGCAGTTCCTTCTGTGACCATTTCCATCTACTTAGATTCACTTAACGATTTAGATCCATTTGTATCTCTTCAAGGAAGAGTTTCCTAAACCCCTCTGAGGTGGACTAGGTACTCCCTGCTATGTGCACACGCAGCGTTTTGGGGTCTTAACACCTATCACTCCGTATTTGTAACTACTGGTATACCTGTCTGTTTAATGGAACAAGCTGCTATTCCTTCAGAGGAAGCACTGCAGATGGTTCATTTTGTGGCCTCAGCGCTGATCCCAGAACCGGACATGGAATAGATACTCAGGGTTTTTTTAAATGTTAAAAAGGCCTATGTTTTGTCAAAATGCTCACAGTAGTAGGTCAAAAGAGTAAGATGCAAAGCTTTTATTGAGGATAATTTCAATTATTTAAAATATATACATATGTGCCCAGAAAAAATAAATGACAAGAAATGTACTAAATATTAACAGTGGGCACCTCTGGTAAAATTAGGAATGACTTATTTTTTGATTTTATACTTCATTATATTTTTCCAGATGATTACCATTAGCATGTATGACTGCTTCTGCAAACGAAGCAAAGGATTTTTTTAAATTCTCTTTGCAAAGCCTATATCTGATAAGGGAGCTGTATCCAGAATATATAAAGAACTCCTACATTTCAACAATAAAAAGACTTTATTTGACTTTAAAATGGGCAAATGATTTGAATAGAAATTTCTCCGAAGACATACCAATGGCCAATAAGCACATGGAAAGATGCTCCACATCATTAGTCATTAGAGAAATGCAAATCAAAACCACAATACTTCACACTAACTAGGATGACTATAAGCAAAAAGATGACAATACCAATGTTCATAACAGCACTATTTACAATAGCCAAAGGGCGTAAGCAATACAAATGTCCACAAACAGAAAAACAGATAAACAAAATGTAGTATAGCCATACAATGGAATATTATTCAGCCTTAAAAGAGAATGATTTTTTTTTAAAGGAATGAAACTCTGATACATGATACAATGTGGATTGACCCTGAAGACACTATGCTAAGTGAAAGAAGCCAGATACAAAAGGACAAATATCGTCCGACTCTACTGAGATACCCAGAATAGGCAAATTCATATAGACAGAAAGAATAGAGGTTACCAGAGGCTGCAGAGAGGAGAGAATGAGGAGTTACTGTTTAATGGAAACAGAGTTTGTTTGCGAAGATGAAAAAGTTCTGGAAATGGATAGTGGTGATGATTGTAAAACACTGTGAATGTACTCAATGCCAATGAATTTTACACTTAAAAATGGTTAAAATGGCTGGGTGTGGTGGCTCACACCTGTAATCTCAGCACTGTGGGAGGCCACGGCAGGCAGATCACCTGAGGTCAGGAGTTCAAGACCAGCCTGGCCAACATGGTGAAACCCCATCTCTACTAAAAATACAAAAAAGTAGCTGGGTATGGTGGCGGGTGCCTATAATCCCATCTACTTGGGAGGCTGAGGCAGGAGAATTGCTTGAACCTAGGAAGCAGAGGTTGCAGTGAGCCGAGATCACACCATTGCACTCCAGCCTGGGTGACACAGTGAAACTCCATCTCAGAAAAAAAAAGGTAAATTTAAGATATGTATATTTTGCCACAATACAAAAATTAAATCCTTTGATATTTGATTTTTGACCAGGCAAATGAATGCTCAGATTAAAGAACCCATTTCCCAGCTGCCCTGCAGCTAGGCATGGCCATGGTACTAAATTTTGGCCAAGTTATCATGTATAAATTTCAGAAAGTCTTTAAAGAAAGGCTAGAATGAGGAAATGATGGGTAGAACACAAATACCCATCTTGGACCATGAGGCAGACGCTACATACAGAGGATATGGGAGGAACAAGATCTAAGCAGCTTGGTTCCCTGATGCATCCACTCTACTGTGTCAATCCTATCACGTAGATTTCCTACCTCGGATCTTTTTATTACTTGAGAAGGAAATACTTTTTTCTCTAGCTCTTCCAGTCCATTCTCCACCCAGCAACCAGAATGATTTAAGTGAGATTATACCTCTTCTTTTAAAATTTAAGTGAGATTATGTCTCTTCTCTGGTTAGAACCCAAAATGTTTTCTAACTTCATCCAGAATAAAACAGAAAGTCTTCATGTCCTTCAGTCCTTCAAAGCCCTTTGTGATTGGCCTCATCTACTAACTCTCTTCCGTTTCTACCTTGTTGCAACCCACTGTCCCTCTTCTATTCCTTAAGCAAAAGCAGGCATACGCCTGTCTGAAGGTCTTTGCTTTTGCTGTTCCCTCTCTTGAAATACTATCCCCTCAAATAACCCTATGGCTAACTCCCTCACTTAATTCACAACCCAGCTACATTTTTTAAAAAGTCTTAAGTGTACTCCATGACTACCATAAACAAAATCATATCACACATGTCATTCTTTGCTATTAAATTTCCTCTTCTGCCTTATTTTCACCTATCATTCCACTGACATGTATTTATTTTCTTTCTTCTATCATTAAATTATAAGCAACATGAAGACAAAGGTTTGTGTATAGTTTTTCACTATATCCCCAGTCCTTAGAAGAGTAACTAGAACAAAGAAATCAATATATAGATATCTGTTAACTACATAAATACAATATCTTTATAAAGTTCAGTCTACTTCAGTATAGATTATGATTGTTGCAATAGCAAGAAAAAAAAACTGATATTTTCCCATAACTTGCCTAGCTAAAACGATGGTCTGTCCTTCCAAATCCTTGTTAAAAAATAAAAATAAAAAATAAAACAAATTCTTGGCAATCTGATGTCCTCTTCAAGTCCACTGATACTATTTTTAAGCTACTTTATCAAACACCTCCATATCTATATAACAAAACATCTCAATTACACTGTAGGAAACTTAATAGCTCCAGTTAGAAAAGGCAGAAATAGTGTGCCAGGAGAAAACATGGAGAAATCAGGGTAAGAAACTGATAAGAAGTGGAAGCAAATACAGACCGTCCCCAACTTATGATGATTTGACTTAGAATTTTTTTACTTTACAATGGGTTTTCGGGATGTTGCCCTATCGTAAGTTGAGGAGCACCTGTAGAGAACAGATGGGTCTTAGAGACTGGACAGAATCCCCCAAGTGTTAGGCTTGCTTGTGAAAGATCCTAAGGCAACAGGGAATAGTAACCCAAATCTAAATGCATTACAATTTAGGTATCCTCTGTGCTGTCTACTCCTTTGGAAATTCTTCATTCATTCATTCAACAGATATGAACTGAGCTCAGGGCAGCGGGGATACAACAGTGAGCAACACAGACAAAGAGGCTGCATACAATCTTCTGAGGGAAAACCACACAGGTGAGAAATCACATCCTATGACTTATGATTTCATCATGTTTCCTTTCTTTTGAATTTCTGTGGAAACTACCCTGACTTGATTTTTAAAGTTTATATAAAAGCATAATATATAATGAGGTCAATTTTTATAAGTTGAATTTCAAGACAAAATGATAAAATACTTTTCTTATTTAAATAAGGAAACTGAATTAGGACAAAGTGAGAGATTAATAACAAGAGTTGGTGAGGATGTGGAGCAACTAGACCCTTCACATGCTGCTGGTGGAAATGTGAAATAGTGCAGCCACTTTGGAAAACAGTCTGGCAGGTCCTCAAAAAGTTAAACATAGAGTTACCATCAAACTCATCAATTCCACTCCTAGCTATATACTGAAAAGAAATGAAAACAGATATTTGCACAAAAACTTGCAAACAAATGTTCACAGCACAGTTATTCACAATAGACAAAAAGTAGAAACAAACCAAATGTCCATCAACTGGTGAATGGACAAACAAAATATGATACAGCCATACAATGGAATAATATTCAGCCATTAATAAGAATTCTCAGGGGAGGATCCAAGATGGCTCAATAGGAACAGCTCTGGAGTCCAGGTCCCAGGGAGAACAATGCAGAGGGTGAGTGATCACCACATTTCCAAACGAGTTATTACTGCCCACAGACGAGGAGATTCCCAGGCTGAAAAGCGCCATGAGTTGCCAGGATGGCTGTTTCAGACAGTGCAGCGGGTCTCCGTAAAAAACTAACACAAATCTGGGTGGCCATTTTAACTGGCGCCTGGAATACCTGGGATACAGAGCCACCCATTCAACTGAAAAAAGTGGGGCTGAAACAGGGAGCCAGGTGATCTGGCTGAGCGGGTCCCACCCCCACAAAGACCAGCAATCTGAAATGCTCTGTATTGAGTTTTGCAGCAAGTGCAACTGGACCCAGGACGGTCCAGCTCTGTTGGGGGAAGGGCGTCCGCCATTACCAAGGCAGTCTACCATTACCGAGGCAGTCCGCCATTACCAAGGCAATCCTCCATTACCAAGGCAGACCGCCATTACCGAGGCAATCTGCCATTACTGAGGCAGTCCGCCATTACAGAGGCAGTCTGCCATTACTGAGGCAGACTACCATAACCGAGGCAGTTCTAACTATACCTCTATAAACAAAACCACAAGGAAGTTCACACAGCAGCTGGTTAGAGCCCACAGCAGCTCAGCAACATCTCTGCTGGCAGACTGTGACTAGGCTACCTCCTAGCTGGGCAGGGAATCTCTGAAAAAAGGCAGCAGCACATCAGGAACTTATAAATAAAGCCCCACCTTCCCAGGACACAGCGCCTGGAAAAAAAGGCAGTTATGAGTTCCGCTGCAGCAGACTTAAAACGTACCTGCCCAGCAGCTCTGAACAGAACAACGGAGATCACAGCTCAGCACTTGAGCTCCTATAAGGGACAGACTGTCTCCTCAAGCAGCTCCCTGACTCCCATATATCCAAAGAGACACCTCATAAAGGAGAGCTGAGACTGACATCTGGCAGGTAACCTTCTGGGATGAAGATAACAGAAGAGGAAAGTGGCAGCAACCCTTACTGTTCTGCAGCCGCTGCAGGTGATACCCAGGCAAGCAGGGCCTGGAGTGGACCTCCAGCAGTCCTACAGCAGAGGGGCCAGACTGTTAGAAGGAAAACTAAAAAACAGAAAGAAATAACTTTAACATCAACAAAACGGACGTCCACTCAGAGACCCCATCCGAAAGTCACCAACTACAAAGACCACAGGTAGATAAATCCACAAAGATGGGAAGAAACCAGTGCAAAAAGTATGAAAGCAACCTAAACCAGAATCCTCTCCTCCTCCAAGGGATCACAACTCCTCACCAGTAAGGGAACAAAGCTGGATAGAGAATGAGTCTGATGAATTGACAGAAACAGGCTTCAGAAGGTGGGTAATAAACTTCTCTGAGCTAAAAGAACACGTTCTAACCCAATACAAAGAAACTAAGAACCTTGAAAAAAGATTTGAAAAAATGCTAATGAAAATAAACAGCTTAGGGAAGAATATAAATGACTTCATGGAGCTGAAAAACACAACACAAGAACTTTGCGAAGCATACACAAGCTTCAATAGCCAAATTGACCAAGCAGAAGAAAGGATATCAGAGATTGAAGATCAACTCAATGAAATTACGAGAAGGCAAGATTAGAGAAAAAAGAGTGAAAAGAAATGAACAAAGCCTCCGAGAAATACGGGATTATGTGAAGAGACCTAATCTACATTTGATAGGTGTACCTGAATGTGACGGAGAGACTAAATCCAAGCTGGAAAACACTCTTCAGGATATTATCCAGGAGAACTTCCCCAGCCTAGCAAGGAAGGCCAATATTCAAGTCCAGGAAATACAGAGAAAACCACAAAGATATTCCTCAAGAAGAGCAATCCCAAGGCACATAATCATCAGATGCACGAGGGTTAAAATGAAGGAAAAAAATGCTAAGGGCAGCCAGAGAGAAAGGTCAGGTCACCCACAAAGGGAAGCCCATCAGACTCAGAGCAGGTCTCTTGGCAGAAAGCCTACAAGCCAGAAGACAGTGGGGGCCAATATTCAACATCCTTAAAGAAAAGAACTTTCAACCTAGAATTTCATATCCAGCTAAACTAAGAGTCATAAGCAAAGGAGAAATTAAATCATTTACAGACAAGCAATTGCTGAGAGATTTTGTCACCACCAGACCTGCCTTACAAGAGCTCCTGAAATAAGCACTAAACATACAAAGGAACAAACAGTACCAGCCACTCCAAAAACATACCAAATGGTAAACAGCATTGACACAATGAAGAAACTGCATCAACCAAAGGGCAAAACAACCAGCTAGCATCAAAATGGTAGGATCAAATTCACACGTAACAATATTAACCTTAAACGTAAATGGGCTAAATGCCCCAATCAAAAGACACAGACTGGCAAATTGGATAAAAAGTCAAAACCCATCAGTGTGCTGTATCCAGGAAACCCATCTCACATGCAAGGACACACATAGGCTCAAAATAAAGGGATGGAGGAAGATTTACCAAGCAAATAGAGAGCAAAAAAAAGCAGGAGTTGCAATCCTAGTCTCTGATAAAAAAGACTTTAAACAAAGACCAAAAGAGACAAAGAAGGGCATTACATAATGGTAAAAGGATCAATGCAACAAGAAAAGTTAACAATCCTAAATATATATGCACCCAATACAGGAGCACCCAGATACATAAAGCAAGTTCTTAACAACCTGCAAAGAGACTTAGACTCCCACACCGTAACAGTGGGATACTTTAACACTTCACTGTCAATATTAGATAGATCAACAAGACAGAAAATTAACAAGGATATCCAGGACTTGAACTCAGATCTGGACCAAGCAAACCTAATAGACATCTACAGAACTCTCCACCCCAAATCCATAGAATATACATTCTTCTCAGCACCACATCGCACCCGGTCTAAAATTGACCACATAATTGGAAGTAAATCACTCCTTAGCAAATACAAAAGAACAGAAATCATAACAAACAGTCTCTCAGACCACAGTGCAATCAAATTAGAACTCAGGATTAAGAAACTAACTCAGAACCGCACAGCTTCATGGAAACTGAACAACTGGCTCTTGAATGTTGACTGGATAAACAATGATGAAGGCAGAAATAAAGATGTTCTTTGAAACCAACAAGAACGAAGACACAACGTACCAGAATCTCTGGGGCACATTTAAAGCAGTGTCTAGAGGAAAATTTATAGCAATAAATGCCCACATGAGAGGCAAGGAAAGATGTAAAATCGACACCCTATCATCAAAATTGAAAGAGCTAGAGGAGCAAGTCAAAAAAATTCAAATACTAGCAGAAGACAAGAAATAACTAAGATCAGAGCTGAACCGAAGGAGATAGAGACACAAAAAACCCTTCAAAAAATCAATAAATCCAGGAGCTGGTTTTTTGAAAAGATCAACAAAATAGACAGACCACTAACCAGATTAATAAAAAGGAAGAGAGAAGAATCGAATAGATGCAATAAAAAAATGATAAAGGGGATATCACCACCGACTCCACAGAAATACAAACTACCATCAGAGATTACTACAAACAACTCTATGCACATAAACCAGTAAACATGGAAGAAATGGATAAATTCCTGGACACTTGCACCCTCCCAAGCCTAAACCAGGAAGAAGTTGAAACCCTGAATAGACTAATAACAAGGGCTGAAGTTGAGGCAGCAATTAATAGCCTACCAACCAAAAAAGGCCCAGGTCCAGATGAGTTCACAGCTGAATTCTACCAGACATACAAAGAGGAGCTAGAACCACTCCTTCTGAAACTATTCCAAATAATCTGAAAAGGGGGAATTCTTCCTATATCATTTTATGAGACCAACATCATCCTGATACCAAAACCTAGCAGAGACTCAACAAAAAAAAGAAAACTTCAGGCCAATATCCATGATGAACATCCATGAGAAAACCTTCAATAAAATACTGGCAAACTGATTCCAACAGCACATCAAAAAGCTTATCCATCATGATCAAGTAGGCTTCATCCCAAGGATGCAAGGCTGGTTCAACATACACAAGTCTATAAATGTAATTTACCACATAAACAGAACCAAAGACAAAAACCACATGATCATCTCAATAGATGCAGAGAAGGCCTTTGACAAAATTCAACAGCCCTTTATGCTAAAAATTCTTGATCAACTATTGAAGGAACATATCTCAAAATAATAAAAGCTATTTACGACAAACCAACAGCCAATATTATACTGAATGGGCAAAAACTGGAAGCATTCCCTTTGAAATCTGGCACTAGACAAGGATGCCCTCTCTCACCACTCCTATTCAATATAGTATTCCAAGTTCTAGCCAGAGCAATTATGCAAGAAAAAAAATAAAGGGTATTCAATTAGGAAAAGAGGAAGTCAAATTGTCTCTATTCGCAGATGACATGATTGTATATTTAGAAGACCCTATAATCTCAGCCCAAAATCTCCTTGAGATAAGCAACTTCAGCAAAGTCTCAGGATACAAAATCAATGTGCAGAAATCACAAGCATTCCTATGTACCAATAACAGACTTAAAGAGAGCCAAATCAAGAATGAACTGCCATTCACAATTGCTACAAAGAGAATAAAATACCTAGGAATACAATTAACAAAGGAAGTAAAGGACCTCTTCAAGGAGAACTACAAACCACTGCTCAAGGAAATAAGAGAGGACACAAACAAATGGAAAAACATTCCATGCTCATAGTTAGGAAGAATCAATATCGTGAAAATGGCCATACTGCCCAAAGTAATTCATAGATTCAACGGTATCCCCATCAAGCTACCTATTACCCTCTTCACAGAACTGGAAAAAAAAACAACCTTAAACTTCATATGGAACCAAAAGAGACCCCACATAGCTAAAACAATCCTAAGGAAAAAAAAAAAAAAAAAAGCTGGAGGCATCATGCTACCTGACTTCAAACTATACCACAAGGCTACAGTAATCAAAACAGCATGGTACTGGTACCAAAACAGAGATATAAACCAATGGAACAGAACAGAGGCCTCGGAGCCAACGCCACACATCTACCACCATCTGATATTTGACAAACCTGACAAAAACAAGGAATGAGGAAATGATTCCCTGTTTAATAAATGGTGTTGGGAAAACTGGCTAGCCATGTGGAGAAAGCAGAAACTGGATACCTTCCTGACACCTTACACTAAAATTAACTCCAGATGGATTAAAAACTTAAACATAAGACCTAACACCATAAAAACCCTAGAAGAAAGTCTAGGCAAAACCATTCAGGACATAAGCATAGGAAAGGATTTCATGACTAAAACACCAAAAGCATTGGCAACAAAAGACAAAATAGACAAATGGGATCTAATCAAACTCCACAGCTTCTGTACAGCAAAAGAAACAATCATTAGAGTGAACCGGCAACCAACAGAATGGGAAAAAAATTTTGCAATCTACCCATCTGACAAAGGGCTGATATCCAGAATCTACAAAGAACTAAAACAGATTTACAAGAAAAAAAACCAAAAAAACCCATTCAAAAGTGGGTGAAGGACATGAACAGACACTTTTCAAAAGAAGACATATATGATGCCAACAAACATGAAAAAATGCTCATCATCACTGGTCATTAGAGAAATGCAAATCAAAACCATATTGAGATACCATCTCACACCAGTTAGAATGGCGATCATTAAAAAATCTGGAGACAACAGATGCTAGAGAGGATGTGGAGAGATAGGAACACTTTTACACTGCTGGTGGGAGTGTAAATTAGTTCAACCATTGTGGAAGACAGTGTGGTTATTCCTCAAGGACCTAGAAATAGAAATTCCATTTGACCCAGCAATCCCATTACTGGGTATATATCCAAAGGATTATCAATCATTCTATTATAAAGACACATGCACACGTATGTTCATTGTGGCACTGTTTACAATAGCAAAGACCTGGAACCAACCCAAATGCCCATCGACGATAGACTGGACAGGGAAAATGTGGCATATATACACCATGGAATACTATGCAGCCATAAAAAGCAATGAGTTTGGGTCCTTTGTAGGAACATGGATGAACCTGGAAACCATCATTCTCAGCAAGCTGACACAAGAGCAGAAAATCAAACACTGCACGTTCTCACTCATAGGCGGGTGTTAAACAATGAAAACACATGGACACAGGGAGGGGAGCATCACACACTGAGGTCTGTTGGGGGGAAACAGGGGAGGGACAGCAGGGGATAGGGAGGCTGGGGAGGGACAACATGGGGAGAAATGCCAGATATAGGTGACAGGGGGATGGAAGCAGAAAACCACATTGCCATGCATGTACCTATGCAACAATCCTGTATGTTCTGCACATGTACCTCAGAACCCAAGGTGGGTTAAAAATATATATATATTTATATTAAAATATATATATATATTTATAAAATTCTCATGCTATAACATAGATGAGCATTAAAAACATTATGCTATAGGAAAGAAGTCAATTACGAGAGGCCACATATTATATTATTGTGTTTATATGAAATGTCAATGTCAGGCCAGGTGTGGTGGCTCACACCTGTACTCCCAGCCCAGCACTTTGGCAGGCCAAGGTGGGTGAGTTGCTTGAGCACAGGAGTTTGAGACCAGCCTGGGCAGCATGGTAAAACCCCGTCTCTACAACAAAATATGAAAAATTAGCTAGGCATGGTGGCATGAACCTGTGGTCCCAGCTACTCAGGAGGCCGAGGTGGGAGAATCACCTGAGCCTCATGGGAGGTTGAGGTTGCAGTGAGCTGTGATTGTACCCCTGTACTCCATTCTGGGTGACAGAGAGAGAACCTGTCTCAAAAAATAAAAATAAAAAAGGAATATATGAAATGTCAAGATTAGACAAATCCATAGGTACAGAAAATAGAACAGTGGTTGCCAGGGTCTAAAGGGGAAGGAGAAATGGGGCAGGGAGTGGCAGCTAATGGGTAGAGAGCTTACTTTTGGGGTGATGAAATGTTTTGGAATTAGACAGTAGTGATGGTTGCATAAGTTCGTGAACATGTTAAAAACTACTGAATTGCTTACTTTCTCAGGATGAATGTTAAGTAATATCTCACTTTTAAAACCTCCTCATAGCTCCACTATGCCACACCAACTATCCAATACAAATAAAATAATCTGACAGACCCAGCAAAAGACACTTTATAGGAACACATCCTTGCACATTACCACACTGTCCTCAAAGCTAGCATTAATAATACTTAACACTGACCAGGTACTCCACCTTACAGTCATCACCTTACTTAATCATAACCACCACTGTGAGGTAAGTACAACTCTTATCCCTACTTTACAGATGAAGAAACAGAGACAAAATAACTTGCCCAAAGTCAGTCATATAGCTAGGAATCTAGGAGCCAGGCACTGAACTCAGGTCCAACTCCAATGCTCAAATTCATAATCACATCAAGGGGTAAAGATACATCCTAAAGCCTGTTATGATCTTTAAAATATGATGATTGTCTTAAATCTGTTTTTAAAATCCTGTTTCTTGATACTCTGGGTTTCTTACACTTGTTGAGTCAAGGAAAGCATGACAGAGAGCTTGTGTCATTAAGGAGCTGAGTCATGTCATGCATTAACCATATCATATTAGAAGACTGGAGACTTTCACCCAGCAAGGGAGAAGATTTTTATTCTTGCATTTTCAATTGTTTTATATGCCTCAAAACATTGTTTCACTATGTTTTAGTTAGTCCTGAACTTGATCAGAATCAAGTCCATGTATTTTGATCTAGTTAGCCACAGAATTAAGTTAAAAGTCTTAGCAATTTGATACCAAAGATTACAGAAAAACAATTAGCACTGTCTCTTCATAGTCATATAGTCTCACTTTTTGGGAGATCCAAATAGTATAAGAACTCAAGTGAACTGGAAATGTTGTCCTGTTCAATTATACCTCATAATCATATGGGGCCCCCGAGTTGCCATGAGTTCCATCCACATGGTGTTCAGAACTAGAGATAAACTTGGGTTGATCTAGACTACTACGAGCCCCTAAACAGAGAGAGGTATGAGGTTGAGAAAGAAAAATCTACTGAGGATCTATTTGCCATATATGACATAACTACTTCACATGTGCCAGCTCATTTAATATTCATAACTGCCCCATAGCATAAATGATTTTAACATCATTTTACAGATGAAGAGGCTCCAGAGACTAAGCAAATTTGTCCAAGATCGGTCAGCTTGCAAACAGAGAAATGAGATTCAAATCTAGGTCTCCTCTGCATTTTCTATTATACCTGCCTCAATTTCATGGACGACATCCATAAAATGTGGACTTTTTTCACCTGTTGTCAGTACAGTTATCCACAATTATCCAGTATAGACATCCACAAAGAGTCCTAAAAGATAACTGTACTGACTTCAGGAAATGTTCTACGATTCAAAGACTAACCCAGAATCTAAAGGGCAAAATGTATCAGAGTTTCAATCATCTCAAGCTAAATAGTCCGTAAACTTGCTGGTCCTGCCTCCTGCTAATATTCTAAAGGTAGTTACACTTCTCTTCAGAATTATGAAGACCTCAAATACTCACCTACCCCGTAGTTTTTGTTGTTTAAATCAAACCGCATATTATAATCACTGAATAACTTGGAAACATTTTAATAGATTTCACTTAAACATATAAGATGGATTTGAAGGGGCAAATCCCTATATTAAAATAAAAATTATCATCACACAAAAAATTAAAAATATGGTAAAACCCAAAGCTCCCTGATGACAGGATGTTTTTCATTTACTGATTACCTCTCCGCAGCACTAGCTATGTGAAAAATGTGCTCATCTTCATTCTGCAACCGTTCTTTTCGCCTTCTTTCAATGTCATGTCGTAGGTCATTTGGATCTATTATTTTGACCAGTGTCTGAGGAATTTTGACAGAAGACAAACCATTGACATTACTGTTAGTTGCATAAAGACCATATCTAACAAGAACCTTAAGTCCTAGATAAGTTATCTTGTATTCATCCTGCTAATCGTATTGTAAACTGATACAAATATTTTGAGACACAATTGATAATAGTCAGAAAATTTCCTAATATTGAACCAAGAATCCCACTTTTGAGAGTCTAACCCAAAGAAAAGGTTATCTATCTAAATAGATTCAAAATATTAGGCCGGGCACGGTGGCTCAAGCCTGTAATCCCAGCACTGTGGGAGGCCGAGGCGGGTGGATCACGAGGTCGAGAGATTGAGACCATCCTGGTCAACATGGTGAAACCCCGTCTCTACTAAAACTACAAAAAATTAGCTGGGCATGGTGGCGCGTGCCTGTAATCCCAGCTACTCAGGAGGCTGAGGCAGGAGAATTGCCTGAACCCGGGAGGCGGAGGTTGCGGTGAGCCGAGATCGTGCCATTGCACTCCAGCCTGGGTAACAAGAGCGAAACTCTGTCTCAAAAAAAAAAAAAAAAAAAAAAAAGATTCAAAATAATAAATTTAAAAAAAAAAAAAAAAAAGAAACTAAAATTAAAAAAAAAATTAGAGGAAGGGAAGAATGAGTAAATAAATCATGGTAAACTTAAGTCAAAAGAATAATGTACAATCATTTAACTTATGGTAAAAAAAGACTATGTAGAAGTCAACATAGAAGAGTGCTTATTGAAAAAAGTTAATTAGGCCAGGTGCAGCTCATGCCTTAATCCCAGCACTATGGGAGGCTGAGGTGAGCAGATCACTTGAACAGGAGTTCAAGACCAGCCTGGCCAACATGGTGAAACCCCATCTCTACTAAAAATACAAAATTAGCTGGGCATGGTGACAGGTGCCTGTAATCTCAGCTACTTGGGAAGCTGAGGCAGGAGAATAACTTGAATTTGGCAGTTGGAGGTTGCAGTGAGCTGAGATTGCACCACTGCACTCCAGCCTGGATGACCGAATGAGACTCTGTCTCAAAAAAAGAAAAGAAAAGAAAAGAAAAAAGTTAATTAAAACTTAAAAAGGGCCAGGTGCAGTGGCTCATGCCTGTAATCCTGGCACTTTGGAAGGCTGAGGCAGGTGGATCCCTTGAGGTCAGGAGTTCAAGACCAGCCTGGGCAACATGGAAAAACTCTGTCTCTACAAAAAATATAAAAATTAGCCGGGCATGGTGGCACATGTCTGCAGTCCTAGCTACTCAGGAGGCTGACGTGGGAGGATCACTTGAGCCCAGGAGGTCGAGGCTGAAGTGAGCCATGATTGTGCCACTGCACTCCAGCCTAGGTGAGACCAGGACTCTGTCTCAAAACAAAACTTAAAAAGCCTTAATCACAAAAGGTCAAGGCAAATTCAGAGATTTTACATAAAGCAATGTTATTACGGATCAAGTAAAAAGAAAAAAAGCATACAAAACTACATATACTATGATAGTGACTATGTTAAAATGCAAGATATAAGACTACCAGGAAAGATGATCAAATAATATTTTATGTTAAATGACTGACTTACAGGTGATTAAAAAAAAACCTCAGATTTTTTAATAAGTTGATTATAGGACTTTGATGATTAGAAATTATCTGAAAATATCATTTGTTCAACAAATTAATCTATCTCCCTAAATTCAATAAAAATTATAAACATTTCAGAAGTAAAAAAATTATTTATATATTCTATCAGAAATGTATTAAAATATCTCCTCCACGAAAACTCTTTATTCTCAATGAATAAATTAGCAGTTCTTTTAGAACTTGATATAATTCTTCTAAAACAAGAGCCAGTTTTCTTCCCTCCTGGCTAGTCAAGACAGTCTAATTAGCAAAGAAATGGGAGGTAGGAGGGGAGGTGTTGGGTGGGAACCACACACAACACATGAATAAAGAAATTTAGTGCCTTATTTCCCTTATTTTGCTAGTTCATATTCCACAGAATGTTTCGTACATTCTGCAGTAAACAGAAGGGCAATATCAAATGAAATTTTGTTCCTGTGCATTCATTCCATGTACAATTTTAAAATATATTTCATATGATTGCTTTGAAAAAAATAGGTATCTAACAAACTTTCCACAAGCTTTACAGTGTCGAGTTTGGGGATGAATATCAAATGCTGTAATTTTGTATCAATTTTACTAAGCTGTTATCCTTGGGGATTGTCCCTCTTAGGGAATATTTTTGTCTTTTGTCAGTATTCTCACTCTAAGCTGGTTGATAGTCAGAATCACCTGAAGAGCTTTTAAATTTCAGATTAATTAATTTTAATCCTTCTTCTTCATGTACTTTAACTCCCTTTTCTCTCCCAACCACCATTCCCCTTGCCATTAGTATACCAACAATAAGATAATTTCTCATCAAAAATTGTATTCACTAACCTGTTCCGATTCATATATCACAGCTTGTTTACTCTGAAGCTCAGCCAAAGACATATCTATTCTCCTAAAATAATAAAGGCATTTTACAATTAAATGATTACGTTATACACTGATACCTTGATTCTATTATTACAGAATGGAATTTAAAATGAAGCTAGTATGTTTTGGAGAAAGCAAAAGAAACTTGCTATCAGATAGTTTTTCACCTATATGGCAGTCTCCCAGGACAGACATATCCTGTGAACCACATTACAGGGGAAGCTTTGGTGGTTCTCAAATCACTAGTCTGCGTAACGTCCAACTTTGCTCTGGTGATATACTGCATTCTCACATGTATTCAACTCAGCTCACAAGACAGGGTGCAACACCTGCTCCAACAAGTGCCAACAGAAGACATATGGTTTCATGTGGCTGCCCTCAGAACAGCCAAAAAGCAACCACGATATCAATGGCTTGACAACTGTCTTTCATTCTTCTACTTAGGACCTCAGGAAGCAATTACTATAGACAGCAGAATCCAAGTTTGGGTAAGTATTTTCAAAGTCCTACACATTTAAACAACGCTAGTCAGTGTTTTCAATGAAACCTACTCATTCCATCAACCGAAGCACAGTGGCCAGTACCTGCTTCGGTTAGTCCTGTTTTTGTGCAGGAAATGCAGTCCTTGAATCTACAGCAAGCCCAGGTGAGCAGATTCAGAAAGCAGCACCTTCCCAAATCTTTTCTGAGGTTTATCCCTATGAGTTAAGTGGGTATAATATGGTAATCAATCATTACCTGTGAATTTCTGGATCTGAATTCAATGTAGTTTCATTTATATCTGCCTTGTGTGTATCTTGCATTGTTGAGAAACGCTCATGTAAAGTAATGCCAGGTGATGGAAAATAATTTGCTGAAAAAGGAAACAAACAGTTTTATCTCAATGTAAAGCTGATTTCACTTAAAAGATTACATATAAGCATAGGAAGAAGGGATTCTTTTTTAAAATTCAACCTGTTTTCTCTTAAAAATACATGGGACCCAAACTTATTTCACAGACTAATTTGTAGCACTCACGTGCTTTCCCAAGCCCAAACAAGAGTAAAAACACATGATTTATAAATCAAAGAATTTTCTTTCTATCTGACGTGCCTGCTTACTTGTCCAGGGGAAAAAGCCAATGGCTCTCTCAAAGCAAGGACCTTTCTTCTCCAAGTTAAGACCTTACTATATCTGGAAAGTAAAGATGGCATAGAGCTTCACAGTTGAATAAAAATAAAAGGTAACTTCAAAAACAAGCCTGAAACATCAAAACACTTTTAAACAAATACTAAATGTTATGTTTGCATATCACAGAAGGCCTTCTAATGCCGCTTTACTTTAATTCACATTAAAGTTCATGAAAACATTTGGAAATCAGCTATGCTACACACTTTTAAAGGATACAGAGAAAAAGAATACACTTGGCTCATCAAAATGCTACTTAACCAATCCTCTTCCTTAATTTACTGTTTGTTCTGGGACAATCTCCTGGATTTTTCTGTAATATCAGCTCTATTTCTGCCAAGAATCACAATTCTTTTGGGTGAGAGGGACTGGAGCAGAGACGATGAACTGTTTTCAGACAAACTATGTGGTTTAAAGTAAATACATGCTTCAGTTTGAGGGACGCAGAGAAAAAAATTCCTTTTTTTCTGCGTCTGTGAAAATATATAAAATACATTTAGCTTTCAAAATATATTTTATAAAGATAATAAAGATTAATGCAGTTGTCTAGTAGGAAGTACAAAATAAAATTTTTGAAATTCTTGAAGGCCTCCAGCTTATAATACCCACAATTGCCTTATTTGTGCAGCATCACTGGGGAAAGTTGTTCCATATCACTGAATTTTCCAATCAGTGGAAACTCGCCAGAAGCAAAAACAAAACAATTTAATGCAAATCATTAAAAGTATTTATTAGGCAACTCCCTGTCATAAAGAATGCCAAAGCAAACTAGAATCTTTCACTGATCACTCAGCATCATCCTTAAGAGACAAAGTCCCAGTAATGCCCTCAGGGGGCTTTTGGAATCATAAAATGACCTAGGCTTGAGTTTCGTAGTTTTTTGTTGCTTCTTCCTCCGTTAGGTTATCAGTTATTGTTTCTTAACTGCTCTCAGTATGCCTTATCTTTTGCAGCAGCGACCTCTCCCTTTCTAACTTGCAATTTACAATCTACTAACACTTGAAGCACAAGGTTACTGGAATTACATATAAAGAACAACTAGGCTCAAATGAATGCCTGATACTTTCTCCAAAAGATGTCCTAATTCAGAGTCGAACTTACAATGAAACCTTAATCACTATTAAGCTACACTGCAGGTGTCTACCTGTATCTCGTGAAAAGTTAGTATATTACTTTTGTGTTATCCTTAATGTATGTGCAAAATATACCAACCTTTAACTTGATGGATTATTGTTATGATTTCCTGAGCAAATTCTCCTGTAGGTTTGTTTTCAGTATTCTGAGTTGAGTCAAGATGTTCAAACACTGGATGAAAGTTCTCACTTTTCCTGCCAACAGCAACCAAATCATGTGACATCTGTCTCTCTGTGGGATAGCTAGAAGCAACCCTAGAATAATTTGCAAATGTTTAACTAAATTTGAAACTATCTGTGGAGAAAAGAATTTATCAAAAATTAAGATAGCTACAAAACTAAAAAGAGGTTTATTTTTTTCTTATAATTAAGGCACTAAATTCTATGCCATAAAACATGTATAGTAACAAATAGGAGAAAATAACTACAGATACATGGCTCTGAGTTTTTTCAAATCAGAGGTCATTAAATATTTGCCACTTTAATAATAAAATCTTTCAAATTCTAAGTGAAACAATTTTTACTTCAAGAATACAAGGTATTAAGGACACTATGATTAGATTATTTTCTACGTCCAAATGAACAAAACATTGTTAGTCCTGCAAAATCATTTTATCTTGAAATACTATGACACTTTAAAAGCTGATAGCAAACATAAGAACCTCTCTAACTTTATAAAAATCCTTATATCTTTGTATCAGTAATAAGAAGCTTAGAACCATATTTTTTGAAATAAAATTCTGTAAAGAAATCACATTAATTATAAAGTCTGACTAAATTCTCAGAAAATGGTGTTAGTGGTTAGGCAAAGTTATGATCATTAGCACCAGTTACAGTGTTCACCCTCAAGGTACCCTTAAAGAAATACTACCCTTTATTATATAACCCCGTCTATCTTACCACTTTCATGCTTTCTGAATCATAACTTTTGTTAAGAGCTCTCTTGACCTCTAAGTACTTTTACAAACTAATGATCATAATATAGAGTTAACAATTATTGAGGGCTTACCACATGCCAAACATGTAGGCTTAGAGCTTATCAACATTATCTCATTTCATCTTTACAACGCAATGGTCTTCGTTTCACAAGCCAGAGACTGAACATTCAAATGAACACGTCTTCCAAGTGTCATAATAGAAAACAATACCTTATTCCAAGAATGCTGCACTTGCTTAAAACTACTCTGAAATTCTTTGTCTGGAGGCACTTTATGCATTAATGAAGAAAATTTCTCGTTATTTTATATTTATATCTCAATTTGGACAAAAAAAATGACACTAATCAGCTTCTACCTATCTTGTTCCTCTGTACTTAACTCTAAATTGCTTTCGGCTCTTCTCAAAAATCAAGTTCATTGTCCAAAGAATTGACATTTGCAACTGCTGGGGTTCTTAATGACTACATTACAGGCTCAGAAGAGAAATCCAACAGAGAGCCCTGAAGTATATTTTAAATAACAGAGCACCACTGGAATAAATGGCTCATCATATAGCAAAAAGCAAACAGACAGATGTGTCTGGGGGTGTGGGAGCATGCATGCACGTAGGTATTTATTTATTTAAGTCATGTAACAGCCATATATCCAAACTGCTGCAGGGTTATGAGGGGCTGACAGATATTCTTTAACTAAAAATTTGAGCTCCTCTAATAAAATGGCTTCGAGTGTCTATTTATAACTTATCAGAGGAAAGGTTTCCATCTGACTTTCTGTGCTCCCTGCTCTCAGACCAGCATTGCCAGGGACAACTCCTTGCCAAGGCAGAAACACAGAAAATTGATCATGCAGCAGGTTGACAGCACTGCTGTGGTTTCCTGGATCCATTAGAAGGACTTTAATTAGGAAGAAGGCCCATTTCCGTTCTTTCCTCCTAATTTGCTCTATGCTTCCCACTGTGCATGTGATAACTAGCTAAGAGACATTTGCTGGTAAATGTTAGAACATCCTGTAACAACCTCCACTAACAAATAATTACAAATGCTCTCTGCTTAAGGGGGTTTAATGTTACAAAAATCCCATGCCATACCACAAAACAAATAGCCTTTAAAAACATTTTACAGGAGGAAAATAGTATATTTAAATAGAACTATACAGATGGCCCATCCACAAGAGGAAGTCAGTTGATAAGGTTTTTTTCTGGTAGTCTCAGTTTCTCCCAAGAGGAAATAACCAGAAGTTCGGTTTTTCAATGGGTAATTATTAACATTTACTTATAATTTCTTATAAATTACTGCTATAACTCTTGTCCCCAACTCCATGCTCAATCCTCAATCCATAGGAGTTACATACTTTGAAGCTATTATATATTGAATACCTTAAATCTTAGTGTTTAAACTTGTTATCCATTAAAATTTATCCTAGAGTTCCTCTACAAGATTTTTAATAAAAAATTCAAATTATCATTTTCTAGAAAATATACATTAACATAGTATAACCTCTAAATTTTAGTCTTTTAAAAACAATTATGATACTTTTGGTACAAGAAAAACCCTCTTTAGACTTGAGAATGCAAAATGTTCTAAATATTTATATTTGTAAAGGTAATCATCTTTTGGCTCACATTTTACTTTTTACTATTTCCTATGGCATGGATTGATTAATGAGTTAATAATTTCAGGAAATACCCCCAAAACAAGTAGCTAAGCTGAAAAGATCAAATGTTCTCATTTGAGATGCATTTTAGACAATTTAAAAAATTAAAATACAGACAAAAACCTATATTCTAATACTATTTCTGGTACCAGTTTCATTAAACCTTCCAAGATCCTTTGTTCCCTCGACCACAATTTCCCAGTTTATTTTTCTGTTTAAGGATATTTCCACTGATGTTCTCCCAGAGTGTTGTGGGTAATAACCAAGAAAACATAAAAAGCTACGTTAAACCTTAATTTCCTATTGTACACACTTAGGACTCATCAAAGAAACAAACTGCATGGCAAAACAGCAACAAAATACCCAACAGCAACCAAAAACAACAGATTCTCCTGCCCTCCGGAAGCTTATAATATATCTCAAAATCCATGTGACACATATAAAGTTTTCCTTCCTGTCTTCTTCCAAGTAATAAGTAACATTTCACACAGCATCCTACAGTTCATACAAAGCACTTTCCCAATTACTGTCACACGTAGCATAATGACATTTCCATTAATGACCACTTAAACGATGGTGGTACTATATTTTTAGTGTACCTTTTCTATGTTTTGCTATGTTTAGATACCCAAATAGTTACTGATGTGTTACAATTGCCTACAGTACTCAGTACAGTCACATGCTGTGCAGGTTTGTAGCCTAGGAGCAATAGGCTCTACCATATAGCCTAGGTATGTAGTAGGTTACATCATCTAGGTTTGTATAAATACACTCTATGATCTTTAGACAGTGGCAAAACTGCCTAACAAGACATTTCTCAGAATATATCCCCATCACTGAGAAATGCATGACTGTGTATAATTTGCTCCTGTCTTTCTAAGAACAAATTTAGAAACCGTGGAGTTGAAGGAAAAGGTTCAGGGAGATTAACTCCTCCCCTAATTCTGCATCTCATTGCTTTTTGTACAAAAGTCCTCTAGTGGGCCTTACCAGCCCCAACACACATTCAGTCTTCCTCATAGACAGCAATTCTCATAGACAGCAATCCTCTGGCAGCCAGAACTGGGCTGCTGGCCCTCTCCTATCAGCTGATAATGTCAAATCAGGCTGGCAGTCACAGCATTGTTACCTTTCAGTCTCCTTTCCCTATATTCCTTTTCACTGGCTGCTCGGAACCACACAGGTCAAAGTTCCTGTGTATGTTTTTCTGCCATTGTTAACCTGTAAATATAAATTCCTTTTGCCTCATCTTCATGTGTCTGAAATACACCAGCCTTTGGAGCCTAGCTCACATGTCAACTCCTACATGATGCCTCTTTTCAATCTCCCAGCTTGGTACCACCCATCTTCTGCTGAGTCACACATGCACTCCTATAACCATAACCTAATAGGAGGACAAACCTAATCCTACGCAGCTCTGTAGTCCCAGGGCACCCTAACAGACTGTCTCACCCAGGACAGGTCCTCAAAAAATACCCACCGAATGCATAAATAATGAATCAAAAACGACTTGGTCAATTTGAAATGAGTGTTTCAGCTAAAGAGATGATAAGGTCAGGTGTGGTGGCTCACACCTGTAATCACAGCTACTTGAGAGGCTGAACAGTTTCAGAGGCTGAGGCAGAGGACTGCTTGAGCTCAGGAGTTTGAGATCAGCCTGGGTAACATAGGAAGACCTCATCTCGACTAAAAATAAAAAAAATTAGCCAGACATGGTGGTGTGTGCCTGTAGTACCAAGCTACTGGAGAGGCTGAGGTAGGAGGATTGCTAGAGCCCAGGAGGAGGTAGAGGCTGCAGTGAGCTGTGATCACACCACTGCACTCCAGCCTGGGTGACAGAGACTCTGTCGAGAGAGAGAGAGAGAGAGAGAGAGAGAGAGCGCGAGAGAGAGCGAGAGAGAGAGAGAGCGAGAGAGAGAGAGAGAGAGAGAGAAAATAAACTTCAATTTTTATTTTATTTTTGAGACAGGGTCTGGCTCTGTCACCCAGGCTGCAGTACAGTGGTGCCATCTTGGCTCACTGCAACCTCTGCCTCCTCAAGCCAACCTCCCACTTCGGCTTCCTGATTAGTTGGGACTATAAGTGTGTGCCACTATACCTGGCTAATGTTCGTATTTTTTGTAGAAATGGAGTTTCACTATGTTGCCCGGGCTAGTCTCAAACTCCTGAGCTCGAGGGATCTGCCTGCCTCGGCCTATCAAAGTGCTAGGATTACAGGTGTGAGCCATCACACCAAGCAGACTTTGAGGCCAATTTAATTTTGTTTAACTTCCTTGGTTTATTTTTTGTTTTCTGCTGAACTTAGACCAATTTAAATTTCATATTTTTAACATAAAATCTCAAATATATACGAAAGTTCAGAGATGAACATGATGAACCTCCATGTGTCTGTCAACTCAGCTTCAATGGTTACCAACATATGGCCAATCCAAGCAGACTCATACAGCCAGGAAGACCTGCAGGTTAATTTGGGCCCAAAAGGGTATAGCCAAGTGACCTACCCAATGTCACAAAGCTGATCAGTGGTCCATAGAAAGACAAAAACCTATGCACTCCAACTGCCAACAGAATCCCTGTACAAGGCCCCCTAAGAAACACCAAGAGAAGCTAGAGTCAAAAATAGGAATGAAAGGGAACCTTCTTTCAACTAATTTTTGATTTTGAAATGCATATAAGAAATTAAAGTGGGGAGGATATTAGTTTTTTATGCTATATAATGCAAGGTGGCAGGTTTGGGTCTAAAAATATCCCCACCTGCAGCTTATTTTGCCTCCAGTGGAAGGAACAGTGTCCATCATAAGTAAACTTATGTGATTAGGTTCTCTTCCTTCAATCTCAGTTATGGCTTTTCACATTGTTCCCTGCCTGCGTGACACCCGTTTTCTTAGAGTGTCAGAGTTCCAATGTTCTCTGGGGCCCATCACTCTCATCCCCTTTCAAAGTGGAAAAGAGTTGATAGGGGTAGAGAGACCCCTCTGTATGTCTTCAGTGGGAAATAAAAGGATTAGATGCAAATGTGGCCAATGTACTCAGTCCACCATCAACTCTGATGGCCATGAACGCTGAGGGACAACCTTCCTCACATCCCAGGTGTCTCGTATCAGCTTCCCAGGAGATCAAATAAGCGTCTGATCCATCAGCAGCAGCTTATTCTGCTCCAGATAATAGTACCAACTCCACCCTCCTCCTCTTTCTTCCTGCCTTGGCCAAGGGTCAATCCCTCACCCACTCAGCCCAACATTAACACCCACATTCATCTGTCCCAAAACTTACAGATGCATATATACAACAGTTCATGTTCTGCATATGTAACAACCTTGGTAGAAATTTTCATACTGTGAATTCCTAACTTACATTCTGAAACATATCATTATGACTCACATGTAATTTCTGATAATGAAATTTCTGACAGAGTGGGTCGTTAGAATTCGGTCTTTCTTGGCAGAAGTATTAACTATGCAATGAATATTCAAGCAAGTGTTTACCTACTGCTGTTCTAGATACAAACTAGAATATAAAAACAAAAATCACTGAGTGATAACCTTGTGTTTTCAACCACACTGATAATTGGAAGAACAAATATCAATTCTCAACCAAAGCTAAGAGAGTAGACAAATGCACAAAATTAGCCATCTTAGCCTTTCCAAAAAAAGCAGATAAACTCTCTAGATGTTAACCAATAAATAAACTTCTCTCTGCACTCTATGATTATTTTAATTTTGTCTAGAAAAACAATCTAATTTATATTAATAGTTGAAAACATAATTCTACTGAAGGCATGATCTTTGTTTTATGGATCAGTCCACATATAATTAAATCCAAACCACAAAATTCATCCATAACCCATTCACCAATAAAGATTTTGTTGACTGTGACACTTTATCATACTGAAAAGATACATATATTTGCTCAGTTATTTATTTTTCAGGTCTTTGAACAGAGAGGATTTGCAGTGGCGGCTATTACACAAGCTATCCTGCAGGCCCTGGGCAGGTATTCAAATAGCCCTGGTATGCTGCCAGACCCCAGGGACAGATTATGCGATTTCACAAAATCATAGTTTATAAATTCAAAATAAAAGATGCAGCAGCCTCCATTTTAAGCTCACTTTTGTGACACATGATAAAGATCAAGCTTACATTTCTCATATCAAATCATAAAATTAACTGTTCAGTATCTCTAATGAGGTCTATTAAAATAAAACTCTTCAAAATTGATATTTCTAGCATTGTTTAAAAGTGTTACAATTTTAAATTCTCTTTTAACTATAAACATTTCATTATTAAATATGGGGGTATCGGTTTTTTTTTTTTTTAGTTTTAATTTTTGAGACAGGGTCTCACTTTGTCACCCAGGCTGGAGTGCAGTGGCACAAACATGGCTCACTGCAGTCTCGACCTCCTGGGCTCACGCAATCCTCCCACCCTAGCCTCCCAAGTAGCTGGGACTGCAGGCATGTGTCACCACACCCAGCTAATTTTTGTATTTTTTGTAGAGATGGGGTTTCACCATGTTTCCCAAGCTGTCTTAAACTCCTGAGCTCAAGTAATCAGCCTGCCCTGGCCTCCCAAAGTGCTGGGATTACAGGCATGAGCCATTGCACTGGCCACATCATTACTTTTATTAAAAAGTTAAAGATTTTGGCTGGGCATGGTGGCTCATGCCTGTAATCCCAGCACTTTGGGAGGCCAAGGAGGGTGGATCACCTGAGGTCGGGAGTTTGAGACCAGCCTGATCAACATGGAGAAACCCCGTCTCCACTAAAAATACAAAATTAGTCGGGTGTGGTGGCACATGCCTGTAATCCCAGCTACTCGGGAGGCTGAGGCAAGAGAATTGCTTGAATCTGGGAAGCAGAGGTTGCGGTGAGCTGAGATGGCGCCACTGCTTTCCAGCCTGGGCAACAAGAGCGAAACTCTGTCTCAAAAAAAAAAAAAAAGTTAAAATTTTTTATGCATTTGATTGTATATAATTTTACTTCAAAAGAAAGAGAAACTGTAAACAAAAATTAAATACTAAGGTATCTAAAGGGGTGGGTACTGACATTTGCAACTTACTTTGAAATATAGCTAAAAAATAAGGTAGAACGATAGATGAATAGATAGATATGTAATTATGAAAGCAAACTGTTAATTGTAGACTTTAGGTGGTGAGTATGCAGGTGTTCACTGTAGAATTCTTTCAGCTTTTCTGTATGTTTGAACATTTTCAAAATATAATGTTGGACAGAAAAAAACTTAAGGCTGGGTGTGGTGGCTCATGCCTGTAATCCCAGTGCTTTGGGAGGCCAAGGAGGGAGGATCCTATGAGGCCATGAGTTTGAGACCAGCCTGGGCAACACAGCAAGATTTCTAGCTCTACAAAATAATTTTTATTAGCTGGGTGTGGTGGTATATGCCTATAGACCCAGCTACTCAGGAGACTGATGCAAGAGGATCACTTGAGCTCAGGAGTTCAAGGCTGCAGTAAGCCATGATCACGCCACTGCACTTTAGCCTGGGTGACGGAGCGTGACCCTGTCTTGAAAAGAAAAAAAGAAAGAGAGAAAAGTGTGTATGTTATATGTTATATATGTATATCTCATAGCCATCAGGATAGAATCCAAGCTCCCCCCAACTTTTTTTTTTTTTTTTTTTTTGAGACAGAGTCTCACTCTGTTGCCCAGGCTGGGGTACAGTGGCTCAGTGATGGCTCACTGCACCCTCGAACTCCTGAGCTCAAGTGATCCTCCCACCTCAGCCTCCCACAGTGCTGGGATTACAGGCATGAGCTATTGTGCCCTGCCCTTAAGGTAACATTCTTAAACTTGGTACTCACAGAAGCTTTTGTGCTTTTAAGGTGAAGAACTAGCAGGAAATATAACAGCACAAAATTATTTAAGACATATGAAAAAAGATACAAAATTATTAATATGATACCACAGCAGTCATGTATAAATATACACAGAAAAATAACTAGACTAGGGCTGGGCATTGTGGCTCACACCTGTAATCAAGCATTTTGGAGGCCAAGGTGGGCGGATCACCTGAGGTTGGGAGTTCAAGACCAGCGGGACCAACATTGTGAAACCCCATCTTAAAAAAAAAAAAAAAAAAAAAAGAAAAGAAAAGAAAAATAACTAGACTAAAATACAAATAAAATTGTTGTATAGTAGAAATTATGGGTGATTCCCCTTTATTTCTTGAACTTTCTGTAATATAATCACACTTATAAATGCTTTCTGAGCACATATATACATTATACACATATGTATATTTAAAAATACGTTCTACAAGTGCAATGAATGTAAAAGAAATATGAGTTGGGGTATTGCCATGTCTAAATTTAAGAAAAGGAACAGGAGCCAGGCACAGTGGCTCAGGCTGGTAATGCCAGTGCTCTGGGAGGCCGAGGCAAGAGGATTGTTTGAGGCCAGGAGTTTGAGACCAGCCTGGGCAACTTAGCAAGATTCCATCTCTACAAAAAAAAAAAAAAAAATTAGCTGGGCATGGTGGCATGTGCCCATAGTCCTAGCTACTCAGGAAGCCAATACAGGAAAGGCAGGAGGATCACCTGAGCCCAGGAGTTCGAGTTACAGTGAGCTGTAATCATGCCACTGCACTCCAGCCTGAGCAACAGAGCAAGACCCTATCTCAAAAGAAAAGAAAAGAAAAAAGAATAAAAAATATGTTGTTTTACAAAAAAAGGACTTGTGGGTTTACCTCCCTCTCCATTTTACCATTTGGATTTTGTTTTCTCTCATTTTTGGTTCAAATACTAATAAGTCAAGCATGAATATAAATGCACCAAATCAACATGGCCCAAGCCTTTTTCATTCACATACTGGTAATGTATTAAGGTCATGAACAGTTTTAGCTGTTTAGTTTTGGGCCAACTGCAGTGCCTTGTTATTCTCAGAATCCATAAATGGAAGTAATCTTCATCACAGAACAAGGCACATGAGTCTGCTTTAAGAGAATATAACCTACAACAACAATAGTCTATTTTTTAAAGAATCATTAAGGGCTAAAGTAAATGTCTTATAAATAGACATCTTCCCAGATTATGATCTAATTTCCTCTACCTGGAAGAATCTGGTTGGTTGAGCCCCAGTCATTTTGAGATGGCTGCAAAAACCACATTAAGTCACCCGCCTCCTTGAGTCATAAGGGCACACGTGGATTTGAGCCTAAGCCACTCTGACTCAGACAAGTCACTTCATCTCTCAGGGCCTTGCTTTCCTGCTGTATAAAATTAGGTCCCTTTCAGCTCAAAAATTCTCTGAATTTCAGGCAACAGGGAACACAAGCTCTGAGAAACTGAGCAAGAACTAGGTGTTCTTGAACTCTACCCAGCCAATCCTTGGATAAGGAAAACCTAGCAGCATAAAAACACGTGAATTCACGAAGAAGAACAACTCCATAGAATGCCCCGCATCAAAGAAGCATCTGGAAATAAGATGTGGGAGACATGAAATCGCTCCCATGTAACTAATCACAGGAAACAGCCTCACTACAGGCCTTTTTTGGAGAAAATTCTAGGCAATACCTCGCATTCAATGGATTCTAAATACACTACTAATGCCATTTTGAAGCTGCAAATAAAGACTGTAGAAACATTCTTAAATATTATAAAGAAAAAAATAAAGATAATACCTGGATGTATCTACTGTTTTCTTCACATCTACTTTAACTGTAAGTGATTTCTTCCTAGGATTCATAGGCGAGGGTTTCACATCAGAAAGTTTTTGACTTTTATCAAGTTGGTTACTGGAACAATTGCTCTCTTTTCTGCAATCCCTTTCTTTCTTTATTTTTTCCTTCCGTTTGTCATTACTAGACCTCAAATCGACATCATTTTTACTTGAATAAGTACAGGCAATGCTGTCTTTCTTACATGGTTTAAAAGGTTCTTTGACTTGTCCATCTTGAGTCTCTCTCCCTCTTCCAGTATTAAAACAATCTAACTCTCTATTTACAGGGCCTTTTTGAAAACTGTATTTTCTATCTTCTTCCTTACAGTACTTCTGAGTTCTCCCATCAGAAAAGTCCTGGTTCCCATCTGAGAGCTTAGGACGTTTGTGACGATAGTCATAGGATACTTTGGTTGCTGAACTGGTCTCTGGGTGTTCCCTCTCAGCATGTCGGTAAATTTGGGGTACGAGGTTCCACTGGTTTGTCTCCTCTTGGTAAGGTGGGAGGGAATGCTCGGGCTTCCACTTTGGGGTCCTGGCAGGCTCTCTGCTTTCATACCTCTCCGCGTCTTTAGGTCTTTTTGATGTGTGTCCATATTTTCTGAAATCACGATCCTCAGGATACCTGTGTTGACATAAAGCAGTTTACACTTGCAATACAGAGAAGAAAGGGAGAATTTATATGTGTAGAATGTTGGGTAGCATGGCTTTAAATGCAGAACGCAGTGGCAAGTTAATCTATAATACCTTAAGCCAATTTTAGAGGTACAAGGCAGTTAAAGAGAAAAATACCATCTTTTAAAAGTATTCTAGCCATCAACATGATTTACTCTAAAAAGAAATACTTCACCAGTACACCGCAACTAAATTACAACGCTTTTTGTCTTTTTAGACAACAGCTTTTCAAGGTGGTTATCTTCAACCATAAAGTAAACAGACTTTTTCACTTCAGGCTTTATACCAAATTACCCAGGTTTAACGTTTTCCTGTACCTCTTCTGAAATGAGCTCCTCGTCTCAAAGCCTTCAGAGCCTCTTCTAGGTGACTGGGAGTACTTTTCTTCTTGTATCCTCTGGTGCCTCAACTCATCTTCATGCCACTTTCCTTCAAATCTAAAAGAATCTGCTATTGACCTCTGAGGTGGTTTCCCTCCTTTTCCACCTCCTCTAATTCTGTGGTCATCAGGACTATACCCTCCTTGCACTTTCTGGGGATAAGAATTCCTCTCATGCTCTTTGTAGAGTATACCCTCTGAGTATTTGGGCATATACTGAGATCTCCTGTTACTGTCTCCTCTTCCAGGTGAATATCCTCGGTGAGGCTTATACATATAAACATTTTCTAAAGAGTTTCTTATGTTAGGGGAAGGTGATCTATGTTCATAAGACTGGTAATATATATTTCCACGAGAGGGAATCCTTGGTTTACTCTGTCCATGTTTCTCACTGTCCATTCTCCAAGCGATGGGTCTTTTTGGATCCTTCCTATATTCACAGCCATAATGCCCGTGAGAATATCTTTGCTTGTAGTGTTCAGCATTTCTAGGTACTGGTGATAAAGACCTATGTAAACAAACACAGAAAAGTGTAATCCATTTAAAGATAATCGTGTCTCAATATGACCTACAGAAAACATTTGCTTTTCCTAGGATCCCTCAGCTTCTTCCACTCAAACTAAATTCATCAATTTGCTACATCTGCATTCTAAATTGTACATCTGGGGGTCTGATTATGGTACCTGCCAATCAGCAAGCATACTCTTTCCATCTGAACTAACGTATTTCATGTGCTTATCCAAATGAGCTGCGCGCACCTGTCCCACTGGAGGAGGGCCAGCTTAGGTACACAGCAGAATCAATTTTGGAAGACTGCTGACAGCAAAGTTCTGGCAAAACAAGATGCAGTGACTTCAAAGGGCCAGTCAGCAAAAGCTTACATCTGGTTCAAAGGCCAGGTAAGAAACAAGCAGGGAGGCATGATTCACACAAATCAATGTATAGGAGGGTCTCCAGCAAACCGAACATTACCTCTAAAAATAAATTAGAGTGAAGATTTAATGATGCTACAACTCAAACTCAGACCCAAGCCAGGCCCAGAGTTTCTCCAGTTGATTGTCTACTTTCTCTACTAAAGCTGTATCAAGGAAGAAAACACATGTACTTAACCGGGGGAGAAAGGGGAACGAGAGGGTCTTAAGACTTGAATCTCATGCTCAGCTCCTCCATAAATACCTCTAACATAGGTAAGTTGCTTTTATTTCCCAGATCTGTTCTCTTGCATATCAATGGAAAGATGAGCTGTTCGAACAGAGCTTGTAACTTTGGTGAAGTTATACTTTAAAGCAGCTATAATGCTCTTCGGGGACAGCACATCCTTTCTGGAACTACCGTCTCCATACCTCTCAGCATTGCCAACATTGAGGTTTGTGTTTCCAATAAGAAGGAACGCTTTTGTATCCAGGGAAACCAGTCTGGGTTGCCTAGGCTTAAAGAGAGCTGTGCCACTATCTGGGACACAATAAAGTTCCATTTTGCACCTGGGGACCTTTCCCCGCATCTGACCTGCCCAATTTCTCCATCTCCTCCCTGAGGGTTTGATGTCTTCTAATCAACGAGGAAGCGATCCTTGCAGCTTCTGTTATGGCTCTCTCTCAGAAGCTGCCATGGAGTTGGTACAACCATGAGTGAGTCCCTTTCTTTCCTATGGTAAATCTGTGACCTCCCTACAAGAAAGGAGGCAGATCTACCTTCCTCATTTACCTACTGGGACTTATATACTGAACTTGGCAATATTGCCCTATGGAGTCACCAAGCTAGACATACTAGCAAATGTTATTTAGCTGAAGCAGAAACTCCGCCATCCAGCTAGCTACAGCTCATCGCAGGTAGAAGCAACTGGAGCCTCTGAGGACTTTCTGGAAGATTTCATCTCTTTCACAGCTAAGGAGAAAAGCTGGCAGCCAGAGGCAGAGGTCTTCCAGTCTGGACAAAATTCCCAATATCTGACTTTTAATTCTTACTTCACATTCAATATTGGTTTAATTCTATATTTTGTACCATTAATGTTTTATTGTATAGAGTCCCTTCCTTCTGAAGAAGGTTGCTAGAATAGTTGCTATTGTTTTTGGTTCTCCTAAAGGAACAAAAAAGACTCAAGGAGTCTTTTGGGAGATAATTCTCCACAGTCTCTTGAGTTCTGCATGCCTTGTGAGCAGAGGCACTGATGAACTTTGTTCTAAGGCAAAACAGGGTTGGAAGATAGAGATAAGGTCTCCCTTGGGGACAAAGGGCCGATGTGTTTGCTGTCCAGGACAGTAAGATAAATGTTTCCTCCAAAGCAAAGGCTGCATCGGTTTATCTGCAGCCCCTGATAAGGGACTCATGCTCCTCAGCTGTCTTGTAACTCCACTGCCTGTATGGAAACCTCGCTGCCTCAGTGTCCACCCAGCCAGTGGCTCTGCAGTGCCAGCCCTCAGGGGACCCAGAGGATAAGGAGAATGACAGGAACATGAAGCTCAAGCTGCTTGCCATACTGTGAGTAATAAAGGCCTTTGTCTCTGACCCAAGAGTGTCCTGTGGCAGGCTAATAATGTGTTAGCTTGCAAGTAGGGTAAAACATCAGATCCTTTAAAGTTCTTAACAAAGAAACTTGAGAAGGAACCCGGAAACCAGGCACTGAGCTTGGCAGGGTCTCTTGTGCCCCTCACCAGGGCCTTTTGTGTTATTAAGAAATGGCCTCTTGATAACCTGTTAAAATCATTCACTTCTTTACATTCCCTTTTCTTTCTCAAGTTCCTTACCATTCCAAGTTGCTCCTGAATGAATTACAAAATGAAAACTGTTGACAAAATGATTGATTAGTCACTGCATAACCAAAACACGTAAGCACAATGGGCAAGTTATCTAACATGAAGAATCTTCGTCTGCCTTTTTTGTGTGAAATGGTGGTCTTTTTTAAGTCCTGGAACATGCTAGTCACATTTACAGCTCGGCGCCTTTGCTCTTGCTCTTGCTCTCCCCTTTAACTAGAATACTTCTCTTCACTCTTTCTGCCTTTAGAAGTTCCACCCATCCTGAAATGCCCAGTTAAAATTGTTTTCATCTCTTCTTTGAAGACTTTCTTAGTACCCCCCTTTCCCTCCACAAAAACAGAAGTATTTCCTCGCTAGAAATCCAGAACCCTTTGTCCCAGTAAGTAGTGCAGCACTTTCCCCACTGTATCATAGCTGGCCATGGTGTCAATCTCCCAGCCCAACCACATGCTTGCTGAGGCCACAGAAGATGGCGTATTTGCCTTTATAGACCAACAACCTGCCTGTAGCAGGTGTACAATAAAGATTGGTTAAATTGTTCCAATATAATGATACATACTTTTGATACTACCAAGCAGGAAAGAGGAGAAATACATATAATCCAACTATTCAAAACTTTATTATTCTGCCATGAAGAAGAAAGAGGAAACTCCCTATTTTCTAACTTGAAATTTCTTCAAACATATTCATTGTGAAAAAATAAAATGAAATACATATTGAGGAGTTCTAAACCACTCACTAATTCAAAAAATGTAATACTCTCAAAGATGTTTCTCACTCTCTCTTGCTGTGGCCACTGCATTGCTTTTCATTATGGATTAACTCTAGCTACCTGCTATGATTAAACAAAGCTGCCAGCTACTAGAATCTAGAAATACAACCTCTACCATGATAAAGTACCTAATGTGAATAATCAGGTCCCATGAGCTTATTAAGAGTTTACTAGTACTGGTGAAATTGAAAGTCACAGCACATCCCAAATGCAAGCTTACTCTGCTAAGAATTGCTCACCTGTGTTTCCACCTGGGGGATCTAGATCGTGACCGCGCCATCCTTTGACACGTGAGCCACTATCCACTTTTTACACTGCAAAGAAATACAGGATTAGCAAGTTTGAAGAAAGAGCCTGCTATTTGCTCTAAATCACAGCAAATGCTGACAATTTATTTAAACCCTTTGTGCCTCAGTTTCCTCATCTATAACATGGAAAAATAATAATAGCACCCCTTATTACTGGAATATTGTCAGGATAAAATGAATTAAATCAGGGATCAGTAAACTCTGCCTGCAAAGTGCCAAATAGTAACTATTTTAGGCTTTGCAGGCCATATAAAGTCTCTGTCACACCTGTTTCTTCTTTTTTTTAAAGCAACTATTTAAAAATGTTAAAATGTGACAACATTGAGATCTGTCATAAGTATAAAATCCACATCAGATTTCAAAGATTTCATATAAAAAACATAAAATATTTCATTAATGCATTTCCAATATTAATCACATGTTGAAATGATACCTTGAATATACTAGGTTAAAGGCACTGTATTATCAAAAGTAATTAAAATTAAAAATACAAACTCTATTTAGATTAAGGGTCATACAAAAATAGGCCCGGCAAACCAAATGCACTGTAGTTTAATGACATCTAAATTAAATCATAAAAAGGGCTTATTGGTGTCTGGCACATAGCAATTGCTAAATAAGTATTCCAAAAACAGGAAAAATTACCCAGAATTCCTCTACCTGAATACAAGCACTACTACTTTCTTGTCTTCCAACATGTACAGAAACACTTCATATAATCACAGTTAAAATGTTTAGGAATACATGATGGTATACCTGCTTTTTAAATATGTGGATTCTAAGAATTACCCTTTCTTTTTTTTAATTTAATTTTTTTTTTAGACAGGGCTTTGCTGGGACCACAGCATACACAAGCACACCTGACTAAGTTTTGTATTTTTGGTAGACACAGGGTTTTGCCATGTTGCCCAAGTTGGTCTGGATCTCCTGAGCTCAAGCAATCCTCTCACCTTGGCCTCCCAGAGTGCTGGGATTACAGGCATTAGCTACCATACACGGTCAGAGTTACAATTTCTAATACTCAACTCCTGCCTAACTTTCCACCAGACAAACATACCAAAAATGTAATTGAACATTTCGTTTGTTTCTGGTTTTTTGCTAAAACAAATAATTCATATTCATTGTATGGGTACATCACATTTTGTTCATTCATTCATCTCTCCAAGCACATTTGGGTTGTTTCTACCTTTCAGCTATTATAAATAATGCTCTTGTGAACATTTGTGTACAAGTTTTTGTGTGGACATATGTTTTGATTTCCTTGGGTATATACCTAGGAATGGAATTACCGGGTCACTTGGTAACTCTATGTCTAACTTTTCGAGGATATGCCAAACTTTCCAAAGTAGCTACACCATTTTACATTCCCACCAGCAGTGTATGAGAGTTCCAATTTTTCTACATCCTCACCAACACTTGCAATTATATTTTTGACTATGGCCAACCTAGTGGGTATGAAGTGGTATCTCACTGTGGATTTGATTTGCATTTCCCTAATGACTAATGGAGAGTAACCTTGAAACATGTAAGAAACTATGAAACTAATCATGCCTCCTTTCCTTTAGTCATTTCAGTTTAAACGTGTTTTAAAAAGTAATTCAAAAGAAAAAAAAATCAGCTGTGTATACTAACATGTTCATATCAGTTTTATTTATAATAGGAAAGAAAAAAGGCCCAACAAAATAACCCAAATGCTCAACAAAAAAGATTAAACAAATGTGAGATACATACATCTAGTTGCTTCCTACCTTTCTCCTAGCCTTATATATGTCTTTTCCTCCACACACCCTACTAGTCCCCCACACCACACTACTCGCTTTCCCTGATCAGGCTGCGCTGGTCCAGCACATGGATGGCCTTCCCTCAGTTGGCTTGACAAACCCCGATGCTTTCCTGACTGTGTAACAATCACATCCTCTGGGACTCTTTCCTGGACTTTTTTTTTTCCCCCTCTAGGTTTCTTTCTCCTTGGGAATTCTGGGTTTATTTTGCAATTATTTCAACACATTATAATTTACATAATTGTATTTATTTCAATAGCCAAAAGACTCCATTATCACAGAACACAAAACTCAAATGACCTATGAACGTATGAGATGTTCAACTTAATTAGCAATTGGGAAAATACAAATTAAGATCATAGTCATTTGATATGCCAAAGGGCTATGATCACCCATCAGATAGGCCAATAATGTTTTTTAAGTTGTGTATTTCAAAGTGTTGGCAAAGGTGTGTGACAATAGGAACTCTCAGTTACTGCTAGGTAAACTATACATGGTATGGTATAACCAGTTTGAAAATACCGTTGTCCCTTGGTATACTCAGGGGATTGGTTCCAGAACCCCCACATATGCCAAAATCCATGCACATCCAAGTCTCTCTGTATAGGCAGCTTTCGCATATCTCAAATGCTGTATTTTCTATACATGTTTCACTGGAAAAAACTCCACGTATAAGTGGACCAACACAGTTCAATCTTGTTCAAGGTTTTTTTTTTAAGACGGAGTCTCGCTCTGTCGCCAGGCTGGAGTGCAGTGGTACTATCTCAGTTCACTGCAACCTCTGCCTCCCAGGTTCAAGCGATTCTCCTGCCTCAGCCTCCCAAGCATCTGGGACTACAGGTGCACACCACCAGGCCCAGCTAATTTATTGTATTTTTAGTAGAGACGGGGTTTCACCACATTAGTCAGGATGGGCTCGATCTCTTGGCCTCGTGATCCGCCTGCCTTGGCCTCCCAAGGTGCTGGGATTACCTGCATGAGCCACTGCGACCGGCCAACACACAGTTCAAACCTGTGTTGCTCAAGTGTCACCTGCAGTTTGGAAATACCCAATAAAGTTGTACATGCCCATATCCCACAGCCTAGCAATTCCATGCAGAAATATATTTTGGAGTAGTTCTCAAACTTTAGTGTACAGTAGAATCGCCTGGAGGGCTGGTTAAAACACAGATTGCTGGGCCCTATCTCTGGGGTGGGCCTCACTCTAGCAGGTTCCCAGGTGATGTGGATGCTGCTGGTCCAAGGGCTATAGAAGAACTGGTTTTAAAGGAAAAGTGGAGATCACTTGGGAGAAAATATTTACAAGTGAGATTTATTGCATGTGATAAAAGAAGTAAGCTAGGAATATTTTCCTTTGCCCAATGTCAAAATTAGCTTTATTAAAATTCAAACTGGCCAGGTGTGGTGGCTCACGCCTGTAATCCCAGCACTTTGGGAGGCTGAGGTGGGTGGATCATGAGGGCAAGAGAGGGAGACCATCCTGGCTATCACAGTGAAACCCTGTTTCTACTAAAAACACAAAAAATTAGCCAGGCATGGTGGTACGTGCCTATAGTCCAGCTACTCGGGAGGCTGAGGCAGGAGAATAACTTGAACCTGGGAGGCAGAGGTTGCAGTGAGCCAAGATTGCGCCATACACTCACTCCAGCCTGGGTGACAGAGCGAGACTCTGTCTCAAAAAAAAAAAAAATTCAAACGATTTATTCAAAGATGGTGAAGTGACAGAGCGAGACTCTGTCTCAAAAAAAAAAAAAAAAATTCAAACGATTTATTCAAAGATGGTGAATTTTATTGCATATAAATTATACCTCAAAGCTGTAAAAGCATTAGCTTTGGGGTGATGAAAATATTCTAAAATTAGATCAGATATTATGGAAATGGTTGTATAAGTCTGCAAGCATACTAAAAACCAATCAAATACACACTTTAAACCAGTAAATTATAAAGCTGTTTTTTTTGTTTTTTTGTTTTTTTGAGACGGAGTTTCGCTCTTGTTACCCAGGCTGGAGTGCAATGGCGCGATCTCGGCTCACCGCAACCTCCGCCTCCTGGGTTCAGGCAATTCTCCTGCCTCAACCTCCTCAGTAGCTGGGATTACAGGCACACGCCACCATGCCCAGCTAATGTTTTTGTATTTTTAGTAGAGACGGGGTTTCACCGTGTTGACCAGGATGGTCTCGATCTCTTGACCTCGTGATCCACCCGCCTCGGCCTCCCAAAGTGCTGGGATTACAGGCTTGAGCCACCGTGCCCGGCCTTATAAAGCTGTTTTTTAAAGGTAACTTCGTTTGCAATTGCTTAGTGGACATCAGCTGGTAATGAGAAGTCTCAATCCAGGTACCTAATAGATAAGAGAGGGGGGTTTAATTTAAACATGCAGCCTGAGCTAAGAATGGTTTTTACATTTTAAAGGGTTGTTGAAGAAGAAGAAGAAGAAGAAGAAGAAGAAGAAGAAGAAGAAGAAGTAGTAGTAGTAGTAGTAGTAGTAGTAGTAGTAGTAGTAGTGACAGAGACTGTGTATGGTCCACAAAGCCTAAAATATTTACCATATATGTATTTTTTTTTTGAGATGGAGTCTCACTCTGTCACCCAGGCTGCAGTGCTGCAATCTTGGCTCATTGCACCTCCACCTTCTGGGTTCAAGTGATTCTCATGCCTCAGCCTCCCAAGTAGCTGGGACTACAGGCATGCGCCAACACGCCTGGCTAATTTTTGCATTTTTAGTAGAGACAGGGTTTCACCATGTTGGCCAGGCTGGTCTTGAACTTTTGGCCTCAAATGATCTGCCGTCTCAGCCTCCCGAAGTGCTGGGATTACAGACGTGAGCCACCACACCCAGCGTACTATATGGCTCTTTACAGAAAAAGTTTGCTGATCCCTGATTTAAACTAAGTTACATGTGACTAGCAAAGTCAAAGGGATCAGGGCTTTGGGAGAGATGGAGAGAAAAGATGGAAACATCAGTAGAGTTTGTGGCTAGGGAGATGTCAGTAACAGAAAACAAATAAGTTTATATTGCTACCTCAGAGTAAACCGTGAAGGGCCAGGAGCAGTGAACAAACCTGTCTGACCCTGAACATAGAAAGGAGACAACTGGACAGCAGGGCCACTGAATCCCAGGAGGATGCTGAAAAGGACACTGGTGCTAAAAGAGGCCAACCCCCCAGGACAGCACTGGACACACCCCCCTCCCCAGCTAGACTCAGTCCCACCAATTCTCTTTCTTCTACAACAGTGCTTTCCCCTCTCCATGAGATCATTCCCATCACCATACAAACTTACATAATTCTTCCATCTCTCTGGAATCACATCCCTGAGGCTACCACCCTGTCTCTCCTTTCACAACCAAAGTCTCCCAGAGGGCTACCTGTATGCCTCAGTCATAATCTCCGACTCTTATCTCATCCTTGCTTGACCTCACAGAAACCTGGCTTTCCACCCACTGCTGCACTGAACTGCTCTAGCCAGGGTCATTAATGAAATCCATGTTACTAAATCCAATGGTCAATTCTCCTCCTCCTCTTTGTCCTCCTAGTGGGAACTTTCTTTTTAACTATTATTTTTAATTTATTTTTTTGAAACAGGGTCTTGCTCTGTCATCCACGTGTGATCCTGCAGCGCCACCATCACAGCTCACTGCAGCCTTGACCTCCTAGGCGCAATCAATCCTCCTGACTCAGTCTTCTAAATAGCTAGGACTACAGGTGCATGCCTAGCTAATTTTTAAAAATTTTTTGTAGAGATAGGTCTCAATATGTTGCCAGGCTGGTCTCAAACTCTTAGGCTCAAGTGATCCTCCTGCCTCAGCCTTTCAAAGTGTAGGGATTACAGGCGTGAACCACCACACCTGGCTGCCAGGAGCACTGAACACACCCTCCTGGAAACATTTTCTTCACTTAGATTCCAGAATACTATACTTTCTTTGTTTTCCTCCTACCTCTATAACAATTCCTTCTGTCTCTTTTGCCAACATCTTCCCCTTCATCACCCTGACCCTTAAGAGTGAAGCCAGTCTTCCTCTAAATAGTGACTTTGGTCTTTGGATTGTGTCTATATTCTCATTCACTCTCATGCATTTAAATACTCTCTATAAACTAATAACCCCAAATTTATATCTCCAGCTCACATCCATCCCATGCACCCCAGTCTTGCATATCCAACAGCCCACTGGATTCTGTAAACATGTCCACTAGCAAACTCCTGATCTCCCTCCAAAATCTCTCCTCTTACAGTCTGTCCCATCTCAGTAAATGGCAGCTCCATCCTTCCAGTTTTCAACAAAGAGGAAATACAAATGTCCAATAAACACATGAAAAGATACTCGACCCCACTAAGAATCCAGGAAATAAAATTAAAATAATGAGATATTATTTCATACTCATGAGATTTGCAAAAATCTAAAAGTCTGATGGCACCCATGTATTGACGAGAGAATGGGAAAACAGAATTTATTTTCTTTTTTTTGAGACGGAGTCTCACTCTGTCACCCAGGCTATAGTGCAGTGGTGCAATCTCGGCTTACTGCAGCCTCCGCCTCCCGGGTTCCAGTGATTCTCCTGACTCAGTCTCCATAGTAGCTGGGATTACAGGCATGTGCCACCACGCCCAGCTAATTTTTATATTTTTAGTAGAGACGGGGTTTCACCATGCTGGCCAGGCTGGTCTCAAACTCCTGACCTCAGGTGATTCACCTGCCTCGGCCTCCCAAAGTGCTGGGATTACACGTAAGAGCCACCGCACCCAGCCAAGAAAACAGAATTTCTTACCTGAGAAAATTTTCCCCCCCAAAAACCATGAAGCAAAAGGAAACAGTAAATCTGTAGAGGCATACTTCATTTTATTGTGCTCTCCCTTACTGTACTTCACAGATACGACACTTTACAAATTGAAGGTCTGTGGCAACCCTGCATTGAGCAAGTCTATCAGCGCCATGTGTCCAAGCTCATGTGTTCACTTCTTATCTCTGTGTCATGTTACATTTTGATCATTCTCAAAATATTTCCAAATTCTTCCTTTTATATCTGTTACGATGATCTGTGATCTTTGATGTTACTATTGTAATTGGGGGCACCATGAACCATGCCCATATAAGATGGTGAATATAATCAATAAAAGTAGTGTGTGTTCTGATGGGTCATTCTTCCTCCTCTCTCCCTTTCCTTAGGACTCCCTACTCCCTGAGACACAATAGTATTGAAATTAGGACTATTAATAATCCTACAATGGTCTCTTAAGTGTTCGAATGAAAGGAAGAGTCACACATCTCATGTTAAATCAAAAGCTAGAAATGATTAAGCTTAGTGAGGAAGGCTTATCGAAAGCTGGGATAGGCCAAAAGCTAGGCCTCTTGGGTCAAACAGCCAAGATGTGGATGCAAAGAAAATGTTCTTGAAAGAAATTAAAAGTGCTACTTCAATGAACACATGAATAAAAAAGTGAAACAGCCTTACTGCTGATATGGAGAAAGTCTGAGTGGTCTGGATAGAAGCTCAAACCAGTCACAATGTTCTCTTATGCCAAAGCCCAAACCAGAGCAAGACTCTTAACTCCATTCAATTCTGTGAAGGCTGAGAGAGGTAAGGAAGATGCAGAAGCAAAGTTGGAAGTTAGCAGAGGTTGGTTTGTGAGGTTTAAGGAAAGAAGCCATTGCCATAACATCAAAGGGCAAACTGAAGCAGCAAGTGCTGACAGAGAAGCTGCAGCAAGTTACCCAGAAGATCACTGATGAAGCTGGTTACATTAAACAACAGGTTTTCAGTGTAGATGAAACAGCCTTCTGGAAGAAGATAGGACTTTCACAATTAGAGAGGTAAATGCCTGGCCTCAAACCTTTAAAGGACAGGCTGACTCTCTTGTTAGGGGCCAATGCAGCTGTGACTTTAAAATGAAGCCAATGCTCATTGACCATTCTACAAATCCTGGGGCCCTTAAGAATTACACTAAATCTACTCTGCCTGTGCTCCATAAATGGGACAACAAAGCCTGAGTGACAGCACATTTGTTTACAGCATGGTTTACTGAAGACTTTAAGCCCACTGCTGAGACCTATTGCTCAGAAAGAAAAAGAAAGATTCCTTTCAAAATATTACTGCTCACTGGCAATGCGCCTGGTCACCCAAGAGCTCTGACAGAGATATACAAGGAGATTAATGCTGTTTTTGTGCCTGCTAACACAACATTCGTTCTGTAGCCCATGGATCAAGGAGTAATTTTGACTTTCAAGTCTTGTTATTTAAGAAATATGTTTTGTAAGACTATAGCTGCCATAGATAGTGACTCCTCTGATGGATCTGGGGAAAGTCAATTGAAAACCTTCTTGAAAGGATTCACCAATCTAGACGCCATTAAGAACATTCATGATTCATGGGAGGAGGTCAAAATATCAATATTAACAGGAGTTTGGAAGAAGTTGATTCCAACTCTCACGGATGATTTTGAGGAGTTCAAGACTTCAGTGGAGCAAGTCAATGCAGATGTGGTAGAAACATCATGAGAGCTAGAATTGGAAGTGGAGCCTGAAGATGTGACTGAATTGTGGCAATCTCATGATCAAACTTGGATGTATGCAGAGTTGCTTCATATGGACAAGCAAAGAAAGTAGTTTCTTGATTGGAACCTCCTCCTGGTAAAGATGCTATGAACATTGTTGAAATGATAAAAAAGGATTTAGAACATTACATATGCTTAGTTGATAAAGCAGTGGCAGGGTTTGACAGGTTTACTTTAATTTTGAGAGTCCTACTGTGAGTAAAATGCTATCCAACAGCATCTATGCTACAGAGAAATATCTTTTTTTTTTTGTATTTCATTTTTTTCAGAGATGGGGTTTCACTTTGTTGCCCGGGATGGTCTAGATCTCCTAGCCTCAAGAGATACTCCTGCCTTGAACTCCCAAAGTGCTGGGATTACAGGTGTGACCCACAGCATCCAGCCAGAGAAATCTTTTGTAAAAGGAAGAGTCAATTGATGCAACAAACTTTATTGCTGTCTTATTTTAAGAAACTGCCCTAGGTTGGGCATGGTGGCTTATGCCTGTGATTCCAGCACTTTGAGAGGCTGAGGCAGGCGGATCACTTGAGGCCAGGAGTTCAAGACCAGCCTGGCCAACATGGTGAAACTCCATTTCTACTAAAAATAGAAAAATTAGCTAGGTGTTGTGGTACACACTTGTAATCCCAGCTACTTGGAAGACTGAGGCAGGAGAATCACTTGAACCTCCAGGAGGCGGAGGTTGTAGTGAGCCAAGACGGCGCCACTGTACTCCAGCCTGGGTGACAGAGCAAGGCTCCGCCTCAAAAAAAAATTGCCCTAGCTACCCCAACCTTCAACAACCAACCCCTGATCAGTGATCAGCCCTTAACACTAAGGCAAGGCTCTTCGTCGGCAGAAAAATGATGCCTCTCTGAAGGCTTAGAGGACCATCAGCATTTTTTTTCAGCAATAGTGTATTTTTTAATTAAGGCATGTACATTGTTTTAGACATAATGCTATTGTACACTTAACAAACTACAGCATAGCAGAAACATAACTTTTATACGCACCAGTAAACAAAAAAAAACTGTGTGACCTGCTTTATTACAATATTCGTTTTATTGTGGTGGTCTGGAAACAAACCCACAATATCTCTGAAAATACAACAAATTAGCCAGGTGGGGTGATGCATGCCTGTAGTCCCAGCTATTCAGGAGGCTGAAGCACGAGAATCACTTGAACCCGGGAGGCAGAGGTTGCAGTGAGCCAAGATTGCACCACTGCACTCCAGCCTGGGCGACAGAGTGAGACTTCATCTCAA
>NW_022436957.1:15714409-15719855 GCF_009761245.1 Sapajus apella
AGGTGGGTTTAAGGAATACTGGGAGGAAAAAAAGGTATACCAGATATTAAGAGGTTACACAAATCAACACAGGGTGCTAAGACAACTGGATATCCACAAGCAAAAGGCTAAAGTTTGACCCTACCTCACAACATATATAAAAATTAACTCAAAATGGATCAAGAACCTAAACGCAAGAGCTAAATCTATAAATCGTACAAGAAAACATAGAAATAATCTGCATTATCTTGGATCAGGAAATGATTTCTAATTAGGACATCAAAAACAAAGCAACATTATTTCCAATTGCTGCTACAAAAAAATCAAAAGAAAACAAAAAACAAAGCAACAAAAGAAAAAATAGATAAATTGGGCATTATCAAATTAAAAAACATTTACAATGTAAAGGTCCATCAAGAAAGTGAAAAGACAATCCACAGAATGGGAGAAAATTTTTTGCAAATCTGATAAGGGATTGTATCCATAATCTATAAAGAACTTTTACAACTCAATAATAAACAATTAACCAAATTTTCAAAAGAACAAAGGAGATGAATAGACATTTCTCCAAAGAAGATATACAAATGAGCAATAAGCACATAACATCACTAATCATTAGGGAAATGCAAATCAAAACCATAATGGATACCACTTCACACCAGTAAGGACAGCTATAATTAAAAAGATAATAATCAAGGACGTAGAGATATCAGAACCCTGGTACATTCCTGGTAGAAATGTAAAAGAGTAGCCACTTGGAAAAGTTTAGCAGTTCCCACACAAGTTAAAACACAGAGTTACTATACGACCCATCTATTCCACTCCTAGACAGATAACCAGGAGAAATGAAAACATATGTCTACACAAAACTTGTATGCAAATATTCATAGGAACATTTTTCATAATAGCCAAAAGGTGGAAACAAACCAAATGTGCATCGAGATGAATGAACATAATGTAGTATTAATATACCCATGCAATAAAATATGTACCATTTGACCATAAAAGGGAACGAAGTACCAATACATGCTACAACACAAACCGTGAAAACATTATGCTAAGCGAAAGAAGCCAGTCACAAAAGACCACTATTACATGATTCCCTTAATGTGATATGTCCAGAATAAGCAAATCTATAGAAACAAAAAGTAGGCTGGTGGTTGCCTGGGTGGAAGGAGGGGTGGAGGGGATGGGAAATGATGGCTAATGGGCACAGTTTCTTTTTGGGGTGAAGAAAATGTTCTAAAATTACACTGTGGTGATGGTTACACAACTCTATGAATATACTAAAAAACACTGAATTGTACACTTTAAATGGGTAAATTGTGGTATGTTAATTCTATCTCAACAAAGCTGTTACAGAAAAAAAAAATCAACTGACAGAGATTCCACACTAAATGTGAATTCAGCATTTACAAATGCAAAGAATAAAAATTCCCCAGGAAAGCCTTTGCAACAAAGAAACCACAGGCTGGGTGTGGTGGCTCATGCCTGTAATCTCAACACTTTTGAAGGCCAGGCAGGCAGACAGCTTGGGCCCAGAAGTTCCAGACCAGCCTGGGCAACCCCCATCTCCAAAAAAAAAAAGCCACACTCCCATCACAAAAATGCACCAATTCAGAGCCCACAGAAAAAGAGAGTTCTTTCTCTTTTCTACAATCAGCAGAAAAGAGAGAAGGGGAAGGTAGACCTGAAGAGACCATCATGGATTATTATCTTGGCCACAGTGGGTAGGTGTCATCTATTATTGCCAGTTCTCCAGGAAGGAGGAGCACGAAGTAGATACAGAATTCCACAGTTGCCTATTATTATCCTACTTTGATCACATGGATGCAATTTCACTCACACACATACACAGAGAGAGAGAGAGAGAGAGAGAGAGAGAGACAGAAATAAGCAAACAAAGGAGTGAGGGCATTTTAAAAGGTGTAATCACAAAGGTAAATGATTAGAACAAAAATGCAAAACCTTCCTAAATACCCCTCCCCCACATACACATCCTACTTTTTGTAGTAAAAGAGCAAAATATCTACCTCTCATAGAGAAATGGCAAACATAACAAATACACATAATTATAAAATACTATGATGGATTTGAGGTCAAATATATCAGTCCTAACAATAAATGTGAGTGGGCTTAATCCACCTATTGCAATAAAAATTTTCAATCTGACTAACAAAAGAAACCTCAACGAGTTTTACAATACAAAAAACATATCTAAACCAAAGTGATTCTTTTTTTTTCCTTTTTAATTTTGAGACGGAGGCTCTCTCTGTTGTCCAGGCTGGAGTGCAGTGGCACAATCTCGGCTCACTGCAACCTCCACCACCAGGATTCAAGCGATTCTCATGCCTCACCCTCCCAAGTAGCTGGGACTACAGGCGTGTGCCACCATGCCCAGCTAAGTTTTTTTTGTATTTTTAGTGGAGATGAGGGTTCACCATGTTGGCCAGGGTGGTCTCGAACTCCTGACCTCAGGTGATCCGCCCACCTTGGCCTCCAAAAGTGCTGAGATTACAGGCATGAGTCACAACACCCAGCCCCAAAGTGATCCTGAACAGCTAAAAATAAAAGGCTAGACCAAGCATAGTGGCTCACACCTGTAACTCCAGCACTTTGAGAGGCCAAGGCAGGCGGGTGAATCACCAGAGTTCAGGAGATCGAGACCAGCTGGGCCAACATGGCGAAACCCTGTCTTCACTAAAAATACAAAAAATTAGCTGGGCATGGTGGTGTGCGCCTGTAGTCCCAGCGACTCAGGAGGCTGAGGCAGAAGAACTGTTTGAACTCGGGAGGCGGAAGTTGCAGATCATACCACTGCACTCCAGCCTGGGCAACAGAGTGGGACCCAGTCTCTAAATAAATAAATATATGGCTGGAAAAAGTATACCACATAAATGGAAACCAAAAGAGAGTAGGCGGCCAGTGGGGAGTGGCTCTTGCTTGTAATCCCAGCACTTTTGGAAGCCAAGGCAGATGGATCACCTGAAGTCAGGAGTTCGAAACCAGCCTGGCCAACATGATTAAACCCCATCTCTACTAAAAATACAAAACTTAGCCCAGTGTAATGGCGGGTGCCTGCAATCCCACCTACTCGGGAGGCTCAGGCAGGAGAATTGCTTGAAGCCTTGAAGGTGGAGGTTGCAGTTAGCCGAGATTGCGCCACTGCACTCCAGCCTGGGCGACTCCTTGCGGGGAGGAAGAGTAAGGATGGCAATCCTGGTCCCAGGGCAAAGCAGAATCCAAGCCCTAAAGCATTAACTGTGACACAAAAAGATACTTTTTAAATGCTAAAAGCCACACCCCACAATGAAGATAGAACATATATTTATTTAGGCGGCTCACACCTATAATCCCAGCACTTTAGGAGGCTGAGGCAGGTGGATCACCTGAGGTGAGGAGTTTGAGACCAGCCTGGCCAACATAGTGAAACCCTGTCTCTACTAAAAATACAAAAATTAGATGGGTGGGGTGGCAGGCATTTGTAATCCCTGCTACTCAGGAGGCTGAGGCAGGAGAATTGCTTGAGCCAAGGAGGCAGAGGTTGCAGTGACCTGAAATTGCACCACTGCACTCCAGCCTAGGCAACAAGAAGGAAACTCTGCTTATATACATATATATATATATATATAATATATTTTTATATATATTATATAAACATAACACAGCAATCACCTTCATGAGACAAAAACTACAAGAGATGTAAGGAGACACTGTAACCACACTAGTAATAGGAGACTTCAGTACACCATTCTTTGTACAAGACATATTAGGTAAACCAAATATAAGGAGATTTAAGATCTAAACAGCATACTCAATAGAGTAATTCTTAGGGATGTTTATAAAACTCTACACTCTGACACTAGTGAATACAGTTTCTTCTCAACTACTCACATCACATTCACCAAAATAATCATATATGAGGTCATAAAGAAAAAATATTTCCACTTCAATAAAGTGTAAATATTACAAACAACGGATGTGATTGTAATGCAATAAAACTAGAATTTACTAACAAAAATTTTAAAAACAGAAAGCCTTTTCCATCTAGAACTTTAATAGCCTCCTATTAAGCAACTCCTGGGTATTCTAGAACTAAAATTATACATTTTTAAAGAAATAATGACACTAAAACACTACATTATCAGATTCTTTTTTATTTCTTTTTTTTTTAAAGGCTAGTTAAGTGAACCTGCAGGAGTGAAGAAGGAACAAAGAAATCTATAACTGGTTGTCATCATTAGTTGTAAATACCACTGCACTAGAACCAGCCTACACATCCAATTCTATAGCATGCATTTAAAGCAGTAATCAGAGGAAAATTCATTGCACTAAACACAATTATCAGTAAAAATAAAAGAATAAAAACAAATAAATTTGATTCCAAGGTCACAAAGACTTAAAAATAGTCTGGACGCAATGGGCTCACACCTGTAATCCCAGTGCTTTGGAAGGCTAAGGCGGGAAGATCACTTGAGGCCAGGAGTTTGAGACTAGCCTGGGAAACATAACAAGACCCTGTCTCTACAAAAAAATAATTGTAGAGACAATTTAACCTAGACAATTGTACAGACAAGATTTAACCTAGCTAAAAAAAATTAGCTAGGTGTGGTGGCACACACCTGTAGTCCTAGCTTCTTGGGAGGCTAAGGCAGGGGGATTGCCAAAGCCCAGGAATTCAAGGCTACAGTGAGCTATGATTGAGCACTGCACCCCAGCTTGGGTGACAGGGTGGGACCCTGCCTCAAAAAAAAAAAAAAAAGAAAAAAGAAAAAACTTTAAAAATAACAAAATAAACCAAAAGAAAGGACATAGAAGGAAATAATAAAGATGAAAGTAGGCCAAGCACAGTGGCTCATGCCTGTAATCCCAGCACTATGGGAGACAGAGGCAGGAGGATTGTTTGAGTCCAGGAGTTCAAGACTAGCCTGGGCAACATAGGGAGACCTTGTCTCTACAAAAAAATAATGAACAAAATTAGCCAAGTGTGGTGGTGCACCACTGCAGTCCCAGCTACTTGGGAGGCTGAGGTGGGAGGATTGCTTGAGCCCAGGGAGGCTGCAGTAAGCTGAGACAGTGCCACTACACTCAAGTCTGAGTGACAGAGACCCTGTCTCAGGAAAAAAAACAAAAAAGATGAAAGTAGAAGAAAAGAATGAGAAAAAAAAAGAGAGAAAAACATATCTAATCAATAATTCAAAATTCTGTAGTTTTTGAAAAAAATAAACTACTAGATAAGAGGAAAAAAGCACAAAAACACAAAATGAGAAATGGCATGGAGGAAATAAGATGAAAAATTTTAAAAATAATAAAGGAGGCCGGGCTCGGTGGCTCACGCCTGTAATCCCAGCACTTTGGGAGGCCGAGGTGGGTGGATCACGAGGTCAAGAGATCGAGACCATCCTGGTCAACGTGGTGAAACCCCGTCTCTACTAAAAATACAAAAATTAGCTGGGCATGGTGGTGC
>NW_022436957.1:15719955-15758050 GCF_009761245.1 Sapajus apella
GCCTCCCAAAGTGCTGGGATTACAGCACTTTGGGAGGCCGAGGTGGGTGGATCACGAGGTCAAGAGATCGAGACCATCCTGGTCAACGTGGTGAAACCCCGTCTCTACTAAAAATACAAAAATTAGCTGGGCATGGTGGTGCACGCCTGTAGTCCCAGCTACTCAGGAGGCTGAGGCAGGAGAATTGCCTGAACCCAGGAGGCGGAGGTTGCGGTGAGCCAAGATCGCGCCATTGCACTCCAGCCTGGGGAACAAGAGCGAAACTCCGTCTCAAAAAAAATAAATAAATAAATAATAATAATAATAATAATAAAGGATATTTTTGTAGAACTCTACCAAATAAATTTGAAAACCCAGATGAAAGGGATAATTTGCTAGAAAAGTACAGATCACCAAAATTTTCTCCATTAGAGTTAGAAAGCTTAAATAGACCAATTTCCACAGGAAAAAATATTTAGAAAGTTATAAAGGAAATATCACATGAAAAAGCGTCAGGGCCAGATGGTTTCATAGGGAATTCTACCAAATCTTCAAACATGAGATAGCCTCAATGCTCTATAAATTATTCCAGAGACAGTATAGCACAAGAAGGATCAAGCCTGCAGGAAAATCAATCTTTGGAGGAAGATGAACCAGCAAAAGAGAAACTGAGAAGGAACTTCCTGGGAGGAAGAAGGGAACCTTGGAACATAGAATCTCAGAAACAAAAGAAGGATATTTCAAGAAAGAAGACTTTCATGGTAAATACTGCGGAGAGGTCAAATAAAAGGAATGAAAAGTGTTAACACATGCTTTGAGGACTAAGTGGAAGGTCAGAAAACTGAGAGCCAATTATTAACAACTCTTTCAAACAGCCCACCTAGAAAGGGAAGGAGAGGAGAGAAACTAGGTAGCAGCAGGGTGATTACAGGACTAGGAATGAGGTTTCGAAATGGGAGAAACTTGAGTCAGTTTTTTCTTTCTTTTTTGTTTTCTTGAGTCCAGGTCTCGCTCCATCACCCAGGTTGGTGTGCAGTAGTGCAATCATAGCTCACTGAAGCCTTAAACTCCTGGGTTCAAATGATCCTTTCACCTCACCCTTTCAGTAGCTGGGACTACAGGTGCATGCCCCAAACCCAGCTAATTTATTTTTATTTTTGTAGAGACAGGGGTCTTGCTATGTTGCCAGGGCTGGTCTCAAACTCCTGGCCCCAAATGATCCTCCCAGTTCAGCTTCCCAAAGTGCTGGGATTATCAATATGAACCACCATGCTCAGCCAATATATTTATTCTTTTTTTTTGTTGTTGTTCTAATGAGCCAGGTTCTCACAAAATTTGATATTTATTCTTAATAAGGAGAGAGTAGGCCGGGCATGGTGGTTCACCCCTGTAATCCCAGCACTTTGGGAGGCTGAGGCGGGTGGATCACTAGGTCAGGAAATCGAGACCATCCTGGCCAACATGGTGAAACCCCATCTCTACTAAAAATACAAAAATTAGCTGGGTGTGGTGGCATGCACCTGCAGTCCCAGCTACTTGGGAAGCTGAGGCAGGAAAATCGCTTGAACCCGGGAGGCAGAGGTTGCAGTGAGCTGAGATTGCGCCACTGCACTCCAGCTTGGGTGACACAGCAAGACTCTGTCTCGAAAAAAATAATAAATAGGTTGGGCGCAGTGGCTCACGCCTGTAATCCCAGCACTTTGGGAGGCCGAGGTGGGTGGATCACGATGTCAGTAGATCGGGACCATCCTGGCTAACGTGGTGAAACCCTGTTTCTACTAAAGTACAAAAAACTAGCCAGGCATGGTGGTGCGCGCCTGTAGTCCCAGCAACTCAGGAGGCTGAGGCAGGGGAATTGCTTGAACCCGGGAGGCAGAGGTTGCAGTGAGCAGGATTGAGCCACTGCACTCCAACCTGGTGACAGCAAGACTCCGTCTCAAAAATAATAATAATAATAATAATTAAATAAGGAGAGACTATTTGCCTGGCATTAGGGATCTAAAGTAGAATGACAGTCTTGGAGAGATTAGTTCAATGTTTCCTTTGATTCCTTAATATTAACTCCAAATAATGCAGTCAATTTTTCCCAATATTCCATATTTACATATTACCTTCTTCATTGGTCCAAACTGAATTTTTTTTTTTTGAGACAGAGGCTTGCTCTGTCACCCAGGATGGAATGCAGTGGCATGATCTTGACTCACTGCAACTTCCGCCTCCAGGGTTCAAGCAATTCTCATGCCTCAGCCTCCTGAGTAGCTGGAACTACAGGTATGCACCACCATGCCTGGCTACTTTTTGTATTTTTAGCAGGGATGGGGTTTCACCATGTTGGCCAGGTTGGTCTCAAACTCCTGACCTCAGATGATCCACCTGCCCTGGCCTCCCTGGCCCCCAACTGCATTTTTATCAATGGTCACATTCTACGTTAATGTATCAAACATTACTAAGTACCAGTGACTGCTAGGGGCTAGGAATACAAAGTTAGAAGAGACCTAGTTTCTTTCCTGGAGAAGCCAAATCTCTAGTGGGTAAGAATTATGACATGAGTGCCAGTCCTTTCCGGTTCACTCAGTGTTGTACATGTACTGTGTCATGTAATCCTCACAACAAACACTTGAGGAAGCTGGAATTATCTCCATTTCATAAGTGAATAAAGCCAGCCTCAAAAAAGTTAACTGATCTGCCCCAGGTGGGGGACTTGAAATTAGAACCCAGGTTCTTAAGCTATAATACTAACACTTTCTCACCTTGCAACTCCTACCTTCAGAAAGATGACCCTGTGGAGACTACCCGGTCACTTGCTCAGATGCTTGGTCAGCAAAATTGGGCTTTAGCATACTTGAGAATAGTTGACATCAGGCATCACATCTAAAATTGCCGTCTAAATTTGGAAACCAGCTTTTATGCCCTCTGCTGCCTGGATAATGTAGCCTGCAGGGCACAAAGACCATGTTTTATTTATCATGAGCCCAAGTACTATGTTTTATTTAGTGTTATACTTGTCCCCCTCCACTTTATATAGTGCTTTTAAATACTTGCTCCTTCAGCATTTGTGCAGATTCATTCACTCACCTAATTTCATAACCCTGATAAGTTTTGAATGTAATCTAGGGCAGCAGTAAAAAAAACTTCAAATTTAAGAAGTGAAAGAGTATGGGGGCAAAGGGTATCACAGAATAGCTTTTTGAATTAAGGTATTTACTTTAAAAAATCTATGAACCTCAAGATACTTCTGTGCTGTGAAATTTTTACCAGATGGTAATAACATGGCCCTGTGTAGTGGCTCATGCCTGTAATCCCAGCGTTTTTCACCGCCAAGGCAGGAGAATCACTTGAACTCAGGAGTTTGAGACCAGCTTGGGCAACATAGTGAGACACTGTCTCTATTTTAAAATAAAAAATTAAAAATAATTTTTTAAAATACCAACAAGACAAAGTGTGTCTAAATGTCCTTTCCAGAAATGTCTCATTGGACCCTTAAAACTGTCCTTAAGAAAGGTAAGGCAAGTGTATTATAACCCCTAGTGCACTGTTGAGGAAAGAGTACCTTAGAAAAGTTAAGTGACTTGCTCAGGGTAATCAGCTATACTGGATTTCAAGGGCATCCTAACTTTAAATCTCTTGTTTGCTCCATTATGCCTTTGCCTTACCTAGATAACCTTTCTTTACCAAAACAGTCAAGGTGCAATAAAACGTGAGAAGCTGAAGTGCTATCAACAAATAGGAAAAAGGTGATGACTAGAGAAGGGTACTTGTTCTTGGTTGGAGAGTGCAAGTATGGCTCAAAAGTGCTCCTGTAGAAATCCCTTTAAACGTTGCCTTTTGCTAGGGTGTGGGTAAGGACACTCACAGATTGTTGGTAGGAGTGCAAAACAGCATATCCTTTCCAAAAGGAAATTGAGCAATTTACGTTAAAAAAAAAAAAAAACAAAAACCTTATGTGCATACTCTGCCCAACAATTCTATCATCTAGGAATGTACACTAAGAAAGTAATCATGGGCCAGGCACGGTGGCTCACACCGGTAATCCGAGCACTTTGGGAGGCCCGGATGGGCGGACGGCCAGAAGTCAGGAGTTCAAGGCCAGCCTGGCCAACATGGTGAATCCCTGTCTCTACTAAAAATACAAAAATTAGCCGGGCATGGTGGTGCAAGGCTGTAGTCCCAGCTACTCGGGAGGCTGAGACAGGAGAATTGCTTGAACCCAGGAGATGGAGGTTGCAGTGAGCTGAGATAGCACTACTGCACTAGAGCCTGGGCAACAGAGTGAGACTCAAAAGTAATCACGGATATGCAGACTTTATATTTGCCCAACAATGTATTTAAATAGGGAAGAACTGAGAATAACCAACGAAATAAATTATAATATTATAGCCATGCTATCTAGTAAAAAAAAAATGATTTAAAAAGAGAATTTACTTTAGAAAAACTCACATATTAAGCTCTGCATAGAAAAAGACAACGGTTACTTGGAATGGTGAAACCATATTCACCATGGTTACTTGGAATGGTGAAACAATGCACCTTCATTGTGATTTCTATCTTAGAAATGTGTATAAATGGCTTACCAAATGTTTCTATATATAAAAATGTTTCTAATAAGACGTTTTAAAGATTTCTCGGGAGTGACTGAAACAGCTGTAATTTCAAAAGAAAATTTTAGTAGCCATTTAAAAAACCATTAAAAATAAAACATTACTATACCAGTACCATTAAAATACCATTGAAAAATAAAGCCCTCGTTATGACTCCACAGCAAAACCTTTTCTTTTCAAATTCTGGTCTGTCGATCGGACCTGTTCACATTCAGAAAAAATGCTTTTTAAAAAGGCTGCCTGGCCAGGAGCCTAAAGAGGCCTTCCTGATTTCTACCTGCAGTTTGTAATTTGTTCCAGGAGAAAAAAACAATCACCTAAGAAGCAGTTCGAAAAGCAACCGGGTAGGAAAATATTTACGGGGTAAGTTTCTCTCCGATTTCTCTCCCTCGAGACCTACCAACAGGACAGTCCTGACAGTGACTGGCCCAGTTTCCCAATACAACCTAGAGAAGCACAGGGGATGTGCCAATTTTTAGTAGATGTTTCTAAAAACACAAGTTTTACTTTACAATGCAGGATAAAGAGCAGCCTTCACTGCTCATTCTCGATGTTAGCAGAGGAAGATGCCGCTGCGCGGTAGGAGCGCCTCACCAGGACAAAGCGGGGTGCGGGGGGTCCTCGGCTCAGACCCCGCAGGCGACGCCTCCAGGGCCGCCTCGAGAACAAGGGCACTGTCCCCGGACACCGCCTCCCCGGCCCCCGCCCTCTTGACAGACGCAGGGAACCGCGGGGACCGCAAACTGCCCAACGACGGCGGAGGATCAGGGTCGCGGCAGCAGGTGCCCAGGTCGCCGCCCCTGTCGAGGGACCTCAGGGCGCCGGGCAGCTGTCCCCTGGGAACCCGAGCCAGGTCGCCGCGCCCGAGGGATAGCGCTGACCGAGGGACCTACGGGGCGCAGAGAAGCAGTCCCCAGGGAACCCGAGTCGGACCGCGGCATCCTCCCCGCTGCCCCATCCGCCACCCCGAGAACCGCCCCTCCCGGGTGGCGGACACGCCCTCCCTGCGGGCCCAGGCCCCTTCGCCCCGCCCCCCACCCAGCCGCTCACCCGGCCGGGAAGTCCCCTCCGCCGCCACCGCCGCCGCCGCTGCCAGCCCCTCGGGCCTCGCCCCTCACTCTGCCGCCGCCTCCCACAGCAACGACACCCCAGCCGCCTCTGCCGGGCCGTGGGACCCGGAACCACTTCCTTCCGGAACCGCCTCGCCCCGCCCCCGCCCTGGCCCTGCCCACTATTCGCGGCCTCGAGCTGAGCCAGCTCTCCCGCGAACCCGATCCTCTACTCTCCCGGCGAGGGTGCCCCGCCCGGGCTGCTTGGGCCAGAGCGCTGCGCCCCCTGCCGGCCGTTCCCACTGCGGCCGCTCTGTCCAGGGCGCCTGCGCCCTCTGCCACCCGCCCGCCGGGTCCGGCTAAGGCGCCTGCGCCCTCTGCCACCCTCCTGCCGGGAAGGAGGGGACCTAATGGGCGTTCCAGGTGCAGGGATCATGGGGGTTAAGGCCCAGGGATTGGAGTTCACCGCTCAGTCACGGGCAAAACTTGGTCCCGTGGGCCTTCCAGCTTTGTGCAAATCTCTAACCATTCGCCTACCATCTAACCGTTTCTCACGGCTTCAAATTAAGCATATTCCCGGGAAACAAAGCCTCACCTCTGGACTTCGCAACTGGTTGGATGGTACCAACATCTATCCATCATCCAGTTCAAACTCATCTCTCTCCACTCGCTTGGCTTCTGTCCTCCCGCACTCCATGCACCAGCCCCAAAGGTAGTGTGCCTTCTTCACTCCTGGAGCTTTCCGCTTGACACTGATACTCTTTCTTCCCCTTGTGAAATAGCTCTTTCAGGCTGTATGCCATCTGGTAGTAACACCTCTTGGCCTCCTGTGTCACTGTCACCGACTGACTGCCTGGCATTAGTTTTCCTCTCCATCTGATTTACTGCCATCCTCCCAATGAATCCAACATCCACAACTCAGCCTCGTTTCCTTCAGTTCCTTAATCCGGATAACCTTTATTTCTACTTTGTTCACCCGTAGTCTAGAAAATCTAGACATTCATCACTTGATACTGCTCCATCTCTAAAGTCCTTTTTTTTTCCCCCGAGACGGAGTTTCGCTCTTGTTACACAGGCTGGAGTGCAATGGCGCGATCTCCGCTCACTGCCACCTCCGCCTCCCAGATTCAAGCGATTCTCCTGCCTCAGCTTCCCAACTAGCTGGGATTACAGGAGCTGCACCGCCACACCTGGCTAATTTTTGTATTTTTAGTAGAGATGGGGTTTCACCATGTTGGTCAGGATGGTCTCAATCTTCTGACCTCATGATCTGCCTGCCTTGGCCTCCCAAAGTGCTGGGATTACAGGCGTGAGTCACCCCACCCAGCCTTATTTATTTTTTTATTTATAGACAGTATCTCAGTCATCCAGGTTGGAGTGCAGTGGTTCGATCTCAGCTCACTGTAAGCTCTACCTCCCAGGTTCAAGTGATTCTCCTGCCAAAGCCTCCTGAGTAGCTGGGATTACAGGCTGCACCACCATGCCCAGTTAATATTTTTGTGTGTATTTTCAGTAGAGACAGGGTTTCCCCATGTTGGCCAGGCTGGTCTCGAACTCCTGACCTCAGGTGATCCTCCTGCCTCAGCCTCCCAGAGTGCTGAGATCACAGGCATAAGCCACCGCACACGGTCTATTTATTTATTTAGAGACAGAGTCTGGCTCTTGTAGTCCAGGCTGGAGTGCAGTGGCACCATCTTGGCTCACTGCAACCTCTGCCTCCAGGGTTCAAGCGATTCTCCTGCATCTGCCTCCCAAGTAGCTGGGATTACAGGTGTGTGACACCATACCCGGCTAATTTTTGTATTTTTAGTAGAGGTGGGGTTTCACCATGTTGTCCAGACTGATCTCGAACTCCTGACCTCAAGTGATCTGCCTGCCTCGGCCTCTCAAAGTGCTGGGATGCTGAGCCTTCAACTACTCTTGTTGTAAGCAGAGCCTCCTGCCTTGCCCTTTGACGTGGCCTAACATTAAACTACCACTTAAAACTACAGTCTACATTTTCCATTCCTACATTTCCAAACACTTCTTGGGTGAGGAGAAAGCCATATAACTATAAAAGAATGATGTCACTACAAATTTATGGATGCCCCCCACAGTGAAGAGCCTGGTACCTCTTAATAATCATTTTATGTGACCCTTTTATGTGATCTCTCTTTTTGCCAATAATTGCTGTCACAAACCCTTACCACTCTTTTTAAGCCTTATATCAATGATGATTTTCCTTTCTTCATACATGACTTTGCTTCCTATTTGACAGAGAAAATTCTTTCAAACAGCGTAGAGACTTTTTCATTATCTATTATCTAGCCTCTCTTCCCCTTTTACACAATGCTCTGGCCATACTGAAGTTTATGCAATTTCAGAATAAATAGGCCGGGCATAGTGGCTCACGCCTCTAATCCTAGCACTTTGGGAGGCTGAGTTGGGTGGATCACGAGGTCAGAAGATTGAGATCGTCCTGGCCAACATGGTGAAACCCATCTCTACTAAGTGAAACCCATCTCTACTAAAATACAAAAAATTAGCTGGGCATGGTGGACTACATCTGTAGTCCCAGCTACTCGGGAGGCTTAGGCAAGGGAACTGCTTGAACCAGGAGGTAGAGGTAGCAGTGAGCTGAGATGGCACCACTGTACTCCAGCTGGGCCACAGGGCAAGACTCCTTCTCAAAAAAAAAAAAAAAAAAAAGAATAAATAATGCTTTTTCTTTCCGGTTAAGAGATGTGAGTCCTTTTTAACCTGCATATATATGGCTTTAATTCAGAAACATTTTCTTCTAGTCTATCTTCAAGAATTGTTTCTGCTCCATTTGTTAGACTCTCCCTTTTTGGAAGAGCAGTTAGCTGTATTAGTTCTCTGTTTCGTTCTCTCTCTCTCTCTCTCTCTCTCTCTCTCTCTCTCTCTCTTTGAGGCAGAGTCTCTCTCTTGTTGCCCAGGCTGGAGTAAAATGGCAAGATCTCAGCTCACTGAAACCTCCGCCTCCTGGGTTCAAGCAATTCTCCTGCCTCAGCTGCCTGAGTAGCTGAGATTACAGGTGCCTGCCACCACACCCAGCTAATTTTTGTGTTTTTAGTGGAGACAGGGGTTTCACCATCTTGGCCAGGCTGGTCTTGAACTGGTGACCTCAAGTGATCCACCTGCCTCAGCCTCCCAAAGTGCTGGGATTACAGGTGTGAGCCACCACACCCAGCCTGGTTTTTGTTTTTTTTTTTTAAATGGTGTTTCACCATATTGGTCAGGCTAGTCTCGCACTCCTGACCTCAGATGATCCGCCCACCTCAGCCTCCCAAAGTGCTGGGATTACGGGTGTGAGCCATCATACCCGGCCTATTTTATCATTTTTGTCTTTCATCCATTTCCAGCATTTCCGGTAGACCTCAAGTTTGCTTTATTGATACCGATATGTCTTCCTAAAGCGTTATTTCTGCTTCTATTTTGACTCAAACTGTATTATTGAGAGTTTTGTTTCTTTGTATTTTCTCCCGCCGGTTCTCTCTTGTTACTCTAGTAGTCTCCATCTCACCCTTTCATTTCCTTATGAATTTCTGTTTTGATTTTATAGAAAGCCTATCATATTTCAAAAGGATGCTAAACTGGTTGTGAAATTTTTCTTTTAGATTCTGCAGTCAATCCTTTTCAGAAGTATGCTTCTTTGGGCCAGGTGTAGAATCTCACGCCTATAATCCCAGGACTTTGGGAAGTTGAGGCTGGTGGATCACTTGAAGTCAGGGGTTCGAGACCAGCCTGGCCAACATGGGGAAATCCCATCTCTACTAAAAACACAAAAATTAGCCAGGCATGGTGGCGCACACCTGTAGTTCCAGCTACTCAGGAGGCTGAGGCAGGAGAATCACTTGAAACCGGGAAGTGGAGGTTGCAGTCAGCCAAGCTTGCACCACTGCACTTCAGCCTGGGTGACAGAGCAATGCTCCGTCTCAAAAAAAAAAAAGAAAGAAAGAAAGAAATATCTTTCATTACATATATATGTGTATATATATATGTACACACACGTATACATATATACACACAGACATACATATACATATATGCACACAGATACATATGTACGTGTGTATATCTATGTATGTATATATGTGCGTATATATACATATACATATACATGCACACAGATATATGTATGTGTGTATATATATCTGTGTATGTATAAATGTGTGTGTATATATATGTGTGTGTATACCTGTGTATGTATATATATGTGTGTATATATATATCTGTGTATGTATATATGTGTGTGTATATATCTGTGTATGTATATATATGTGTGTATATATATGTGTATGTATATATGTGTGTGTATATATCTGTGTATGTGTATATGTGTGTGTGTATATCTGTGTATTTATATATGTGTGGGTATATATCTGTGTATGTATATATATGTGTGTATATGTATCTGTGTATGTATATATGTATATATGTGTGTATATATCTGTGTATGTATATATGTATATATGTGTGTGTCTATATCTGAGTATGCATATATGTGTGTATATATCTGTGTGTGTGTATATATATATATATTTGTGTGTGTGTATGTGTATATATATCTTTTGACTCCTCTTTGAACAAGGTGGTCTTTTTCCAGACTTACCATTGTCAACAGGCAGAACAATTAGATGGTTCATGGCCCTATTTGCTGTCTATTTGTGTGGAAAGAGAGGTTAAACAGTTTGCACATAGTCCTTGGCGTCTATATGAATAGCATACATGTGCATGTACGCAGAGCAAGCCTAAGAGAAATGGAATATTACCTGCCTTGCCTTGCCTTTGGGTTTCATGTGAAGCCAAATCTGCTGCAGAATGCCAACTCTGCTTCAAACAAGGAGTCTGTATTGGTAAGAATAAGAATATTGGTGAGAATAAGCTACAGTAACAATCCCCAAGCCTCCTGGCTTAGAACAGCAAATGTTTCTTTCTCACTTACATTTCATATCCACTGTGAGGCAACTTTGGCTCTTCTGTCTGGGATCCAGACTGAAGGAACAGACCCTACCAGAGACCTTACCACCATCCTGTCAGGAGAAAACCAGCAAGGGTGGGACCACACACTACATAGTGACACTCCTGCTTCAAGCTACCAAATCAGAAACTGGTAGGGACAGGTGCGGTGGCTCATGTCTGTAATCCAAGCACTTCGGGAGGCTGAGGTGGGCGGATCTTCTGAGGTCAGGAGTTCAAGACCAGCCTGGCCAACATAGGGAAACCCTGTCTCTACTAAAAAAAAAAAAAAATTAGCCGGGTGTGGTGACAGGCACCTGTAATTCAGCTACTCGGGAGGCTGAGGCAGGAGAATTGCTTGAACCCAGAGGGCAGAGCTTGCAGTGAGCTGAGATCACACCACTGCACTCCAGCCTGAGAGATAGAGCAAGTCTCCAAAAAAAAAACAAAAAAAAGAAAGAAAGAAACAAACAAACAAACAAAAGAAAAGAAAAAAAAAAGAAAGAAACCCTCCCTCCCTAGGAGTGGGACCCAGCAAACTGCATTTCAGCAAGTCTTCAGGTGACTCTGATGCACCCTCAAACTTGAGAGCCATTTGCTGTATCTCTTGTACTACCTGCAAACCAGAATATGGACACAGAGGCTTGCTGTAATTCAGGGTAGTTTTAAAATCCTTAAGTCTGAGAAGAGTGTAAACATTTTTAAAAGGAGCAATTTGGGCTGCAATGCAGACTTAGACAAAGTGACTACTGCCATCATCATTTTTTGGAGAGCCTCAGCTTCCGGGGAGACCTATCAGCCGCCCTTGGCACGTTCTCCTGCCGCTTTCATTTTTAAATGCTGATGTGAGGGAAAAAAAAAATTGTGAAGTAATCGGACAAATAGCTTTCTCAACCCCTGAAAACACTGTTGTCCAGATTGACTCTAGTTTGTATAGTGTGACTTCAGCATCTCCGTTAGTGCTTAGAACCCAGGACTGCCAAGAGCAGGTGCATTTTCCCTTGCCTTAATGATGTGACTTTGGTTGTGTGGCTTAACACTGTTAATGAAATTTAATGTCTAATGCGTAGCTGGCCCTGTTCCGTCCCCCTTGTCTTCCATCCCGTGATATAGACATTTTTTTTGTGGATGCTGTCCTTTCTTTACCTTTGCTTTTTAAATGGCTTTGTCAACAGCAGAGTGCAGACAGAAATTATTTATATTGTTTGGATGGAAATGTTTTTAGACAGGCTTATGCTGCAGGTTTCTTTTTGCTCGTTCTAGTCACTGCCTGTATGTGTTTTCCTACTGAGATGGAGGACAAATTCCTAAACAAAATTTGGTAGTTGCTACCAGTCAGTCCTCTGGTCCCATAAATTATTTCTGATGAATTCTTTTGTAATGTAATATGTGTAGAGTATTGGCCCTGGTTCTAAAAGACATATAATATTTGTGGTTTTAAGACGATGTCTGACAACTCAGCAATTATTTTGAAAAACATTTTGAGACAGGCTACCTGCAAAAAGGAGGAGTTTGAGACCATCCTGCACAACATGGCCGAATGCCATCTTTACAAAAAATACAAAATTTAGCCAGGTGTGGTGGAGGAACCCATTGTCCCAGCTGCTTGGGAGGCTGAGATGGGAGAATCACCTGAGCCTGGGAGGCAGAACTTGTAGTTATCTGAGATTGTGCCAGTGCACTCCAGCCTGGGGGACAGAGCGAGACCCTGTCTCAAAGAAATAAACAAATAAGAGCAGCCTGGCCAACATGGTGAACCCCCCCCCACCCGCCGTACTAAAAATACAAAAATTAGCCTGGCGTGGTGGCAGGTGCCTGTAATCCCAGCTACTCCAGAGGCTGAGGCAGGAGAGTCACTTGAACCCAGAAGGTGGAGGTTACAGTGAGCCGAGATCGCGCCACTGCACTCCAGCCTGGGGGACAGAGCGAGACTGCATCTCAAAGCCTGGGCGCGGTGGCTAACACCTGTAATCCCAGCACTTTGGGAGGCTGAGGCGGGTAGATCACCTGAGGTCAGGAGTTCAAGAGCAGCCTGACCAACATGGAGAAACCCTGTCTCTACTAAAAATACAAAAAAATTAGCTGGGCATGGTGACAGAGATGCCTGTAACCCGAGCTACTTGGGAGGCTGAGGCAGGAGAATCACTTGAACCCAGGAGGTGGAGATTGCTGTGACCCGAGATTTTGCCATTGCACTCCAGCCTGGGCATCTCACAGAGAGAGAGAGAGAGAGAGAGAGAGAGAGGGAGAGAGAGAGATCCAAAAAAAAAAAAAAAAAAAAAAGAAAAGAAACAAATAATGTCCAGTACCTTTCCACTGTAGAAACTCTAGCCCCAAATCCCTTTCTACCATAAATGGTCTCTTTTGTGCCCACACACAACCCCCAACCAATTCAAAAGTCATTCATCTCTCAAAAACTTAATTTGCCTGACAAATTTACTTTGTTCAGTCCCATATTTATTAGGTATCCCCTGGTCTAGTCTTACCTTTTCACTCCAATTCCCACTCTCCCTTGGACTGATAGGGAAATAGAACATAATGGACCCTGTGGTAGATTTTACAATCATATAATCAAAACATTTACCACCCTTCCCTCCCCAGGCCCCTTACTACAACAGAAAAATGACACAAGTGACTCACATGATACTCCTACTGAATAGCTGTGGTCTAAGTTAATCATGGTGTGGCAGAGACAACTAACCAGCCACCAAAATATGTGTATTCTCTCCTCCATAGAATAGCAATATCTCCGGTAAGAAGCAAACTAGCCAGGGAATATATTTCCCAGAATCCCTTGCATCCAAGTAGGGCCACATGACTAGTTGTACAGACAGAATGTGAGAGGAAGTAGTACGAGTCCCTTAGGGGCCCAGGTGGTTAGGAAGACACGTGTCTTTTCCATCCTCTCTCCCTATTCTGTCAGATTGATACAGAAAAACATGACACAATTGGAAGATGAGGGAGCTACAAGATGGAGAGAGCCTGGTCTTTGACTTACAACTCAGAGGAGCGTCATAATCAGGCACATCTGTGTGGGACTTCACATAAGGAAGAAAAATAACTTGTATTTGAGCCATTCTGCATTTTGGGTGTGCTGTTGTTACAGAAGCAAGCATTACGTCAACTAGTAACATAGGATAATCTCACTCCCTTTGGCAGGTGATGAGCTGAGGGGTAGGTGGAAGACCCAGTACTGGCCAACGAGAAGTAGAAAGCTGCTGCAGGGAGCTTCTGGGAGAGGATTTCCTCCCTGGCTAAAGGAAGGAGCAGTAACAAGGAGCAGCCTGCTACTGACTTCTTGCCTTTGACCATGGTGGTGTGCAGTTCGGATGCTGGTGCTGCAGCGACCTTCTTCAGAGCTGAGACACTCAAAGAGATGCTGCCTTAGAATCCTGACACCACTGAGCTGCCTTTGGAGCTTGTTATATATTATGTGTAATAAATGCCCTCAATATTGAAGCCGCTTTCTGCTGTATGTACTGGAACTATTCAAACAGGTATATTTCTTCTCAGTAGAGAAATCATTCATTCAACAAAGATTTATTGTGTGTTCACTCTGTGGCGGGTGCTGTTCTAGTCACTGGAGATTCAACAGCAAACCTGCAAACTAGGGTCCCTGGGTCCTTTATCTTGTGACAGAGTGTGGCTCTGGCAGAAAGACATACAGATCCAAGGCCACAATTTTATTATATTATATTTTTATTACTTTATTAGAGATAAGACCTCTGTTACCCAGGCTGGAGTACATTGGCACCATCCCAGCTCACTGCAGCCTCCAACTAACTTCCTGCCTTAGCCTCCCAAGTATCTTAGGCTCAAGCTATCTTCCTACCTTAGCTTCCCAACTGTCTGGGACTACAGGCATGCACCATCATGTCTGGCTGGTTTTTTAAAAAAATTTTTAGAGAAAAGATCCCACTATGCTGCCCAGGCTGGTCTTGAACTTCTAACCTCAGGTGATCCTGCCTCGTCTTCCCAAAGTCCTGGGATTACAGGTGTGAGCCACTGTGCCTGGCAGAGGCCATGATTTTAATTCATAGGGTTTCTCAGTAACAACTGTGTTTATTCACTCACAAATATTTACTGAATATCTGTGTTGGGTGATAGGAATATGGTAGTCTTGCTGTCTTGAGACTTAAAGTGAGGGAGATTGACCTTAATCAAAGAATCTCACAAATCAATGTCTCATTACAAACTGTAATGATATGAAAATGTGGGCCGGGCGTGGTGACACATGCCTGTAATCCTAGCACTTTGAGAGGCCGAGGCAGGTGGATCACCTGAGGTCATGAGTTCAAGACCAGCCTGGCTACCATGGTGAAACCTGTCTCTGCTAAAAATACAAAAATTAGATGGGCGTTGGTGGGGGGGGCACCTATAATCCCAGCTACTCAGGAGGCTGTGGTGGGAGAATCGCTTGAACCTAGGGGGCGGAGGTTGCAGTGAGCTGAGATCATGCCACTGCACTCCAGCCTGGGCAACAGAGCAAGACTCCATCTCAAAAAAAAAAGAAAAAAGAAAGAGAAAATGGGTAACAGCAGACTTGACCTTCACACCCATCACAATTACAAATAGTGACTTTTAAAATCTTCTATTGTCTCTCTTCCCCGCTAGACTATAAGCTCCAAGAGGGTGGGGACACTATCTAGTCTTGTTCTCTGCTTCATCCCCATCCCTAGCAAAATGCTCAGCATGGAGTAGATAGATATTCATTTGTAGTTGCTTCATAAATGAGCAGTTATGAAATGGGTTGCCTTCTGGGTGAGGGAAAAAAAAATCTCATAGCAACTGTGCTCCCAGGTGGAAGGTGCATATATTCTGCTTGTGTGAGCGATACAAAGATGGACGAAATGCCCTCAGCAGAAGATTCTCAAGGATTTTCAACGTCAGCAACAATTTCTGGTGAGGAAAGCTGATTGAGGGGATTGATTGGGAAACTTGCAAATACAGCTAGAAGGTGTGTAGACTAGCAAGAACCTCTGGGGGCTGGGTCTGTCTGATTTGTCCAGGCAGGCACTTTGGGCTGTGGTGAGCCAGGCCAAGTGCAGGCTCCAAATCCCAGCTCTGTACTTCCTGGTTGCATGTGACCTTGGACCAGCGGCTTAGCCTGAGTCTTGGGTTCCTCATGGTGAAATGAGCATGGGAACAACCAAGCTTATCTCTAAATGTTGTCTGGAAGGTTAGGAGAGATAGCATATGAAAAGCCTTGGCACAATGCCCAGCGGGCTCAGGACAGGTTCTTTGGGAAACTCTCAGACCAGTTGGCATGCGGGGCAGGTATGCAGAGTGCCTGTGGTGGGGAGGCATGAAGGAAGCGGGAGAGAGAACTTAGACTACAATGCAGTCTCCGCAGAGCCCTCAGGTGACCCCACAGGGAGCTTTGAAGCTGGGATGGCTAACTAGGAGTTGTTCTACATTGAGGCAAGGGGCTTTGTACACTCAATTGACAAGGTCATCAGATACAGCCTCCCCTAGGAAGAGGTTTAACCTTGATGAGGCAGCCTCCTTCAACCAAGGACAATTCTCAGAGAGAAAGTCCACTGACAAGCTTCAGGGGCTGTACCTCCAGCATCTGGAAGGAGACATCTGGAAGGACGAATACCTCAGTCCCTGACTTAAACATTGATCGATGAGTGGTACCCTTACCTTGGATCCCTTTGCTGTCTTTATCATTTCCTCACTGTGACTTCTGGGCCCCTGTCCCTACCCCATCAGAGATTCTAAACTCAGTTGACGGCCAGGTGCAGTGGCTCATGCCTGTAATCCCAGCATTTTGGGAGGCTGAAGTAGGCAGATGACTTGAGGTCAGGTGTTTGAGACCAGCCTGGCCAAATATTTTTAGTAGAGACGGGGTTTCACCATGTTGGCCAGGCTGGTGTCAAACTCCTGACCTCAGGTGATCCGCCCGCCTCAGCCTCGGAAAGTACTGGGATTACAGGCGTGAGCCACCGCATCCGGCTGTGTTTAGTTTCTTAAATGAACTGTGCAATTATATTTTCAAGTCGCCAAAATGAAATCTCACTGACTGGAACCAATGTGAGTGCTACCTAGGATAAGCCTTCTTCACATGCACAGGATGTCCCATTCAGGGGCATGGCATGTCTTTCTATTCACTTCAATTCTAACATTCTTCTAATTTTAGCTAGTTTTTATTTCTATACATTTTATGGTTTTTGTTGGAATCTATTTCCTGTTTATTGCTGATATGCAAGAAAAAGACTTGTCTGGCCAGGCATAGTGGTGCACATCTGTAATCTCAGCACTTTGGGAGGCCAAGGTGGGAGGATCGCCTGAGCCCAGTTCAAGACCATCCTGGGCAATCCAGTGAGACCTCGTCTCTGCATAAAAATTTAAAAGAAAGTAGCTGGGCATGGTGATGCGCACCTGTATTCCTAGCTACTCAGGAGGCTGGTACAGGAGAATCACTTGAGCCCGGGAGTTCGAGACTGCAGTGAACTATATTCATGCCACTACACTCCAGCCTGGCCCTGTGCCCCCGCAAAGAAAACTATTAATTCTTCTTTGATAGTTGGCTTCCTTGTAAAATCATTCTAAGAGTTTTTCATGGGTTTCCAGAAAAAAGAGCATTTGTGAGGTTTCCCATTTCCAAGAGTTCTTGCTTAATTTTCTTACATAATTCTGCTTTTTAAAAAGAGACAGTGTCTTTTGTCCAGGCTGGAGGGCAATGGTGTGATCATAGCTCACTGCAGTCTTGTGCTCCTGGGCTCAAGTGATCCTCCCACCTTAGACTTTCAAGTAGCTAGGATTACAGGTGTGTGCTACCATGGTCAGCTACGTTTTTTAAATTTTTTGTAGAGAACGGAGGTCTTGCTTTGTTGCCCAGGCTGGCTCGAACCCCCGGCCTCAAGTGATCCTCCTGCCTTGGACTCCCAAAGTGCTGGTATTTCAGGTGTAAGCCACTGCACCCAGCCCATAACTGTGCTTTCTGGACAATGCTGAGGAATGGGTATGGAGGTCACCCTGTGTTGTGCACCAATGTAATGGGTATACCTCTCTAAACGAATTAGTCCTTTACATTTGCTTTCTAAATTAACAAAAGCATCTAACAGGAAACCTGTACCTACTAAAAAAAAATTTGCAATGTTCACAAACAAGAAATTGTTCTTAGGAATGACTGGCCACCAATGTAGGCCCTATGGCCAGAGCTCATGATGCCATAAGCTGCTTCTAATACCCCTTCCAGAGGCCTGCATATGGAAATAGTGTCTGCTTCTGTGCCCTGACCAGAGGCTTTGTCAGCACAACTAGAGAAGGTAGCAACGACTGGGCCCTCGGCTTCAGAGATGGCAGCCCAGAAGTTACCACAAGGGTCTCTAATTCCAGTCCTGTCCACCTGATTTCTGGTCTGGCCTGGTACCGTCTCCCAGGCAGTGGACAAGCCTGTGAGTCCGATACAAAAAACTGGCCTGGGTTTCAGCTTACCTCAACATAAGCATCAACATTCCCATTATAATTTTATTTAAATGCCAAATTGCTATGTGCAATGTTCTCATAGATTATGGTAAGGCTAACTGTTTCTTAGCTAGAAATCCCTTGCACCAGTGGTATCAAAGTACAGGAACTTGGCTGGTCGTAGAGGCTCATGCCTATAATTCCAGAACTTTGGGAGGCTGAGGCAGGAGGAACAATCACTTGAGACTAGGAGACCAGCTTCAGCAACATGGTGAGACCTTGTCTCTACCAAAAAAAAAAAAAAAAGAACAGCAACTTTTTGCTGTACTCAGGAGTCCATCGTGTTCTAGGGATAGTCCATCACTTAATAAGCTTTATGCAGTTGACTCCACTTGGCACTGGCAACAAAGGAATTCTGAATGAGTATGACAGGGAAAGGTTATCCATACAGGAATTTCTGGTTTTCTTCCACATGGGTTTTTAAAAGCCTGATTTGGTTTCAGCACAATGAGCTTACAGAAAAAATAAAATGCTAGCAAGTCATCAGACTCTTCAATGAAAATGTATTTCACATTAAACACAATGTATATATCATGCAAATGAGGCATCACCACAGTCACAATGGTGTTGTGAGGTACAACAAATCACAAGAAAACAGACATTTAGCAAAATAAGGTTTTAGGAAAAATGAGAGGCATTTTTTGAAAGCCAGACCATGCTATGGTTTCTGTGTGCTTGTCAGAAAGGGACTTCGCCAGTATTCGCCAAGATGGACAACACCGCATTATGTGGAGGCATGTATTTTATTGAGTATAGACATATACGCAGGCGCGGTTTCCTTAACTAATACATTCTTAAATGTAGCTGGCTATACAAGCACATGAACAAGATTACTGCTGAGACTTCTTTATATCTCCTGGTTGCAAACCTCTCTCAGAATTATGAATCTTTCTAAACGCTTAATTATACAAGTCAAAACAAAAAGTTTCAGAGAAGAAGAGGTCATTTTAATCTGAAAGCCACGTTTCACCGCAAGAAACAAAATTAAGAAAACATGCCACTATATGGCATAAAATGTGACGAGTATACATTTTAGTGTCATTTTTACCATTCAGGTGTTTTCTTAATGTTGAAAGTGACATACGGAGTTCAGTGTGGGCCCCCTATTGTTTCAGAACGAACGCTATGATTTTCCTTTGTGCCTGGTTTTATTAAAGCTGGCCAAACACAGGAGCAAATAAACAAAGAAAACTGCCAAGATCCAATAGAAAAAAAAATTGCAAGAACATGAAAACCAACCACCTGCACACAAGACATAGGAGTCATTAGGAAAGCCACTCTATGGTCTGGAGTGACTACCGTGTGAAGATTTTAAGGTGTGACATGAAAGAGTCCTTGCTAGATTCAGTTGCCATGTATACACGAATATGCATAAGAGAACAGAAATCATTACTGACTGTTTTGACTTTCTTCCTCAGCCAAACTTACTACTTTAACCCCAAAAGAATAATGTGAGGCAATGCATTTATGCAGGTAGCAAAGCTTAACAATAATTTTTTAAAGGCTTCTTGATACTGCCTTCTAATAGAGAAACTCTGGAGACGGAGAACCTCCTGAATTTCTTCTCTGTCTCAAAAGACAGGGACATATATACAGCACAAGTTGAGTATATGTTTAACTAGAGTTTGGGTAAATGTCTAGAATAGTTTACAGGAAAAGACATCTAAATGTTTATGTGCTCCGACTTTGGGAAGAAGAATAGTTATAAAGCGAATTGCTGAGCCAGTCACTCAGGTTATTCAGAGGGTCACTATGATAATAGAGAGGTACAGGAAGTGCTTTATCAGCAGCTGAAGCTCAAAAACAGAACTGTAAAAGGAAACTTTGCTAAAGCCCAACAAGGTGAAAGTCTCAAGGTTTCTAACAAGAATGGCCAATGTTAGACATACTACTTAGGAATACAGTTACATTCCGAGCTAATAATTTGGGATCCAGCGGTAAGGGTGTCAGAAGCTTCTTGAGATGGCCGGCAGCTCGGATTTGACTACCAGCAGCTTTACAGGTTCTCCAACACCTGTGTCAATTCAGAAACAAAACCAGATGAGATCAAAGGGAAAACCAAGCATTCTGCAGTCCTCTCACTAAAATGATCACAACACACTGTGGTATTTTCTACCTTCTTGATAATTATATTTTCCTCCTTGGCTTATACAGTATTCCTCAACAGAAGTGATACAGTATTTTGCATAGGATTATTCTCTTAGGTGGGTCAAATTTTCCTTGTGTGGAACTTTCCTAAAACCTGCAGATGTGCTGGACGTGGTGGCTCATGCCTGTAATCCCAGCACTTTGGGAGGCTGAGGTGGGTGGATCACCTGAGGTCAGGAGTTCGAGACCAGCCTGACCAATATGGTGAAACCCCATCTTTAAAAAAAAAAAAAAAAAAAAAAAAAAAAAAAAAACCCTGCAGATGTTTAATGTCGCAAGCTTCGTCTTCCAAATGCCCCCAGCCACTCTGGCAACAAAAACCAACACATGTCCAAACATCCCCTGGTGGGGGTGGTAGCACTTTTGGTAGAGAAGAATTTGAGAATTAGACCAAATCATAATTAAAAATATACAAGCAGTGTGAATAAAATGATTTGGTCAAGGTTTTTCTTTTTGGATAGGGGTTTTGCATTTCTTTTAGAGATGTAAGAAATAAATTTGAGGACCTATGAACACTCTCATAAATTTTGTGGATTCTCTGTTCACTACTGGATAGTGAGGAAAGTGAACTGAGGGGAAGCTAATTTTAAAGTCAAAGTATGTTAAAAACACAAGAAACCTCTTAATAAATATTAAGCCATGTAACTGTCAAAGAAATAGAATAATCAGGTGAACTAGTGTTTTAAGTGTCCAAGAAGGCAGCTGCTTTTCCAAACCAGTGACACAGTTTACTCTAAAAGTGACCCACCACACACCAAGAACCAAGAGAAATGGGCTCTTGAACTTGTCTTATAGGCAAGAGCAGAGGTCAGGTAGAAACAAGCCTACAAAAAGTACAGTGACCTCAGCTCTGTAACCTCTCCAACTTGTTTCCTCATTTGAAAAATAAAAAGGTTGAAGTAAGTTATTTTGGCCACTGAATTTGTTATGGAAGTATAAAAAATAAAGTGACTGAGAGAATGCTGAGAATATAAAAATGCTTTTAAGAATCTAAAATGGATGCCAGGCACGGGGCTCATGGCTGTGATCTCAGTGCTTGGGAGGCCAAGGAGAGAGGACCGCTTGAGGCCAGGAGTTTAAGACCAGCTGGGCAACCCAGCAAGACCGAACCTCTACAAAACCTAAAAAAAAAATTAGCTGGGCCTAGCGGCATGTGCCTGTAATCCAACTACTCGGGATACTGAGGTAAGGGGATCTCCTGAGCCCAGGAGTTTGAAGTTTCAGTGAGCTGGGATTGCACTACTGCACACCAGCCTGGGCAACAGAGTGAGACTCCTTCTCTTGAAAACAAAAACAGAATCTAAAGTGGGAGGAGCAACTGGCATTATTAAATTATTAAAGGATTTGGTGACAGACTCTAATTATCTTTTCCTCATTCAAAAACAAGCCCCAAACTGAAGTAAATCAAATGTGAGATATATATTATTAAGTATACCTTACTACAGAGTGTATATAACTCATAGATATTCTTACTCAAATGAGAATAGCTTCTGGAAGCATTTTGGCAAGAAGAAAGGTCAAAGGGAGGGGAAAAACCTTCAAGACACAAGCTGCAGTTCTCTTTCCCTCAGGTATGATCTAGGAACAGATGTCTGCTTTGGGAGAATCCAGAATGGGTCAAGAGAATAGCAAATCATGTGGTCCAATGTATATGAATGATTCTAGATAGAATGTGGGATGTCACTGAAGAAAACCAGAGGTGGGAAAATGCATCTTACTAATATCACCTTGCAACACTACTAGTTTTTTCTTTCCTTGCCCCTAAAAAAGCTACTCAGGGTGGATTGGTAGTAAAACCTTTAGCCAGTGCTTCTCAACCTTCCCATCCAAACACCCTAAACAGCAGGGTTAGGACAGGGCAGCTCAGCGCTGAAGGCTCGTGGATGAATTACTTGAAATTTGTCTCAATTCTTGCTGTAGTATACCATAATATATTCGTGTTTGCATTTTTCAAATAAAAGTTGACCATCCAAGAGGCTGAGTGATGTACATCCTATCTTCACAAACTCCAGTTAAAGGGTTATAAAGTTAGAATATGATCAAAATACTGTACCTTTCATTAAATGGATGCTGTATTTGTCAACAGAAGGTGTTGAGAGGAGTTTCTTGGCCAGGACTGTTAAATCCTTCGATAAGGTTTTTATTACAGTCGTCCAGGCTGAGATTTTCACTGGATCTCTTGGGGAATGTGGGGGGACCAGTGAAATCTAAGAGATCTTGAAGTGCTCGGGCATTACCAGTTCCATTTTGGTCCAGAGACACCCCAGGAATCATTTCACTCACTGGTGAAAATTCTGGGATAGAGATAAGCTCTTCTTTTGAAACAGGACTAGAAGAGATGAACGAGAGAGAGAGAGGGAGAGGAGAGAGAGAGAGAGAGAGGAGAGAGCACAACATATTAGTTCTATTTGTAATATTTTTTATACTACTCTTTTAGAGAAGAAGGATTTTGAGTTAGAGTTTTTGTGTATACACACGACTTGGGTTCAAATCTGAGAAGGACAGATGGTGGACATAGGCCCCATGTACGAGAACAGGGAAGCAGATTGAGCAGGGCTGTGATGGCCAAGCTCACATTGCCCAAAGGGTGAAAGGATAGAAGCCCACAGACACCAGCATTCTATTACAAAGAAGCAAGGCACTTACCGAACTTTCAAAATGGGACATTCAGACAGAAAGCCAATGCCAAAAGTTCAAGGCAAGTTGAAGAAGAGCCCTAATTAACACTGGGGGTCCCAGTGCTGCCATTCTAATAGTACCACCTTGGACAAATTGCTTGTCCTCCCTGCAGTCTCAGTTTCTTCGCCTGTAAAATGGGAACAATCGATTCTCCCTGCCAGGGCTCCTGTGAGTGTGAATCAGATTGCGCTGAGAAGATTTCATGTAGAACTGTCTGAAGTGCTCAGTGAAGGTTGGGGGGGCCATCATGAAAGGATCCCACCACAGCCCACCTCATCACTGGCAGCACCAATCTCACCCTCTGCTTCCTCTCTAAAGCAAGGCTTCCAATCCACTCTGACTTATCCAGCTCCATCCAGCCAAGCCTGGTTTTCTTTTTCTCTCTTTCTTCCTCTCCCTAGAGATGGAAGGAGGAGTTTCATAATTGTGTCAGCTATAAGTTCAGCAAAGAAGCAAATCCAGGCTTTGAAGAGTGGTGGGCTGAGGGCCTGCCACCAGGAATTTCTTAACAGCTAGAGTAAGGCTGCTGTCAGGTTCTTCTTTTTCTTGAGATCTTAGAGAAGAATCTAGAAAAACCAGAACTGCAGAAGCTCAGAGGAACTGTCTCTGGTAGAAATTCATCCTCCAGAGCTCCCATGGATCAGCTGAGATGGCATCCTTGCTTAGTGACTTCCTTCCTTCCCCTTTCTCCCGAAAAACTCCCAAGAGTTTTCTTCTACACATCACATGCCCTAGAAACTCTGTTCCAGGCTCTGCTTCTAGGGAACCTGACGCAAGACACTAGAATGTTATAGCAGTGACAGCTTTCCTGTAATGTCAATCAAATCTGCTTTAGGTGATCTGGTTGTAAAAGATTAAGAAACCAACTAAAAGAAAGGGTAGTGTTTGGAGATGTGATGAGGCTTAAATGCAAAAGAAATGAATATACCTCACATCCATAGACTGTACTTCTTCAGTTGAATCATCCAGACTGTTTGATTTCCCATCAAGGGCATCTAGATGAACAAGTGCCCCAGCTGGCTTAAGCCCATTAGAGAAAATGTCTTGGGGATAAGTTTCTGGGGCAGCGTGACCCACACCATTAACTTCCTGGCAGGTGTTCAATCCATTGATTTCTGATCGAGAACACAAAGTCCTTGTGTTAATCATAAAATGTCTAAATAAAGTAACAGGGAAATATAGATCAAAGCAATTAATTTAATGCTCTGGTTCACTGATAGTGCAGCATCTTTTTTGGAAAGAGCCACAAATAACCCCATGTAATCACCTTCACACAGGGGAAGAGAAGACAAATCACATTATTAGTGTATGTGCAGAACCTCTGGAGAAGAGCCGAAAGAGCAGAGTCAGGTCCTAATCGTAATAAAACCTGACCAGCAGTTAAGCTAACTGGAAAGCACTGTAAGCCAGCAGCCAGAGTGCCTCCTATGCTGAGATTATTGGAGTAACCAAGGAACGCAGTCAGTTCCCAAGTGAGCTGACAGTTCCTGTGCTGGAGAGACATTCCCAGGGAAAGGAACCTGCACAGGCCCCTGCCAGCAGTCACCCTCTTGGGATCCATGGGTCTGTTTCTCCTGCAGGAAGTCTTGTGAGCCCTTGCTACTAAAAGGAAGAACCCAAGAACCAGACCTCACACTCACGCATTTTGTTGGGGACAACTGGTTTTGTCTTATTTTCCACACACACAGCAGGCTGAACCCTGACTTTGGGGTCTTCTTTCTGAAAACAAATGGAAGGTGAATGAAATGAGGGAAGGCTGACATCAAACAGAAACACAAGTGCTTTTTAAAAGCATCCGATGATATTTTGAGCCTGGCTAGACCATCTGCCTGTTCCGTGGTAATTCTTTAAATCTTCAGCTGTGTTTCCCTTATTCTTATGTATTTTTACATCAGCATCAGCATTCTCTTTTTTTAATTCATGGTCTACTATGCCTCTCCCTTCATCCCACCCCCATACCCGCCATTACTCTAAGGAAATCTTTTACCCATCCCATCTCCAAAACCCAGCCTTTTTTTTTTTTTTTTTTTTCTTTTGAGATGTAATCTGGCTCTGTCACCAGGCTGGAGTGAAGTGGCACCATCTCGACTCACTGCAACCTCCAACTCCTGGGTTCAAGCAATTCTCCTGCCTCAGCCTCCCAAGTAGCTGGGACTACAGGCACATACCATCACACCCAGCTTATTTTTGTATTTTTAATAGAGATGGAGTTTCACCATGTTGACCAGGATGGTCTCAATCTCTTGACCTCATGATCTGCCTGGCTTGGCCTCCCAAAGTGCTGAGATTACAGGTGTGAGCCACTGCGCCCGGCTCTGAAACACCTCTTTCTTTTCAAGTATCTACCCCCACTTAACCTAGCCAGGAACAAAGCAGGAAGAGTCCATTTTTTTCTGGCTAATCCTCTCCAAGACCTACAATTTCACTGAGTGTATTCTGTCTTTTCTCCTTAGTACATAAACTATTAAAATGGTCATTTGAATTCCCACCTTCACTTCTGGAGACACATCACTTTTCCTTGTTCTCTTCATTATTTCATCTATTCTCTCAAAAAAAAAAAAAAAAAAAAACAAAAACAAGTAAGAGGACTATAAGACCAAAAATATAAAAGTAGCTCAGTCTACATGCAATTTCACATTTCTCAGAAAACCTGCAAAAGACAAATGTCAGAAGAGGATAACAAGTATAGAAAGGTTTTCCACTGGTTTTGGAGATGTACACCTCTGGCCCCATGGACAAGGTCAAATGCTTGAGAAGTTAACTCGTATGTATCTAGAATCAATATTCAATTTACATCCCATATATCTCCTTCTTCTCCTTAGGTTCCTTATAAATCAACAAATTATCACTTGCCATTAAAGAGGACTATCCTACAGAAAGTGAGGCTAAGGTACATCTCAGGAGAGAAGGCCACAGGCTGGTCTCCTGGGTCCCAGGCCTACAGCAATACAAAGCCCAGGTTGGGCCTAGGATACCATGAGAATACGCCTTTATAATCAGCCTCCTTAAACCCAACTTCATCCATAAGCATACTAAGTGTAAATGGACTACACACTCCAATTAAAAGACAAAGACTGTCAAACAGAATTAAAATAACAACTCCTGACTATATGCTCTTTACTTATAAAAACACACAGAAGTTTTAAGTAGAAGGGTGAAAAAGATTTGACATACAGACACTAATCATGAAAGGGCTGTCAGGCCAAGCACAGTGGCTTATTTCTATAATCCCAGCACTTTGGAAGGCCAAGGCAGGAGGATCCATTGAGTTCAGGAGTTTGAGAACAGCCTGGCCAACATGGTGAAACCCTGTCTCTACTAAAAATACAAAAATTAGTTGGGTGTGGTGGTACACTCCTGTAATCTCAGCTACTCGGTAGTGTGAGGCAGGAGAATCGCTTGAACCAGGAAGGTGGAGGTTGGGGTAAGCCGAGATTACGCCACTGAACTCCAGCCTGGGCAACAAAGTGAGATTCTGTCTCAAAAAAATAAAGGGCTGTCAAAGTAGAGACAAGAAATATCACTAGAGACAAAGAAAGGCATATCATGATAAATATATATATCATAAAACCTGAAGTAACTGAAAGGAAAAATGGGCAAATCCATAATCACAGATGGAGTTGTGTTTTTTTTTTTCTTTTATTTGAGACAGGGTCTCACTCCTGTTGCCTAGGCAGGAGTGTAGTGGCATGATCTCGGCTCACTGAAGGCTTGACTTCCCAAGTTCAGGTGATCCTCCCACCTCAGCCTCCTAAGTAGCTGGGACTATAGGCACATGCCCATCACACCTGCCTATTTTTTGTATTTTTAGTAAAGACGATTTCACTGTATTACTCAGGCTGGTCTCGAACTTCTGGGCTCAAGTGATCCTCCCACCTCTGCCTCTCTAAGTGCTGGGATTACAGGTATGAGCCACCGTGCCTGGGCGCAGATGGAGTTTTTAACAATCTTTCTCAATAACTGATAGAACGAGATGGCAGAAAACTAATAAAGACATAGAAGATTTGAACAGTAGTATCAATGAACTTGATCTAACTGACAATCCTAGGAGCATTCTATCCAATTACCACAGAATAGAACTGGATTCACCTCCTGTTCACTTACCCTAAGTCTTCATGATCCCTCAGCCCTTACCTTCTTTCTCTCTAGTCGTTCTTGCTCAATCTGCAGCATGATCTGTTCTCTTTCTAGACGCATCTGTTTAGCTACTTCTCGGGCCTTTGCCTCTGCTGCTTCTTTCTAATATAAACAGGTAAATCAAGGCAAAGCTTTATTAAGCTAAGAAAACAGTGTGGCAATTCCCTGGCTTTGGACATGTTCCTTCATCCCATCATCTGCCCCAAAGTGGATGTTGCTCCAATATTCAATGTGGATTTATACAAACTGCTGTATGACACAGTAAACACGGTTGGACCTCATTCATATACCCCTAGCTCACCATGCAATTCACCTGCAGACATTTCTTATACATGGAGAAGGCCTTTCTGTGTCTGCGGGCAGGCTTGGGCCATGAAGTGTGCACATGGCCAGATCAGAGAGTTAATTCCTCAACGAGTGACCTTCTCCAATGAGGGAGAGGAGGTGGTCGATCAGTAGTTCAGTTTCCTCATCTCACAGCTGGACAATTCTAAAGCATGATCCACTGTCTCTCAGAGGTTCCCAATGGGACTGTGTTCCAGTCACCCACAGTTAACAAATGCATCATTGGACTTAAATTGGCTTTTCTCCTATTCCTCTACCAGCTTCCCAGGATTCCCTTGCAAAACAACAACAAAACAAACAAACAAACAAAAAAAACTGCTGGCACTCAAATTCTTATCCCAGGGTTTGCCTTTGGGAAAACCCAAATTGACAGATGGCAAACATTATCAACTTCACTGCGACCGCCCCAACTTAGAGTTAATAACCAGTCCAGACAGTTTAAGAAAAAACTTCAAGATTATGAGTCACTGAAATTTAACTAATTATACCTACTGTCAAGGCCCTTAAAAAATAAGGAAAGTCCATCTGAGGACTCATACAGTACCTGCTTTTCAATCATGGCTTTCTCTTGCTTTTCTTGTTCTTGCTTTTCCTTTTCTTTCAACAACAGCTCCTCCTCAGCCTTCTGCTTGGCCTCCTCGCCTGCCTTTCTTTTCTCTTCCTCTTGCTGTTTCTTCTTTTCCTCTTCCTGCTGTTTCTTCTTTTCCTCTTCCTGCTGTTTCTTCTTTTCCTCTTCCTGCTTTCGGGCTTCCTCTTCTAGGCGAAGCCTTTCCTCCTCTGCCTTTCTTTTCAATTCCTCTCTCTCCAGCCTTTTGAGAATACAACTGTTGTTAGACGAAGAAGACATGCTCGAAAAGCAAACTGCCAGAAAACTGCGCGCTGCAGCTGAGAATAACGCTCCACACACCTTCCAACGAGCATTCATTTAATAACATGATTCATCCTTCCTGGAAATCCACTCCGGTCCATACATTCACCAAAAAATAATGACAGGCTTGACTTTAAATTCTGTAATGCAGCAATGAATGATGTGTCGATGTGTGACGCATGCTGTATTGAAAACAGATGCTCCTCCGTCAACAAACAAATGATTACGATGAGAGAGGAAGCCAAGCCATCATTATTGAATTACAATTCTTTAAAAAAGCCAAGCAGAATAAATATCTAAAACCAAAGAAAGCTAGGAAAAATGGAAGTGTCTCAATGGTCACAAATGTGCCAGTCAGCAATTCAAGAGGAGTGACTATGAACTCAAAAAGTTCACTTTGGTTTCTAATTGGTATGTGACTTATGCAGCAGCAAATGGAAGAAAATGCTCAACACAAACTTGACATTTAATAAATTAAAACATAAATTTCTATTTATTTTGGCAATCTTTAGAAATCTATTTTAGCTTTCTTTGCTATATGAAAATTAAGTGGCATTTAGACGTTTCATCCACAGACAGATGAATGGTTCATGATGTAGTGATAAGAGCTCTAAGCAGTAAGCGAAAATTCTATAAAATCCAAGAGCTTGTTTTAACCTTTTTAATGTTCTTCCTCCTCACATGTACGTCACTTTCCTTGGGTAATCACTGGCAATGTGATGTATGGGCATGACCCAAATTGCACTCTATGCCACTACGTGACACTTGGAAAGTCACTCAATGTTCTTGATGCCCACTTAAAAAATGGAAATAGCTATACTATCGTTCTATGGCATTACTGTGAGACTGAAAATGCCTTTCACAAATGTTAGAAGGTTCTCAAATGTTAGTTCATTTTACAATTTAAAATGAATCCTCTCTCTAAGCCCCAATGTCCTTTAAAGTGCAACTATAAGTCTGCATGTCTTTTAGAAATTACCTTCATTTGGAAGCATGTGCCAATGACATACTGGGGTGCTGCCTGCTGGTGATTGCATTCTGGCCTTTTAATCCTCATTCCCTGGATCCGTTATGGACAGAGTCCAAATTGCCACCTTTTTTCAATCTTCGTCATCTTCCTTAGTTGATGGTTATCACCAAATGCTATACAGAGAAGACTGAAGCCACCTGATCTGAGCTTCTTAACCTCTCCTCCATGACATTACTGCTCAGAAATGTCCCCACTTGTTCCTCTGCTTAGATGGAAAGGATTGTAAATGCTACCACTTGTGCTGTGAATTCCACGTCCTCCATAGCTATGTGTCCCTCCCACTGGCCCCTCTTCTTTCATTCATCAGTTTCATCCTTCTGCATTCACTTTTCCATGCCCTGGAAAAATGCTCAGGTCTCGGGCATCACAAGCAACCATCCTCAGTCCTCTCTTACCTGCTTCTCATTCATGACTGCGTAACAGCAGCTTATATTCTGGGCCTCTATCTGCTCACCTCTTCAGGCTGCTTGGTCTCTATACCACTTCTCAACAATTTCCCTCCAAAATCTCTGTTCATCTCCTAAATCCCAAGACCAACAGCCTTAGTCCTGACACATATTATCAGAAGATCCCACCATGTGGCTCTCCCTACAGCCCTGTGCAGCATGAGGCTGCATGATCCTGGCTTTCTCCTGCCTCTCTTGGCTTTCCCTTACGGCTTCAGCTGCTGCCCCACATCGCATGTTCCCCTGCCTGCCCTAGCTCTCACCAAAACCACCTGCCACCTGTAGGGTTGGCAGCAAAAAGCCAGGCCTGAGCAGCCTCGAGGACTTCTGCCTGTGGTTCCTGGCCTGGACTAACTCTTGCTTGGACAAGAAGCTTTCGCCTGGCCACATGACCTTGTTCGTTGGGAGCTAACTGGAATATTCCCTTTTCTTCAATTTTTTAAAGAGATTGGGTCTCGCAATGTTACCCAGGCTCGTCTCAAATTCCTGGCCTCTAGTGATCCTTCCACCTCAGCCTTTCAAGTAGCTGGGACTACTTGAAAACACTGCGCTTGGCTGGAATATTCTTTTATGTGAACCCCTAGCAGCTATTTTTAGTTTCTTAACATGACCTAACGTGTTTAGGAATCCCATTAAGATCTCCTGCTTACTAGTTCCTGCCAGTGCCTTCTCCAGGGTGGACCTGGGGTCTAAGGTTTCTTGCCCCAACTCTTTTTTTTTCTCACTGTCAACTAAACCCACTTTCATTAGCAATTTTTTTTAAAATAAATGAGAGATTCTTATGTTGCCCAGGCTAGACTCAAACATGTAGCCTCCCCTCCTCAAGTGCCAGGACAACTGGCCTAAGCCATCGTGGCTCCCTTCTTGCCCCAACTCTTAAGAATCCCACTTTATATCTTGGGCCATCCACAGCCCGGGGACTGGGCCCTGTTGTGTTTAGGAATGGACCAACTTTTGTTCTTCTGTTTAGGGCCTGCTTGTCTGGACTCCCGGTTGGCCCTTCTGTTCTGGTTCCTCCATCCTTGACTTGGATGGTGTTTCCCTTACCAGTTTGTGACAATAATTGGGCTTTCCACAGTTTGACTCAAGTAACTTTATTTTTCTCTTAATTCTTTTATTTGGCAACGTATCTGTGGCTTTAACTATTTTATGTTTAACTCTAAACATAAAACAGATTTGAGGATGGTCTTATTCCAAGAGGTGGCCGTTGTGTTCCAGCCCCAGGTTGTCTGGTCCTTTCCTTCCTTACTCCTCACCTCCCACGTGGCACTATGCAAAGCTTCACATTCTGGCAAGAGAGAGGAAAACTCATTTTGCATCAAGCGTATCACTCTCATTTTTACCTATGCCCCCAGGTTTCAATTCCATCTCCTATCACCTGAACGTACTACAGACACCATAAGCTTAAGTTTATCTAAAATCAAATGAATAATTTTTATCATTTAAAACGAATTCCTTATGTCCTCCTTTTACCTGTTATTGGGTGTACCATTCTCCTAAGGCCTTAGAATCAAACCTCAGCATCAACTTCAAATCTGCCCATTTCTTTCGCGTTGTGTAAGTCCACAGAGACTCGCTTTTCCAGGTCTGCCTTCACCATACTACTTTAGCCCTTCTGTTCTCTTAACCTACTACTGCGATGGTTTCTTTTTACTTTTTTTAATAGAGATGGGGTTTCACCATATTGGTCAGACCGGTCTCGAACTCCTGACCTCAGGTGATCCACCCTCCTCGGCCTCCCAAAGTGCTGGGATTCCTGGCTTGAGCCATCGCGCCCGGCGTGATGGTTTCTTAGTCAGGATTCTTCCTCCTTCTCTTCCTTTCTTGTACATTTACTGAGTGCCAGCCACCAGTGATCCAAAGACTGTGTCCCAGCCTTTTAAGGTGCTAACTAGGGGGAAAGAGGCCTGTAAACAAATGAAGCTATGTAAGTCAGCTGAATAGCTGGGCTCGGTATGGGTGAAGAGTGGGGAGTGGTCAGTTCTGTCCCAGGCACAGGGCCAGAAAAGGTACAGGGAGGGAGCAAAACTTGACTTGCATTTTGAGAAAGGAAGAGGTGTCTGGCAGGAAGGAGCACAAGTCCACATGGGGGCACAGTAAAAGCACAGCTTTGGAGGTGTGGAGTTGTGTGATGAGTGAATGTCAGGGAGCTTTGCACGTTGGTGTCCAGAGGAAAGCAAGGGGTAAGAGGCAGGTAGTGGCCAGTTCATGGCAGGCCTTGAAGGCCTACTGACAGGTTTGGGCGGATCCAGTGGGCAGGGGAGTCACTGGCTTGTTAAAGGACAGGAAAACAATCACATTTATTTGAGAAAGGTCAATGTGGACCCAGCGTGGACAGGTGACAAACTCTAGGAGACCTAGAGCAGGGAGCTCAGTTGGGATGTGACAGATACAGACCAGGTCAGAAGCAATGGGGGCTGGAGCTGAGGAAGGACAGGAGAGGCTGGAAGGGAAGGGAGAGAACAGAGATGCGAATATGACAGCTGATGAAGAGTGGACCCAACAACCACTGGGACAGGGAGGAGGAAGCAAAGAGCTGAGAGTGGCACTGAGATTTCTCACTTGGGTGCCTGGGGAGACGAGAGTGCAGAGTTCATGGAAGAGAAAGGAGGTTTGGGGAAAAATACTAAGTTCTGCTTTGGAAATGCTGGATTTGAGATGTATATGAGACACACTCAAATGAAAACTTATTGCAGCTGGAAATATGGTCTCTAGGTTCTAGACCAGTGCTATCCAAAAGAACCTTCTGTTGAGTAGGAAAACAATCTATAGATTTGTGCTACCCAGTGTGCTGTGGAGCCACATCTAGTTAGATGCAGCTCTTGGGCACGGAAATGTGGTGGGTGTGGCTGGGGAACTGAATTTTATTGAATGTATATTTTGGTAGCTACGTGTGCCTAGAGACTCTGATAGTGGACAATGCAGCCCTAGACAAAGCTCGGGCCACAGGCATAGATTTAGGAGTTATCAGTACACGTGTGTTATTAGTGCCTCCCTTGCTCCAGAAAGTATGGAAGGTTTAGAAAGCAATCTGCAGTTCGCTCCAGAAACAGATGATAAAACAAGACAAAAGGAAAATGAAGGTGGGAAATGAGATGACAGTAGAGTTGGTTTAGCACAACAAAGGCTCAATAGAAAACTGTTGTATAAAATGTGGGCCCTACATCTTTTGAAGCCAGGGGAAACTGGCAGCATGGCGGGCACACTGGCAGAACAGGAGGGAGCAGTGCTACTTGGGAGGGCTTGTTGGAAGAGAAGCTGGCTGAGGACTGAGGGCTGAGAGCCCAGGCAACATTTAAGGGGATGAGAAGCGGACAGAGGAGGCTCTGAAGAGAGGCCAGAGAAGAAGGGCAAGCTTGACAAGGTCAAAGCCAACCAAGAAACTGATTAGGAGTTAGGCAACGAGGAGGAGTGGTAGGTGTAAGGTTTGAAGACTGAATGTGAGTTGAGAAAATAAAGACAGAAAGTTCAATCAAGTCTTTCAGGACTGGGCTGTGAAGAAAATGAGTGAGACAGAGGGTACAGCTGGAAGGTAAAAAACATCACCTTCTTTACACATGGCTATAATCGTGTTAGTCACCAGGTCAGAGCTACATGGTACCTGCATGACCTGCAATTATCAACACTTATCATCTGAGGTCCTGTGATTCCTCTTATCTCCTTGGACCTCTCCCTTCCCACACCCTAAGGCCCACCCAACCAGCCCAAACATACCACTTGACAAAACAAACAAACCATGTCTGCACTGACCAAAAGATTGGAAACAGGAAAACAATCAAAGAAGTCCTGAATTTCAAGAAGGGACCATCCAGACCAACCCCGCTGCTCCTTTTAAAAAATAGATCAGGCCAGATACCGTGGCTCACACCTGCAATCCCAGCACTTTGGGAGGCAAAGGAGGGCGGATCACAAGGTGAGGAGTTCAAGTCCAGCCTGGCCAAATGAAACCCCTTCTCTACTAAAAATACAAAAAATTAGCCAGGCATGGTGGCACACACCTGTAATCCCAGCTACTCTGGAGGCTGAGGCAGAGAATCGCTTGAACCCAGGAGGCAGAGGTTGTAGTGAGTGGAGATCATGCCACTGCACTCCAGCCTGGGCGACAGAGCAAGACTCCATCTCAAAAAAAAAGATCATCAAACCTGTAATCAGAGACCACAAAAACTTACCAAGGTCACTAAAAGATCAAGAATATTCTATTATTTATTATTCTAAATTCAGTGCTGGCCTTGAAGTGCTACAGCATTGCCTGCTTCCTGTCATGTTAATTCTCTAAACAGTATTGGATTGTACTCTGTGATTAGCCTAACAGCTTCCTTTATCAATTTAATGATAAAATCGACCTTGTCCTTCAACATGCTTTCCTCTCTAAATAAAAAGACCAGAAAAGGAAGGACTGTCTGTATTGTGACAATGTACCCTGATACTAACATCAAGTGTTTCTCAAATCCTGGCAAGCTACTAAAACAGAACAGGGCTGAGTCCATGTATTCTTACTGCATTCCTAGGATGATTCTGATGCTCTCCAAAGTTTAGGGACCACTGCAATGATGTCTTTTGTCTTGCTCCAGGATGGGACTCCCCATACCTCACTCACTGTTCTTGGACTATGAGGCTTCCCCTCCATACAACCCTCTGCCTAGGGGATACTCCTCAACCCTCCCCTCTCTGTCTTACTTTGGAGTGTGAGTTAGGATAATTTGATGGAGGAAAAAATTTGGGAATCAGAATCAAGACCAAAACCAGAATTTAGAACCTCTTGTCTTCCCAGGGAGAATCTCTTTTATTTTTTTCCCATCCCTACCACGCCTGTGTTCCCAGGGAGAATCTCATTCTGTAAACAAAGCTCAAACTCCCCTGATAGCTCTAGGAGGCCTGCCTGGCCCCAAAGTCCAAGAGGAGAATGGGAAGATGCCTGTGCCATTTAGATCCAAGAGCTATGAGTTTCCACGTCCTCTGAAAAGAGCAAAGTTCCATTGTTGTTATTAATAATTACATCTAATATGAGAAGCAGTCTCCTGAACACCTTCCATGTAGTTCAGACATTCTAGGTTCCCATACTTCTGTTCAAGTTTTACCAATACCAACGCTGTAAAAAGAAGGGCAAGTTGCTCTTGCCAACACAATGTTTATATGAGATCACACTGAAATCTGAGCACTTGCATACCTATCTTGTTCTTCCTTCTCCAGTCGTTCTTGCTCCTCCTGTTCCTTCTGTAGCCGGGCCTGTCTTCTCTTTTCCGCCAAGATCTTTGCAGCCTCTCCTGCATCAGTGGTGCCTGCTGTGGGCTTCCCCAAGGCTGCACCAGAGGAGAGTCATCAAGAGGAAAAGGTCAAGGCAAACGAACATAATGATTCCACTCACACAGCAGCTGCCAGTTGAAAGTGAAAAAAATCCAATCCAGTGTGGTGATGGGAAATGCTGTACAGACCAGCCAATCAACCACCAAGCAAGAGAAGCTGTCATAGGCTGGATATGACCTTAAATGCTTTTTACAGTGGAAGACAATGGAAAGGTGAGGAGGAAATACAGGGCCACTGGCAAGTGCCACAGCAGCCACCATCTGGGTAAACTCGCTGCATCATAGAAGCCTGAAAGACTAAAGGAAGATGATCTCTTGTGTGAGGAGCAGATGCAGGCTGAACACAGCCTGTCTTAACTCAGCATCCCTGTGAGCTTCCACAGCTATGAGTAGAGTCAGCCCCTAGGTCTCCTCCAGGGGACCTCAGAAGACTGAAGGAAAGAACTCAGGAGCAACGTGCAAACCTGAGAAAGCTGCATGAGGGAATGAAGTTGTCCCCAGGGAAAAATATCTCTCCCTCCCCAAAAACACAAGAGAATGGCACGTGGACTGGGTCTAGGGAGAACCGTCTTGGGAAAGCCAAGGCACGGTGGCAGCATCTACCTGCACCGTTTTCAGCCTTCCCTCCTGCGGCAGCAGTGTGCTTCTCACTGGCATGCTTGTCCACTAGATGCTTCTCTGGGGCTTCCTCCCCTTGCGGGCCAGCAGTCTGCTGAGTCAAGGCACCTTCCCTTTCCTTGTTGCTCTTCTCTTTATCTGCTTTCTTCTTGGGCGTCTCTTGGCTGGAAAGGGCAGGTAAGCGGTACCTCACAGGAGACCCTGAGTAGGGAGGTTTTGTTGTCTTTGGAGACTGTGGATAAGCTTTAGTAGCTGTCCTGGAAAACCAAAAATATACCAGAGGATGATTCCTAGGCCTGAACACAGAGCTCTCTGTTTCTAAGACACCTAGATCCAAGAAGCTGAACAATTTCATCCTTCCAGAGAAAGGAAAGTAGGGCTTAGCACACACTCAAAAGTCACTAAAGTGCTCTTAGTCCAACAGGAATATATGGTCTCTCTAAGATGGCCCTGGTGGAAAGGGAAACATTTTAAGGAGCACAGCTGGTGATGCCATGTCCTAATCTCACTTAGGTGTCATGACAGTGTAGAGGTGGAGTATTAGGTACTTTCCCACTCCCTTTCTTTAGGTGAACATCAGGGTTGAATCTGGTTTTAGCATATGGCAATAAACAAGCTGGCTTCTTTTTAAAAATGTGACAAAATATATATAACATCAAATTTACCATTTTAACCATTTTTCAGTGTACGGCTCCAGTGGCATTAAGTACACTGACACTGCTGTGCAACCATCACCACCATCTATGTCCATTTAACACTAACTCTCCATTCCCCCTCCCCCCAACCCCTGGCAATCACTTTTCTACTTCCTGTCTCTGCGGAATATACCTATTCCAGGTAACTCACAGAAATGGAAATGATATACTATTTGTCCTTTTATGTCTGGCTTATTTCACTTAGGAAGTCTTCAAGGTTCCCCATTCCTTTTTAAATGCTGAGGAACAAAGCCAACAGATGGGGATGGGGGGGTGTTTTTTGGAGGGTCTCAGGTTTAAAAGAAGCTCTCTGCTCCCTACTGGGCAGATATAAAAGGTGAGGACAAGCCACTTGGTTAAAACACAGGAGCTCATCTTGTGTCTGCTGGGAAAGGGTTCATTACAGGTAAGCCAGCCAAGGCTTGGCTCCTGGTGAGTGCTGCTTGTTCAGGACACAGGTAACAGCTTAGCTGGATATGCTCAGTTTCCCCAGAGGTCTGAACAGGGATGTGGGCATTTGTACAGAGTTCCTCTAGGAAGGATATAAAGTACTGCATACAGAAATTACAAGTCGTCACTTACAATGCTGTAGCAGGATGAATCATAAATTGCCAATATCTGATGTTTTTTGATCTATAAAAACAGCAATAAAAATGGCAAATCATCCTAATATTCAAAGACAATTTTTCACCAGAGGCTTAGAGTTAACTAATCAGATCCTGGTAGTAAGGGAAAATACGATCAGTTCAATATTAAACTTGGTCTTGAAGGGAAAAATAATCCTCAAGTGGCATATAGACTGGCTGAGCTGCAGGACGGTTTTCCAGCATGTTCTCATGTTAAAGGGCCAGCTCCCAGTGTCCAGGAGATCACCTTCCCCCTTTTCATTAATGTCAGGCAGAGGGTCAAATAAAGGCAGGAAACAAAGAGGTGATCACTTGATACAATGCATACATCATAAACATGGTGTGAATTTCTAAAGTCCAGTTGTTTCAGTATCAACCATTTTACTCATGTAGAAGCAGTCTACATCACATATCCACCATACAGGCTGTTCACCCCTCCCACGGCCGTCTGGCTTCTCAGCTTGACAACTCTAACCCTAAGCAGAATCCTTTCATATTGGCTCAAGTGGCTTCCCTGTGTCCTCATCCCATTAGGCCTGAAGCAACTCAGAACTCTCAAGACACCTTGTCTTTGTGGATGGTGCTTGGACTCTCTGCAGACTGTTCTCCCCTCTGGCCTTGGGCTCAGGCCCCACACTCGGGTTCTCCTAAGGGATGTGCTTAGGAGAACCCGAGTGTGGGGCCTAAGCACCCTTCAGAGTGCTTAGCAATCAGGTGTTTTTTTCCAGGTACACTATATAATGCTGGTCTTCTATTTTTTCCTGGATTCTTACCGAGTAAAAGCCATGCGGAGAATCCCACTGCCCCGCCATACACATAGGCATGCATAGCAGGCTTCCTCAACCTGGCATCACTGACATTTGGGGCTGGACAGTCCTTTGTTATGGGTTATCCTGGGCACTGTGGGATGTTTAGCAGCATCCCTGGCCTCCACTCACTAGATGCCAGCAGCAATCTGCTCCCTACCCAGGCTGTGACAAACAAAAATGCCTTCAGACATTGATAAATGTCCCCTTAGGGACAAGATCTCACTCAACTGAGAATCCCTAAGTCATGGGGTGGGGCAGGGAGTGAGGGAGAGAGACAGAGAGAAAGACACACACACACACACACACACACACACACACACACACACACACACA
>NW_022436957.1:15763050-15828210 GCF_009761245.1 Sapajus apella
AGTTAATTTTAGTGTAAGGTGTCAGGAAGGGGTCCAGTTTCTGCTTTCTGCACATGGCTAGCCAGCTTTCCCAACACCATTTATTGAACAGGGAATCCTTTCCCCATTGCTTGTTTTTGTCTGGTTTGTCAAAGATCAGATGGTTGTAGATATGTTGTGTTGCCTCCGAGACCTCTGTTCTGTTCCATTGGTCTATATCTCTGTTTTGGTACCAGTACCATGCTGTTTTGATTACTGTAGCCTTGTAGTATAGTTTGAAGTCTGGTAGTGTGATGCCCCCCGCTTTGTTCTTTTTGCTTAGAATTGACTTGGCTATGCGGGCTCTCTTTTGGTTCCATATGAAGTTTAAGGTGGTTTTTTCCAGTTCTGCAAAGAAGGTCATTGGTAGCTTGATGGGGATAGCATTGAATCTGTAAATTACTTTGGGCAGTATGGCCATTTTCACAATATTGATTCTTCCTAACCCTGAACATGGAATGTTTCTCCATCTGTTTGTGTCCTCTCTTATTTCGTTGAGCAGTGGCTTGTAGTTCTCCTTGAAGAGGTCCTTTACGTTCCTTGTTAGTTGTATTCCTAGGTATTTTATTCTCTTTGTGGCAATTGTGAATGGAAGTTTGTTCTTGATTTGGCTGTCTTTAAGTCTGTTATTGGTGTATAGGAATGCATGTGATTTTTGCACATTGATTTTGTATCCTGAGACTTTGCTGAAGTTGCTTATCAGTTTCAGGAGATTTGGGGCTGAGACGATGGGGTCTTCTAGATATACAATCATGTCGTCTGCAAATAGAGACAGTTTGACTTCCTCCTTTCCTATTTGAATGCCCTTTATTTCTTTTTCTTGCCTGATTGCTCTGGCTAGAACTTCTAGTACTATATTGAATAGTAGTGGTGAGAGAGGGCATCCTTGTCTGGTGCCACATTTCAAGGGGAATGCTTCCAGTTTTTGCTCATTCAGTATGATATTGGCTGTTGGTTTGTCATAAATAGCTTTTAATATTTTGAGATACGTTCCATCGATACCTAGCTTAGTGAGGGTTTTTAGCATAAAGGGCTGTTGAATTTTGTCAAAGGCCTTCTCTGCATCAATTGAGATAATCATGTGGTTTTTGTCTTTGGTTCTGTTTATGTGGTGAATTACGTTTATAGACTTGTGTATGTTGAACCAGCCTTGCATCCCCGGGATGAAGCCTACTTGATCATGGTGGATAAGCTTTTTGATGTGCTGTTGCAATCGGCTTGTCAGTATTTTATTGAAGATTTTTGCATCTATGTTCATCATGGATTTTGGCCTGAAGTTTTCTTTTCTTGTTGAGTCTCTGCCGGGTTTTGGAATCAGGATGATGTTGGTCTCATAAAATGATTTGGGAAGAATTCCCTCTTTTTGTATTGTTTGGAATAGTTTCAGAAGAAATGGTACCAGCTCCTCTTTGTATGTCTGGTAGAATTCAGCTGTGAACCCATCTGGACCTGGGCTTTTTTTGGGTGGTAAGCTCTTTTTTTTTTTTTTTTTCTGTTAAAGCATGCTTTATTAATACAAATATAAACTCTAAAGCACTAAGAAATTTAAATATCTATGTCACAGCAAACAGGAGGCAATTCAACATCCAGGGTCGACAGAATGCTTGAAGGAGACTGCAACAGATTGGATTCCCATGGTGGAGAGGACATCTTCACAGGTGAAGGAGGGCCCAGCTGAAACAGCTTTTCAAGTTCTCTCTCTTCGTCAAGGATCATAAGAGGCACTCCACTCAAGGGTAGGTGTGCAATCTGGTGCTCTTCAGGCAGGTCAAAACTCTCAAAGTCTAGAGGATTGAAGGGAAAAATTTTTTCTATTTCTGGATAGGCATCATCTGAGACAGGAACAGAGCTTTTTGCTTTAACAGTCTTCCCAGTCATCTTTTTGGCAGAAAAGCTTGGCTGTTTTTGATTGAGGGGTCCATTGGTCTTTACTGACTTTTCTGTAGCTCTGTTAACAGTTCCCAAAGCCTTTCTAGTAGCTTTAGGTAAGGCTGGTGGAGCATCAAACGTTTTGCCAAAACGTGGTGTTGAAAGTTGAGATCTCCCATTTAAGGCTTTGACTGAATGTCCAGACCCCAGCTTCAGCCCATCCTTAGCAGCCACATGGGTGCCTGTTTCTCCATTTTCCTTATCAACATAGATCAGAGTAGCCATTCTGGATTATTGCCGCTCTCAACAGCCACCTTCCTCTGAGATCGCCGGGTGGTAAGCTCTTAATTGCTGCCTCAACTTCAGACCTTGTTATGGGTCTGTTCAGGGTTTCGGCTTCTTCCTGGTTTAGGCTTGGCAGGAGGCAAGTGTCCAGGAATTTATCCATTTCTTCCAGGTTTATTAGTTTGTGTGCATAGAGTTGTTTGTAATAATCTCTGATGATGGTTTGAATTTCTGTGGAATCTGTGGTGATATCCCCTTGATCGTTTTTTATTGCATCAATTTGGTTATTCTCTCTTTTCTTTTTTATTAATCTGGCTAGTGGTCTGTCTATTTTGTTGATCTTTTCAAAAAACCAGCTCCTGGATTTATTGATTTTTTGAAGGGTTTTTTGTGTCTCTATCTCCTTCAGTTCTGCTCTGATCTTAGCTATTTCTTGTCTTCTGCTAGACTTTGAGTTTTTTTGATCTTGCTCCTCTAGCTCTTTCAGTTTTGACGATAGGGTGTCAATTTTTGATCTCTCCTTGCTTCTCATGTGGGCACTTATTGCTATATATTTTCCTCTAGAGACTGCTTTAAATGTGTCCCAGAGATTCTGGTATGTTGTGTCTTCATTCTCGTTGGTTTCAAAGAACATCTTTATTTCTGTCTTCATTTCATTGTTTATCCAGTCAACATTCAAGAGCAAGTTGTTCAGTTTCCATGAAGCTGTGCGGTTCTGAGTTAGTTTTTGAATTCTGAGTTCTAACTTGATTGCACTGTGATCTGAGAGACTGTTTGTTATGATTTCCGTTCTTTTGCATTTGCTGAGGAGTGATTTACTCCCAATTATGTGGTCAATTTTAGAGTAGGTGTGATGTGTTGCTGAGAAGAATGTATATTCTGTGGATTTGGGGTGGAGAGTTCTGTAAATGTCTATTAGGTTTGCTTGGTCCAGGTCTGAGTTCAAGTCCTGGATATCCTTGTTAATTTTCTGTCTGGTTGATCTGTCTAATGTTGACAATGGGGTGTTAAAGTCTCCCACTATTATTGTGTGGGAGTCTAAGTCTCTTTGTAAGTCATTAAGAACTTGCCTTATGTATCTGGGTGCTCCTGTATTGGGTGCATATATATTTAGGATCGTTAGCTCTTCTTGTTGCATTGATCCTTTTACCATTATGTAATGTCCCTCTTTGTCTTTTATGATCTTTGTTGCTTTAAAGTCTATTTTATCAGAGATGAGAATTGCAATTCCTGCTTTTTTTTGCTCTCCATTTGCTTGGTAAATCTTCCTCCATCCCTTTATTTTGAGCCTTTGTGTATCCTTGCATGTGAGATGGGTTTCCTGGATACAGCACACCGATGGGTTTTGTCTTTTTATCCAATTTGCCAGTCTGTGTCTTTTGATTGGGGCATTTAGTCCATTTACATTTAGGGTTAATATTGTTATGTGTGAATTTGATACTGCCATTTTGGTGCTAGCTGGGTGTTTTGCCCTTTAGTTGAGCTGGTACTTGTTGTTCCTTATATGTGTAGAGCCTCTTTCAGGAGCTCTTGTAGAGCTGGCCTGGTGGTGACGAAATCTCTGAGTACTTGCATGTTCCCAAAGGATTTTGTTTTTCCTTCACTTATGAAGCTTAGTTTGGCTAGATAGGAGATTCTGGGTTGCAAGTTCTTTTCTTTAAGGATGTTGAATATTGGCCCCCACTCTCTTCTGGCTTGTAGGGTTTCTGCTGAGAGATCTGCTGTGAGTCTGATGGGCTTCCCTTTGTGGGTAACCCGACCTTTCTCTCTGGCTGCCCTTAGTATTTTCTCCTTCATTTCGACTCTGGTGAATCTGACGATTATGTGCCTTGGGGTTGCTCTTCTTGATGAATATCTTTGTGGTATTCTCTGTATTTCCTGGACTTGAATGTTTGCCTGCCTTGCTAGGTTGGGGAAGTTTTCCTGGATAATATCCTGAAGAGTATTTTCCAGCTAGGATTCATTCTCTTCGTCGCATTCAGGTACGCCTATCAAACGTAGATTAGGTCTTTTCACATACTCCCACATTTCTTGGAGACTTTGTTCATTCCTTTTTACCCTTTTTTATCCAGTCTTGCCTTCCCGTTTTAGTTCATTGAGTTGATCTTCGACCTCTGATATCCTTTCTTCTGCTTGGTCAATTCGGCTGTTGATACTTGTGCATGCTTCACGAAGTTCTCGTATTGCGTTTTTCAGCTCCATCAATTCACTTATATTCCTTTCTATTTTGTCCATTCTCATTAGCATTTCGTCAAATCTTTTTTCAAGGTTCTTAGTTTCTTTGCATTTGGTTACAACATGTTCTTTAAGTTCACAGAAGTTTCTTACTACCCACCTTCTGAAGTCTGATTCTGTCATTTCATCACACTTGTTCTCCATCCAACCTTGTTCCCTTGCTGGTGAGGAGTTGTGATCCCTTTTAGGAGGAGAGGTGTTCTGGTTTCGGGTGTTTTCATCCTTTTTGCACTGGTTTCTTCCCATCTTTAAGGATTTATCCACCTGTCGACTTTGTAGTTGCTGGCTTTCAGATTGGGTCTCCAGTCTTTCAGATTGATGTTCTGTTTGTTGATGATGAGGTTATTTCTGTTTCTTGGTTTTCCTTCTGACAGTCTGGCCCCTCTGCTGTAGGTCTGCTGAGGTTCACTCCAGGCCCTGCTTGCCTGGGATTCACCTGCAGCAGCTGCTGAACAGCAAGGGTTGTTACCAGTTTTCTTCTTCTGCTATCTTTGTCCCAGACGGATACCCGCCTAGTGTCAATCTGATCTCTCTTTTATGAGGTGTCTTTTTGGATATATAGGGGTCAGGGAGCTGCTTAAGGAGACGGTCTCTTCTTTATAGGAGCTCAAATGGTGAGCTGCGAGCTCTGTTGTTGTTCATTCAGAGCTGCTGGGCAGGTACTTTTAGGTCTGCTGCAGCAGAACTCATAAACTGCTTTTTGTTCCCAGGTGCTCTGTCCCAGGGATTTAGGGCTTTATTTATGAGTTTCCGTTATGCTGCCGCCTTCTTTTTTTTTTTTTTTTTTCCTTCAGACCTGCCCAGCCAAGCAAGGAGGCAGCCTAGTCACTGTCGGCCTATAGCAGCTTTGCTGAGCTGCTGTGGGCTCCACCCCGCTGCCGAGTGAACTTCCCTGCAGTCCTGTTTATATGGGTGTAGTTAGAACTGCTTTGGTGATGGTGGCCCGCCTCTGTTGAGGCGGAGTCTCTTTGCTGTGGCGGGTTGCCTTGGCAATGGCGGGCTGCCTCAGCAATGGCGGGTTGCCTTGGCAACGGCGGGCTGCCTCGGTAATGGCGGACGCCCCTCCCCCACAGAGCTGGCCCGTCCCGGGTTCAGCTGCACTTGCTGTGAAACTCTCAATCCAGAGTTTCTGGTTGCTGTTCTTTTGTGGGGGTGGGACCAGCCGAGCCTGATCGCCTGGCTCCCTGCCTCAGAGCCTTTTTTTAAGTTGGTGTTCCAGTCGCCTGTTGAAGAGGCACCGGGGTCTGTTTGTTTTCCCCTGCGGCCACTCACTGCGCTGGCTTAAACAGCGGCACTGAGGTTTGTGGCGCTTTTTTTTTTTTTTTTTTTTTTTTGCCCTGGAATCTACTGTCCTGGTTCTCTGCTCAGTCCCCTTTTTGAACCGGTGAATGGGCGACTTCCCGTGGCTCTGATCGCCAGCCAAAAGGGCACCCGGACTGGTGTATTTTGTATGGAGAACCGCAGCTCCGGGGTGCCGACAAAGCAGCCGCGCGGGGCAAAGCAGCGGCGCCGGCCAGCACAGCCGCGCTGGCCGAAACAGCTGTGCTGGCGACCGTGGAGCTCCTCCGTCCGGGAATTTCCTGGTCTGTGGGCAATAAAAACGCGGCGTCCACTCACCCTCTGCGCTTTCACTGGGAGCTGCAATCCTGAGCTCCTGGCGGCCATCTTGGATCGGTTGCCACAGAACCTTCTTACAGCTCTCCTTCACTTCCTGTGTTGCCATGGTGCTAAGTCTGAGTTTGGGGTCACCAAGACCCCAAGATGTTCTTTTTAGAAATGGCATAAAGTACTCAATAGCTGTTAGATATTAGTGTTGATCAATTAGATGATAAACTAAAAATCCAAATAATCCTCACAGACAAAAATGAACTAAAACCAGAAGGATGAACTGTAATAACAGGGGAGCACATGTCCTGCTTGCTCACACTGACAGTGCTCCAATGAGCAGGGTTTTCCAATTAGCTACACAATGTGCACTAACTATACGTATTAGTTGAGGCTACATTTAGGCTCAACTCATCTGTATAAAGATACAGCAGGTGGTCTTTTGTTTGGCCACACCTTCCTTCCATGCTGTTACCTAAGGTGAGTGGTGCCCACAGTACAGCTGTATACCCACCACCTGTTTTGTCATAACCACCATGAGGGTGTCTCGAAAGACTTGGTCTAATGTCTTGACAAGATCAAAGCACATTACTGCCCCACTGGATCGTCATGTGAATGCTATGTGTCCTCTGATCCAACAACAGTACAGGGGCAGGGAATGGATCTGAAACTTGGTAAGAGAGGCTGTAGGAACAACTACTATCTCGTGGTAGATGATGCAGATGGAAACACTTTCTCATCCCATAGCATTCCTATCTTGACCTGTTGGGGAGGACTTTCTGGCATTGGAAGGCCTGGCAATTCCCACCTGATCTTCTTCCCTGCCCTCACCCTCTTCCCCATGGAATGAGGTACAATTTCTCTGATTGGTGAGACTGAGCAAAGGTGCTGGGTGTGCACAGCCCTGCCTGTTCTTGTTCTCTCCCTGGAACTTGCCTGTGAGCCCGTACTCTGGGCTTCTCTAAGCAGTCTAGAAAGAGGTAGCTTCTGCTCCAGGGGTCCCTGAAGTGTTTCGGCACTCCTGCCCATAAATGGGTAGGTGGACAAACAGCCTTCCTGTAGACATGATTCCAATCATGAGGTCTCAGGGCTGGACTGTAGGGAGTGGGTGGGAGGCCTGAACTGGCTGCAGCCTCAGCAGCCACAGCCAGCATCTGAGTTCCAACATGACCCCTGTTTCTGCTTAAATGGCTCACACACTCAGTCAGTGTGGCAGGAGCCTGCTGCCTATGTCAGACCCATCTAAGTAAATGGAAATGCGGGACAAGATCCTAATCCTAGGGAGAAAAGGCCAGGTTGGCTGAGGTGGAAGAGGTACTGACAGCCTCAAGTTGGCACAGCCCTGAACAGCCTTGGCTTCAGCTTGTTTTAAGAGAATGGTCACATGTAGGTTCAGTTCACCCCATAGACTGCAAGGTTTCATTCTAAATAAAACTGGACCAATTACCCATGAGCACGTATTTAAAAATAACTTCTACCTGAGAAGTAAAGGTGGATTATTTGGGATAAAACTCATTAAGAAGTCTGTTTACAGTTCCCCACCCCAGCCCCTGCCTGATAAACAAAGTTAGAAAACATACACACACACTTGTTTATGTACACACAAACATTACCTTCAAATTAGAGAAGTGTGGGCAAGTCATACATTTTTTTTTACAGTGAGTGACCAAAATACAGAGTTAAAATTAAAAAGTTCCCAATGTTATCTATAGTCTGTCAAGTTTTCTGCTCATCCTGCCTTGCCACTTGCTTATATGGACTTTGCACCCTGCCAGTGGCCCTGCAAAAGTGCTAAGCACAGGTATCTGGAAGAAACTAAACGACAAGGCTGGTTTGTCAGACTCCACGGCTCTCTGGCCAGTCACACTGCTGCAAGCCAAATAAAGTCTGGCAAGCTATTTATTTTTCAATCTCCTGGAAATAGGTGTCTTGGCTGATGAAAGAAACATGAATTAATTAGGGGAACTCACTGTGCTTGTATGGAGTTTTCTTCTGAAGTACCTTTTCATCTATTTAATAAGGGTCTATTTGATTGCCACAGTAACCCAGTGAGGTAAGTAGGAAATTGCTATTAACCATATTTTAGAGAAGAAACCAGAGTCCTAAGAGTTTAAACAATCTTTCCCAAAGAAATGCACACAGACAAGAGTGCCAGGGCTGGCACTCAAGGCATTTGTTCTTTGTCTCATTTTTTTTTTTTTTTTTTTAGCTCTTCCACTTTAATTTTTTAAGGTTCAATAAAAATATGACAAAGGAGATTCACAAGGTGTGTTTAGGATGGTAAACTAGGCCTTCCAGGAACATAAGGCAGGATGATAAAACCTTTTAGGTTCCACGACTGGCAGAAAATACGAACAAACACCTCTGTAAACAGAGTGGCAAGAATAACTCTCTAGAGAGGGTTGTCACGCCTCTGAATGTGAGCTGACTGCAAAGTGGAACCCCGAAACGACTTATTTCCTCCAATCTTGGAATCTAGTTCCATGTTCTCCAAAACCACTTGACTCTATGCACAGTGAGTGAACACAGCCCACTCACTGCATGGGAGGAGTCTTGGCTTCTTCATCAGCACAGCTCAGCCAATACTCTGAAAAGTTTGTTGTTTCCCAGATGAGAAAGAGCAGTTTCATACTGGAGAAACCTAGGAACACCACCTTAATCCAGTAATTAAAGTTAACATCACCAGTAAGTAAACAAACTAACATTATAGTCTCCTAATATGAGGTACTAAGAAGGACCCAACACCTCTGCCACGAGATTCCTGCCCAAAGAACACAACCTGAATGTAATTGGAGGAAACATCAGGCCTATCCAAACTGAAGGACAGTCCTCAAAACGACTAGCCTGTATTCTTCAGAAATTTCAAGATCAGAAAAAAGAAAGGCTGAGGATCTGTTTCAGTTGAAAGAAAACTAAGGAGAGGAGACAACTAAATGCAATGTGGGACTCTGGATTGGACCCTGGACCAGGAAAAAAAATGATACAAAAAAATTGTATTGGGCCGGGCGTGGTGGCTCACACCTATAATCCCAGCACTTTGAGAGGCTGAGGCAGGCGGATCACTTAAGGTCAGGAGTTCGAGACCAGCCTGGCCAACATGGTGAGTGAAACTCCTTTTCTACTAAAAATACAAAAATTAGCTGACTGTAGTGGTGTGCCCCTGTAATCCCGGCTACTCAGGAGGCTGAGGCAGGAGAATCGCTTGAACCTGGGAGGCAGAAGTTGCAGTGTGCCAAGATCGTGTCACAGCACTACAGCCTGGGCCACAGAGTGAGAATCTGTCACAAAAAAAACAGAATCTTATCGGGATACCTGGCAAAAGTTGCACATACATTATAAATTAAGTAACAATACCAAGTTAAACTTTCTGATTTCCATAACAATGGAAAACAACATCTTCCTTCTTAGGGGTAAAGGGGTATGATGTCTGCAAGTTACTGTCAAACGGTTCTGGGAGAAATCTGTCTATGTGTGTCTGTGTGTGCATCTATGGAGGATGAATGTAAGAGACTGTGCAAGACTGAGTGAGGGTGATAGAGGATGAGACGGATGACATAAATGTGGCTACACGTTAATACAGGATATAAGGTATGCAAGAAAGAGTTCTTTGTTCTAGTGATTCTTTTGCAAGGTTAAAATCATTTCAGAATTAAAAAGCTTTGGTCTAAACTAAAATGATCCTTTGATAAGACTAAAAAATACAGGACTGAGTGAGTATACAGGTATGGTTGCAAGGAGGGGATATCACTTGACATTTTCTTTTTTTTTTTCTTTTTTTTTTTTTGGAGACGGAGTTTCGCTCTTGTTACCCAGGCTGGAGTGCAATGGCGTGATCTCGGCTCACCGCAACCTCCGCCTCCCGGGTTCAGGCAATTCTCCTGCCCCAGCCTCCTGAGTTGCTGGGATTACAGGCATGCGCCACCATGCCCAGCTAATTTTTTTTTTTTGTATTTTTAGTAGAGACGGGGTTTCACCATGTTGACCAGGATGGTCTCGATCTCTTGACCTCGTGATCCACCCGCCTCGGCCTCCCACAGTGCTGGGATTACAGGCTTGAGCCACCGCACCCGGCCTCACTTGACATTTTCAATTACTCTCTTCAAGAAAAATTTCAGATAAGAATGTAAAAGCCTACTGGAGAATGATGTGGTGGCAAAAACAGCAGTTAAATTGCCCTTGAGGGAGCCTGCTCTGCTGTAGATGCTTATCTGTGGGAGGGGATAACCAAGCCACATATGGGAAGGGCAACCAGGATCCATTAAATGTCCTCAGCCACCAAAGGAACACCAAAGCTCCCTGGGAGGGAGCTTTCCATGGGCCTGTGATTTGGAGTAAAGTGGGAGGTACCACTTTGGGCCATCCAGACACCTTTATCCTAATTTTTTCCCTCATATGGAAGATGTTTTGTTTTCTATACATACATGATAAAGTAAAATCAAACTAGGTCCCTGATACAAAACTGATCTCAGCTATGATCTACCTCTGGAAGTAATTATCTTTGGCATGCTGAGTTTTCCAAAGATGGCCACAGTAATATTTCCCATCCCATATGGATCTTATCTTTTGGGTTTCTCTCTCCATCCCACTGAATCTAGGTTGGCCTGACTGCTTTGATCTTTAAAATATGGCAGACAAGTAAGGCTGTGCCAACTCAGGGCATAGACCTTCACTGGCCTGACAGCTTTTGCTTCCTGCCCCAAAAGATGCTCGATCATGGGGCCATTTCTTGTTGGAACTCAGCCACTGTCAGAAGCCTAAGCCATACAGAGAAGCCACAGTAGGCACTCTGGTTTGACAGCTTCAGCTGAGCTCCCAGCCAACAGCTATCATCAACTGCCAGGTGGGAAAATGGCCCATCTTGAACCTCCAGCTCAGCTGAGCTCTAGGTAACTGCAGCTCCAGTCAACACTGGACTGCAATGGCATGAAGACCTTGTGTAACCCAAGTCAACCCATAGAGCAACTGCACAAAAGATCCCAAGAGAGAACCTCCCAGTAAGCCCAAGTCACACAACTGTGAAAATGAATAATAAATTATTGTTTAAGCAACTCAATTTTGGGGGCTTTGTTACAGTAGCAATAGATAACTGAAATATTACCTATCATAATGACCAAACTGATTTACAATATATTTCTAAGAATATAAACCCATTAGAGAATATTTCATACTGAAAACCTAGAAGTACAGGTAGCATCAACACTCAGAGGCAGACACAGGCTGGACAAATCCACTTGGCCACATTGGATTTCTTTTCTCTAGGTTATAGGAACAAAGTTATGCTCCATCCATGTCTTTCAGGGTGTTGCAGAATCTAGTTTTTTAAAACCCATGCAAGTACTCAACGATGAAAACAATAAAAATAAACTTGACTGATTAAAAGAACAATGCTATTAACATGCACAGTCACCCAACAGTGGCTTAAATCTGAGATCAGGCAGGAGAACAATGCACTATTAGAGCTTAGGAGGTCACAGGAAAAGGGACCATTAATAACATGACCTGCCTGGGATTCTGGATGGGGGAGTTCAAAGGGTCTAATTAAGCCCCCTTTCAAAGCCACATCATTTCCAGTGTGTTTTTAAAATCACACACTTGGTCTGCACAGAAGGAATGTCAAAAATATCAGTTTTGGTGGGGGTTTGTTTCGTGTGTGGCACCATTCTAAAAAGTAAGTCTTTCTCTTTTACTATCTTTTTTCAACAATGAGTGTGCAAGAGAATATTTATGCAACATGTAAGGTATAAAGAATGATATAAATGGTCAGGTGCAGTGGCTCACAGCTGCAATCACACAGCACTTTGAGAGGCCAAGGCGGATGCATCACTTGAGGTCAGGAGTTCAAAACCAGCCTGGCCAATATGGTGAAGCCCCATCTCTACTAATATATAACAATTAGCCAGATGTGGTGGTATGTGCCTGTAATCCCAGCTACTTGGGAGGCTGAGGCAGGAAAATTGCTTGAACCTGTGGGGCAAAGGTTGCAGTGAGCCAAGACTGTGCCACTGCATTCCAGCCTGGGTGACAGAGTGAGAACCTGTCTCCAAAAAAAAAGAATGATAACTAGCCAGGCACAGTGGCTCGCACCTGTAATCCCAGCACTGCTGGCTTCCCTACTTTTGAGGTTTAGGAACTCAGACTGGCTTCCTTGGTCCTCAGCTTGCAGACGGTCTATTGTGGGACTTCACCTTGTGATCGTGTAGTTAACACTCCTTAATAAACTCCCCTTCATATATACATCTATCTTATTAGTTTTGTCCCTCTGGAGAATCCTGACTAATACAGGCTGTTTCTCTTTCTTATCGTTTGTGTATTCACTGGAGTAGCACTTTTAATTTCCTTCAATAAATTTTCCTTTGCATTCATGACCTGGCTAACTGGTCCCAGAGGCCTAGCCTTCAGCCCATGTCAGCTTTTGATGTTGACTTCCTCACTAAGCTCAATCATTTCTAGCTTTTGATTTAAAGTGAGAGATGTGTGGCTCTTCCTTTCACCTGAACACTAAGAGGCCTTTGTTGGGTTAATTGGCCTCATTTCAATATTACTCTGTCTCACGGAATAGAGAGATCGGAGGACAGGGAGACGAGGGAATGACCTGTCAGTGGAGCTGCCAGAACACACACATTAAGTTTGCCATCTTATATGGATGCAATTCATGGCACTCCAAAACAATTATAACAGTAACATCAAAGATCATTGATCACAGATCACCATAATGGATATAATAATGATGTTTGGATATTTTGAGAATTACCAAAATGTGACACAGAGACAAGAAGTGAGCACACACTATTGGAAAAATGGCATTGATAGACATGCTCAATGCAGGGTTGCCACAAACCTTCAATTTGTTAAAAAAGAAACAAATAACCAGTATGTGCAAAGCACAAAGTACAACAAAACTAGGTATACCCGTAATTCTCATTTCTATAGAAGATACTACCATTTACAATAATAATGATGAAACTTGCAAGCTAGTACTACAGGGACCATAAGTCCAAATTCCAGCAAGAGAGAGAGGGTGGAACCTGTAAAAGTCTCAGCATAAACTAGGCTTTTCTTTCTATTAATGTAAATGTCCCAAATTAACACTAGAGTAATGATGCATGGTGGAAGCTGAAAAAGGCTCAGAAATAAGACAGAGGGAAAGGGATCATGGAGCCCACGTAATACTTTTAAAGAGGAGGTAAGATAACAATACCATCACCAAAGATGGGCAATATTAGCACAGAAAGGTTGCAATGAACTAAAAACAAAGAAAGAAAAGCAGGCTTTTAATTCAGTAATGTGCTATGGATTTTCCTTACGGAGGACAAACACATCAATAGCAGGTATTAGTAGTGTATCAAAACCATAGTGATCTCCAAAAAAATATTAATAGTAGTGAAAAAGTTTGTTAGAAAGCAACACATTGGGAATTTAAGAGCTGATGTCATCTTGAAATATTTTTGACAAATTTGCCAGTGTTCATTAAATTTGTATTTTATCTGACATTCTCTGAACTAAACTGATCACTGAATAAGGTTTATATGATTCTCTCTATATAAAAACTTTCCTATTTTCCCAAATTAAATCCTATTTCTCTTTCTTTCTCTGTCCTACTAAAGATGGTTTCCACTGTCCTACTGGACTGAGTTATTTACTGAGTCACTCTTGTCAGTTACTGTCAGTAAAATATTTTAATGACTTAAGACCTTGGTGGTCACACGGTTATTGTACATTTTTCAGTTACATGGTTTCAATGGTGAGTTTACCTAGTTCCTAAAAAAATTAGCTGCGCATGGTGGTGCATAGTACATGGGCATGGAGTTACCTGGGAGACTGAGGCGGGGGGATCACCTGAGCCTAGGAGTTGGAGGCTATAGTGTGCTGTGATTATGGCTGTGAACAGTCACTGCACTCCAGGCCTGGGAAACACAACAATACCCCATCTCTTAAAAACACACACACACACACACACACACACACACACACACTTGCTTCATTAAAACACTGCTGATCATGGCTGACAAGTTATTATTGTATCTCCATTAAAGAGAGAGACAACAAGGTGGGGGAGAAGGGTGACTATGTGAGGAGGAACCCAAGCCCAATGCAATCACTTAAAGCTAAATGCAACTGGAGGAAAAAGAAGAATACCAGAAAAGCAAAATGGGATTCATGGACCTAAAAAGAAAATGCTGAATGCATCATCTTGGTAAATAAAAGTCCCAGATGCACTGGGGTCCCTTAGCAAAGGATCTTTCACCCAGAAGATACACAGAGAGTCAAGCCAGGTAACTCCAAGTCCAGCATTTCTCTCACTGAGCTCTTCTGGCTGGCCATGCCTTATGGGGAGCAGGAGCTGCAACACGGGATGGCACAAAGCCCTAGCAAACTGACTCACAACAGTCAGACTGTCCGGCAAAGGAGAGAGATGCTTACTTGGATATCACAGGAGAAGACGGTCTCTTAGGAATGCTTCCAGAAAGTTCGCATCTTCTCAGAGGGGACCCGAAATTCACAGTGGGAAGAGAAGTTGCTGTTCGTTGCCCCCGCTTCACCTTCTCCACCTGTAGGGGACATAGGATAGCCACAGTCCATGACTGGCAATACTTCCACAATTTATAAGAATAACTCCCCAGATGGAACAATGCACGGCTTTCAGAGGGATCGATACGAAGCTATAATGCATCACATAACAGGCATCTTTGCAGGGAGGCATGATGAGGTCATCACATTTACATTATCCAGTTAAAAAAAAAAAACAGCCTCAAAATACAAAGATTTCCTTCTCCTAGTTATCTTTCAAAGAGTTAAGAACAGAACCATATTATAGTCCTGGACATATAGGAACTGAAAAGAGTGCAAAGATGTAAAATCACTACAAAAATTATAGGTGGGTAAAAATGTGGTTATAACTTCCAAGACAGTGAGCTGTGGCCCCTGATGGTATACATGGTATAATGGGGTTTGCAACCCTACCCAGTCCTGTAGGTCTTCCCATTACCTCCCTTGGCAGAAAGGAACAGACATCAGTGCCTAGCCTGCAGAAAGTGCTCCACAAGGGTTAGCTCCCTTTCCTCCCTAACACACTTTTCTTCAGCAAGTCCTCATTTGGCCCCCACACTCACATCCATCAGTCCCTTTCAACACTAATCCACTGTATAGTAAAATCCAAGAGTCTAAAACAGGTACTTCTAAGACTCACGACAGATTTGAAAATAAAATGGTATTATAAAATGCAGTAGTTTTAAAATAAGTCCAGACATTATTTGGTATTCCTCCCTTCAACAGGTGAGACTTAATTCCTCTTCCCTTGAGCGTGGGCTGATCTTAGTGACTTACTTAAAGGACACTGCAGCTTCCCCCTTGCAATCTCTCTGATAGCTTGCTTGGAGGGAAGCCAGCTGTGGCATCATTTGGACACTCAAGCCGCTTTATGAACAGGCCCATGCAGTGCGGAACTAAGGCCTCCTGCCAACAGCCGTGAATGAGCCGTCTCCGAAGAGGCACAGCCATGCTTTCAGATGATGCAGCCCTGGCCAACATCTTGACCACACCTCATGAAAGACCTTGCACCAGAACCACTAAGTCACTCTGAATTTCTGATCCAAAGAACCCATGAGTTAATACATATTTGTTGTTTTAAGCTGCCAAGGTTTGAGGTGATTTGTTAAGTAGCAATGGGTAACTAACAAAAGTAGTGTGGCATGTGTAATTTCTGAATAAATAGACACAATTGTGTATAAATAAACAGACACAACTGTTCAACATTTAATTTACTGAAAGTGCCAGTATGCCACCAAAAATGTTTAAGCTGGGCATAATAACACATGCCTGTAGTCCCAGCTACTCAAGAGGCTGAGGCAGGAGGATTACTTGAGCCCAGAAATTCAAGGTCATCCTGGGCAACATAGAAAGATCTCATCTCAAAAGAATGTTTAATGATTACTTTTGTAGGTAAAAGTTGACATAGATCCTCTGTTCTAGTTAGGTGCACAGGCAGAACTGACCCAGAATCTGATATCCGTAAAGAGGAAGACCAGGATATTTAGAACATTCCTTCTGACTCCTGTCCTCTGGAGGGCAGGCTGTGACAAGGACAGCATTAAGAATTCGCTCCAAGGTACTAAGACTTAAGAGGGTCCAAAAAGTTAAAGGATTTTCAAAGGTTGGGTAAAATTTTGAACTAAATCTATCCTTTCCTGCTTTGAGCAGTCCTGGGAGACTAATGGAAACAGAGAGCCCAGGTCAAGCACAGAAGTAATCACACCATCAGACAGAACACAGTCTGCAAAGGTGAGTGGGTGGGTGGTTTCAAACTTACCAGAGAGGCCTCTCCTCCCACAAGGGCTTCTTTCCCAACATCTCCTGTGTCAGATGTAGATGTAGATGTAGATGCAGCTTTCTTCTTCTCAATGTTTCGAGTCGGTGAAGACTTGTAAGAAGGGTTAAGAGGGCCAAGAAGAGCTAAACGAGGACAGACAGGGAATACTAGAAAGTTACAGTATAACAGCCAGAAAGACAGAGTACAGATGGGAAAAGTAGAGCAGAGAGTTGGGAAGAACACATTTCTATTAAAATATGACCCGGGCAATCAACACCACATTTTTCTGTTGTACACAGGATGGATCCCATACTGAAGTGTCCCACACTCAAGTGTCAAGTTTATTCAAGTTAATTTCAGGGGTTAAAAGTCTGTACTTTGGAGCCACAGAGACCTAGCACTGCCACCTAACAGCTGGATCTCCTTGGGCAGGTTATTTAGCCTCTCCGAACATCAATTTCCTTGTGCAGAAAAGGGTTAACATAGCAGATCTGACTACTGTTCTTGGAAAGACCTGATTACATGGGTGACCCTTGGCTGGCATTAAGGAACTTAGATTTCAGGAGGGTTCCCACCATTAACTGATGGGTGTCTAAACTGTATATAAACAATATGGTTTATACTAAGCACTTCTTTTCTTGCGGAAGTCTGGAATCTGGGTATGTGCCTGGGAGGGGATGACTATATAACCAGCTCCCAGTAAAAACCCTGGGCACTGAGTTTCTAGCTAGCTTCCCAGCCTGGCAACATTTCATACATGTTGTCACGATGTGTTGGTGGAGGAATTAAGCTCGTCCCGTGTGACTCCACTGGGAGAAGAGTCTTGCAAATGGGCACCTGGTTACCTCTGGACTTAATCCCATATACCTCTTCCATTTCCTAGTTTTTTTCATGTTTCCTCCTGCTATAATAAATCACAGCCATGCGCCAGGCATGGTGGCTCACCTGAGCTTAGGAGGTTGAGGCCAGCCTGGGCAACATGGTGAAACATCAGCTCTACAAAAAATACAAAAATTAGCTGGGCATAGGGGCACACACACTCCTGCAGTCCCAGCTACTCTGCAGGCTGAGGTGGGAGGATCGCTTGAGCCTGGAAGGTCGAGGCTGCAGTGAGTCAAGATCATGCCACTACACTCCAACCTAGGTGACAGAGCAAGATCCCATCTCAAAAAAAAAAAGCTAAGAAAGAAAAAATAAGTCACAGCCACGAGTGCAACTATGCGGATTCTTCCAAGTTCTCCTAGTCAATTATCACACCTGGGGAGGTCTTGGGGGAACCCTGGTACAATGAATGTCAGAAATGGGAATCGCTGGAATGACCCTGATTTGCTGAAATATGGTAAAATCACATTTTGGGAAAAGGACAAAAGGGTGGAGAACAAACTTGTGGTCCCTGGGTGGCTATGAAGTTATCCATAATATAAAACAGCAGCTGAGCTGTTGTGAGAGGTAAAAGTGACCTACGGAATTTAAAGATGACTGATGCAGTTCCAAGACAGTTGGCTCAATGGATCCCCCTGGCTGCTTTTGGCTGTGGTAGCTAAAGTGAGGGAAAAAGCGCAGCCCAGGTGATGCCTTTGGTTTTTGTTTTTTCTTCCAAGTGACAATGGGATATAACTTCCTCACTGTTTGCCAGCAGTGGGTGGGTTGGAATTTAAACTCCAAATATTACAACCAGGACAAGTCTCTATAATAGGTTTTTCTGCTATGGCTTTTGTCTAATGGAGCCTCTGGAAAAAGGGAGATGTGAAAAGATAGGCAATTTCCAGAAAAATCCATGCTTTTGCAGTTCTAAAAATCGACTAGGGACCACTGCAAATATAGAATGTCCTCCATGGGACCCAAAGCTATAAAAAGATCCTGGATGCTGCTAGACTGTCTGGGTCACATACAAGTGCTCACAAGACAGGGCTTGTTCTCTGATGGGACCATCAACGATCAAGCTGCTCACTGGCTCTATATTTCTGATGCAGAGTCTGATTATATCCCAAAAATGATTCCTACAAAGGCTTCAAGTCACATCACAGGAGATGTCACTCTTTCAGCCATCCCTGACAGACTGAACTCCATCCCCTCTGGGGAATGTGTCACTACTGTAAATGTTTTGTGCTTAATTTTCTAGAGTAGCTGCAGTTTGTAATAGACTGAGATCCTGACTATATTTCTTCTGCCTTTCTCTCACTACACGTCAGTAAAGCAATTTATTAAATGCAGCTGTCACTGGAAAGGGATTGATATTTTCTAGGCTGCTCACTGGATAAACGATAAAGATGAAAGGGCTCAGAGGTGATACAAACCTACTTTAAAATGTTTTGAAAATTTAGGATTTTAACCTAATACTTACACAATATATCTCTCTGGTTAAGTTGGATAAAAATGGGTTTTAAAAAAATGCTTTTGTCCTTTCTTTGAAAGGTCTGGGTGAGAGTGGGGGATGATTAAGAAAATGTAGTTTTGATTATTGAATAGGACATGGAGACAAACAACAAAATCCAACACCTGGGGTGATATAGGGATAGGGAAGGACAGTTGTGTTCTGTTTTCCATAACTGCTCCTGGAAGCTCTCTCCTTCTTCCGTGCTGAAAGCACCTTGGACTCAGACCCATGGCTGAGCCTAGATGGCACATGACAGCATGACTATGAGCCTGTAGGGGTGGGGCCAGCTCCTGCATGTCTCCACAGGACACCTCCAGATTCCATCTGCACTTGCCAGGAAGATGAAGTAGGGTCACTGACAGAACTGTTTGGGACTGATGGCCTCAGGCAGCCCCCATAAAACCTGGGACTGAGCTGAATTACCTGCACTGGACTGAGCACCCTGAGGCACGAGGCACCACAGCAGGAGCCACGCTGCAGACTGCCTGACCAATGATACCCTGCTGGCGTACCCTGACATCTTCAACTCTGTTTCCAGGGAACCACATAAGCCCATGGGGATCATACTTCCTGTGTGCGTGCCATGATTATCACGACACTGCCTCAGCCGGGGAAGGCATTCAGGTCAGTTTCAACTTACTGGCCAGAGCTGTTCTGGGCTGGAGTTGATGCCACGGGCCAGGTAAAAAGATTCATACAGCAACTGATGGAGGAGGCCATCTGGCTGCCTCAAACAGACATTTCTGAGGCCAGTGCAGTGGCTTATATCTGAAATCCCAGCACTTTGGGAGGCTGAGATGGGAGGATTGCTTGAGTCCCAGAGTTTGAGACCAACCTGGGCAACACAGGGAGACCCCATCTCTAAAAAAAAAATATAGCTAGGTTTGTAGCGCACACCTGTAGTTGCAGATACTCGGGAGGCTTAGGTGGGATGATCACATAAGCCCAGGAGGTTAAGGATGCAGTGAGCCATGATCATGCCACTGCACTCCAGCGTGGGTAAGAGCAACAGAGCAAGACCTTGTCTTCACAAAAAGAAAAAGAAAAGAAAGAGAAAAAAGAAAAAGATGGACGTTCTGGTTAATTAGATTTGCTTTAACTGCTAAGTCCAGAACTCCAAAAGGACATAACTGAGATCAATACTGCACGATGGTCTCACCCCTTGCTGTGTATGGCCCTACTGAAAAATTTCCCGTAAAGACACCTTGGCCGAGAGTCAAGTGGATGAGCTGCGCAAAAACAGTTAACATAGCAGGCCTGACTGCTGTCCCTAGAAAGGCCTGCTTACAAGGTTAGCCCTTGGCCACCACCTAGAAACTTAGATCTTGGGAAGGTCCTCCCTTTAACTGATGAGTGGCTCACTGGGCATAAACAAACATGGTGTATATTGAACACCTGCTTTCCTTCCGGGAACCTGGAATTTGGGTATGTGCTGGGCAAGGGGTGCACGTGACCAGCCCCCTGTAAAAACCATGGGCGCTAAGTCTCTAAAAAGCTTCCTTGGTTGGCAACATTTCATATTTCATACATGTTGTCACAACTCATTGCTGGGGTGAACGGTGTCCTGAGTGACTCCATTGGAGAGGACTCTGGAAGCTTGTACTTGGTCTTCCCTGGACTTTGTCCCATGTGCCTTTCCCCTTTGCTGACTTTGCTTACATTCTTTCATTGGGGATCCTGTGAGTCTTCCTAGCAAATAAGTGATCCTGGAGTTGCTCTTAGGGACCCCCAACATTTTCATTATCCTCAAAATGGGGTACTTCCTACTTCCTAGGTGTTTTTGAGATATAACTCACATACCATAAAATTCACCCTTTAAAAAGTATACAGGACAGGCATGAAGCCTCACACCTGCAATCCTAGCACTTTGGGAGGCTGAGGCAGATGGTTCGTGCTTGAGCCCAAGAGTTGGAGACCGGCCTGAGCAACAGACAAAGTGAGACCCTGTCCCTAAAAAGAATCCAAAAAATTAGCCAGGCATGGTGACATGTACCTGTAGTCCCAGCTACTTGGGAAGCTGAGGTAAAAGGCAGGCTTGGAGTTCGAGGCTTTAGTGAGTTATAATCACATCACTGCATTATACCCAGGGCAAAAGAGCAAGACCTTGTCTTTATTTTATATTTATATATAAATATATATATATATATAATATATATAAATACACAAATATATTTATATTTATATACAAATATATATAAATATATATTTATTATACATATATATAAATATATATTTATTATACATATATATCTAATAAATATATACACATACATACACACGCACAATTTGAGGTTTCTAGTACATTCACAAGGTTGTGGAACCATAACCACAGTCTACTTCTACAACATTTTCAAGATTCCTCAAAGAAACTTGTCCATTAAGCAGTCACTCCCCTTCCCTCCTTCCTCCAGTCTCTGATAACCACCATCTACTGTCCATAGAGATGGATTTTCCTATTTCAGACATTTCACATAAATAGAAGCATACAATTTGTGGTCTTCTGTGACTGGCTTATTTCACTTGGCATCATATTTTCAAGGTACATCCATCTTGTGGCATGTATCTGTATTTTTTTATTTTTTTTTTTTTTGAGATGGGAGTCTCACTCTGTCGCCTAGGCTGGAGTGCAGTGGTGTGATCTCAGCTCACTACAGCCTCCACCTCCTGGGCTCAAGCAATTCTCCTGTTTCAGCCTCCTCAGTAGCTGCGATTACAGCTATGTGCCATCACATCCAGCTCATTTTTGTATTTTTAGTAGAGACAGAGTTTCACCATGTTGACCACGCCGGTCTCAAACTCCTGACCTTGGGTGAACCACCCACCTCGGCTTCCCAAAGTGCTGGCATTATAGGCATGAGGTGCCGTCACTGGCCTGTATTGCTTTTTTACAGCTGAATAATATTCTACTTTATGGGTATATCACATTTTGTTTATCTATTCATCCACTGAAGGACATTTGAGTTGTTTCCACTTTGTGGCTATTGTGAATAAGTTTTTGTGCGAATATATGTTTTTATTTTCCTTGGCTGTATACCTATGAGTGGAATTGCTGAGTCATATGGGAACTCTATGCTTAAGTTTTTAAGGAACTGTCAGGCCGTGTTCCACAGAAGCTGCATCATTTTACATTCCCACCAGCAGTGTGTGAGGGAAGAGTGTCTCCACCTCCTCCCCTTTAAAAAAAAATTCTAGTCATCCTAGTGGGTGTGAAGTGGCATCTCACTCTGGTTTTGATTTTCATTTCCCTAATGATTAATGATGTTGAGCATCTTATGTACTTATTAGCTGTCTGTATAACTTATTTGCCTAAACAGTATAACTCTTTGGAAGCAACTACAACTAGGCAGAAGTTTTATGTCATTTATGTATCATCACACTGAGTACACTATCTTGGGAATAGAGAGCAGATCTGACCTTAGGTGGACACAGTACTGCTCATTTGCAAACAAAGAGAATGCCAGCCCCCATGATTCGTGACATGATGACTTGATCTGCTTTGATAAAGGCAGGGCTTTGATGGTCTGGCCCAGTGTTTCTCACACTTCAATGTGCAGGGTGGCTGGGGCCTTCCGACCAAGCTCCTAGATGCCGCTGCCATTGCTGGTCCATGGATCATCTTTTGAGTAGTGAGGCTCTAGACTTCTGTTGAGCTTTTATTCCATGCTAATCATTGTGTTATCTCATTTGTGTGCACTATCTCATTTAATCCTCACAACAATTTAAAATAGCTCCATCTTATAGATGAGAAAACTGAGGTTTAGAGAAGTTAATTAACTTACCCAAATGGTGAGGGCTAGTGAATGGCAGAACTAGCTATGGGACTCCCCAGACTGGTCTACAGGCTATTTTGCCACACCATCTCTTAAGAAAAGTCTACTAACCTCCAGCATTCATCAAGTGGAGTTTTCTTCCCCTAAAATACATGCTCTCACTTATAAAATAATTTACTCACCTCCGTGACACTTAAAAGAAACAAAAAACAGCAAAACAATTGCAGAAGATGTTATTAACCAATGAAGACGTTTCACAAAGCCAGCAAATAGGAAGCAAAATCCAAAAATTCAGGAGTAAATCCTAGGCTGACCAACACCTCTTTGGGCATTTTCCTTGGTGTTACCAGCTTAGCCTCTTTTACCTGAGTCACTGGCCTGCCCAGAGAGCCTGAATGAAGTTCTGCTTCTCGCTAAAGAAGACTGTGTAGGTGTCAACAGTCGCGAAAGAATGGCTTCCATTTCACTAAAGTACATGTGATGAGCTGAGGGATGGAATCAAATGAAAATTTTAAAAAGCAAAACTAAAACAAAACAAAATAAAACATTTAAACAACACAATGCATGGTGTAAATTAATTTTTGGGTGGCAGAACAAACGTGGAAAATAAAAATATTTGAACAAAGGATGGATTTGGAGTTCACTATAGTAAAATAAAACAAATAATGTGTCCTTTAGAGTTTGGGAGACTGCATTAATTGTCACGAGGTACCAGAATCCATTCAATATGCTACTGCGGTACAGTGACCTGTATCACTCAGAGAATTAACCCACCTCCCAGATGTAATATGGACTCAAGAAATCATTTACGGCCATGCATGGTGGCTCATGCTTGTAATCCCAGCACTTTGGGAGGCCAAGGCAGTCAGGTCATTTGAACTCAAGAGTTTGAGACCAGCCCAGGCAGCATGGCAAAACCTCATCTTTACAAAAAATAGAAAAAAATTAGCTGGGCGTGGTGGCGTGTGCCTGTAGTTCTAGCTACTCAAGGCTGAGGTGAGAGAAGGGACTGAGCCTGGGAGGCAGAGATTCCACGTGAGCCAAGACTACCACTGCACTCTAGCCTGGGCAACAGAAAGCCTGTCTCAAAAAAAAACAAAAAATCCTTTACTCCAAGTAGATCTGACATTGAAAAAAAAATTATGCCTATAAAACACTTGTTTTAGGTCCTCTGCTAAGAAAGATTTCATAACACACTGATTTTTAAATGAAATGTCATCCTGTAATAGTATAAAAATACATCTTTTCATACCTTTTCCATGTCAATAAGGGCAAAAATTAGGTGAGAGGCACAAAAATACAAACAGCCAACTAATTATCAGCTTTAATGAAAGACAGTAGTATTCATAATCTAGAAGTCAATGACCAAAATATTTAGATCATTTTTGAATGTATTATATATGGCAATGAATTAATTTTTCTCTCACTCTGTACTCAGCTCTTCATCACTTCCAGGTTCCTGGTGCTTACCACGAACTGCATCACAGATCAGTAGCGTTATGAACCTTATAGGGTCTCTGACACATATAACACACCCCTGGGATAGAGGTACAAGGTCAATGTCAGTGGAAACAACCAGGAAGGCACACCAGCCTTTGCTAAGTTGCAACTAGCCTCCTGCTCTGCCCTTGGTGATAACTTGTGCTAAACACTCCACTGACACCTGACACTTCTTCAGTGTTGCTTTAAAATAGACATTTAGTGCATGGAGAGCTTTCCTCACTTCCGTAACCTGTATGCTCTGAAAGGTATAAACTCAGACTTTCAGTGACTTATCTGAGCCTCTGTGAGGATGCAGACCATGTTAAATCTACTCAGGTTCTGGAACTGGCACACGTCCTATACATATCATCTCCCAACTCAAAACAGAGTGCCCATCCTTTTTCTCTTTTGGAAGCCTCATTAGTTCTGTGCTTCTCTTTTCATCTACAAAATGGGCAGGCCTATAAACCACAAATGACTGCGGAGCCCCACTGTTTCATATATCTAAGCCTCCCATGTAACTATAACTTATCAATTCTGCTCTTTCTGGCTGATCAACTGTATTCCATCATTGACCAGGCAGTTACTTTAATGGTCACATCTGCCCACTGGTTAATTCCTGAGAAGAATAACTCCTACATGCAATGTAGAAAACTGAACAGTCTCTTTCAGACTGGGAGACTGTATTAATTCCTGTCTCTATTTAACAACGACCTGGCTCTAAAGAGCCATGCCATGTTCCAAAGTCTCATCGACAAGGCCCTAGGGCTCCCACATTCAGACCACAAGACTAGGACAATGATATATATTCTGCAGATAGGTATCTGCAGAAGGCTCAAGAGGAGGCTCTCACAAAGACCAATGTTAAGATGCTCACACCAGAAGATAAACAAACTGGAGAGACCAAGTCTACACATTCACTTGCCTCGGTCTGGGGAATGGGATATTGCCACGGTGGATGAAGACAGGCGTTTACTCATGGGAGGCTCCGTCGGCTTTGGCAAATTCATAGTTGATGTTGAAAGTTTGTCACATGCTGCAGAGAAATGCATTAAAGACATTGGTATTCATCACACTACTGTAGAACCGAGAAACACACATCCCAAAGTGTCCTTCCTGTCCTCATCCACACACCTCCTAAATGCTGTGGCACAGTATGCTCTGCTTTCATCATCCTGGCATCTCATTATCCTAATCTGGAAACGCCCAGGCTACAGCAGCCCTTGGTCTGCAGCAATATCTCTGCAATTTCTTCACTCTGTTATCATCTTCAATTTCAAACATTCAACCTCGCTCAATTGTTCAACTAAAGCCATGTTAATCCCACCAACAAATCATTTTCTTTTGTCTGGGGCTTTCTGTGTATGCTTACATCACAGGAAAACAAAACCAACCTGGACCCAGAGACAAATCACCACTGGAAAACGTCCTATGGTCTGACTGTCACTGCTTGCTGAAACCGATTCTTTTCTGAAGATTATCTGTAGCTCAGGTTGGAGAGAAATGAAATCTGCCCTCTCGGAGTTGTATTTAAATGCAGAACAGCCTCTTTAGTAGTTGGTTGGTTTTCTTTCTCTTACTTAGTAAGAGACAGATCAAAATGGTCCTTTCACAAATGCTTTAACTTTTTGAGGTTAGGATTTTAACAGGAGACCCTGAGTTTGCTGTTCTTATGTTCCAGTCATTATTTCAGACTGGTCTCTAAATTTAACCATCATAGCAAACAAAGAGATGCTGACAGTGCCCTGCCAAGCTATGTTGGAGCCTGAGGCCAAAGGAAAAATGTGTGCTCTTGGTTGTAGAAAGAGCAAACTCATCAATAATATTTCCAAAATCTACTCCTCTGCTCATCTTGTTTTCACATGAGAGAACTGCCATGTTCTATAATGGCTGCTGACAAAATGACAATCTTAAATAATTTTTAATTAACTTAAGCTGAAGTAAAAGTATAATAAATTTGGTTTGGGTAGAAATAAAATATTTAAAATTGAAATGATGTTGTGAGTTTTAATACTCCTACTTTTTAATTTTTCCATATTTAAAGCTACTTTAATGTTTTGACAAAATTAAACATTAGAAATTACATAAAACCATGTATATAGGAGTGTACATTTTCCTTTTTGTTTCAGGCTCTGATATGGCTCAGCCCTGCTCTTTAGAAATGTGCTGTTTTGTTTATTATGGATTATTTTGCATTCATTTTGATTTTTAAAAATACCACATTAAGATATTATTTGATTTTGATTACTGAGATTTTTGGCATTCCCTTAAAATGTACGCTCTAGTCAAGTACTGTACCCATTTCACCCTGGCCCTGGCCCTGGGTGCTAATTCCCACTGGGTGATTACTCCACTCTCTGTGCACCTTTCTTCCCCACCCTACACCTTTTTTTTTTTTTTTTTTTTTTGAGATGGAGTCTCATTCTGTTGCCCAGGCTGGAATGCAGTGGTATAATCTTGGCTCACTGCACCCACTGCCTTCCAGGTTCAAGCGATTCTCCTGCCTCAGGCTCCTGGGTAGCTGGGGCTACAGGCACCCACCACCACATCCGGCTAATTTTTGTATTTTTAGTACAGGCAGGGTTTCACTACATTGGCCAGGCTGGTCTCAAACTACTGGCATCAACTGACATCAAGTGATTCACTTGCCTCGGCCTCCCAAAGTGCTTGGATCACAGGCGTGAGCCTCCATGCCTGGCCTCCCTGTACCTTTCTTAGAGGGAAGGCCAGTGCCCACACTAGAGGTAACTCTGCCTGTGCAGCAAAATTACTGTTATGAAGCACTATTGGCAAGGATTATTCATTGTGAAAGGAATGTCAGAAACCAAGGGTATTGATTCCTACTGCTAATATGACCTTCTGAATTGCTGGTAAATACTGCATCCCTTTTACACATTTTTTTTTATGCCAGTTGAAGATGGAATGAATTTCTAAAGCCATTATTAAATGGGAACAAAGTTTTGCTAATTCTGTTCTTGATCTAGACCATAGGAGTTTCCCAGGCCTGTATACAAAACAGAGAACCTATTAGAGAGATAAAATCAAGCACAAAGCCAAATTATCTAATTATTTGAATTCCCTGTATTAGCACTGATAAACTCCCTACTACTCCCTCTCAAACACCTCTCCAGGAATCTACCACTTTAACACCAAGACCAAGTCTTCCATTCAGAACTCTGGGTAATTACAGGTTTGGTAACCAGAAGTAATCAGAATGCCCTGCTACTTAATGTCTACAATAGATGATGAATGAGATTGTTAAAAATCTGAATGTGCAAAAATCAAATACTGACAAGATTTTCAAGGCAGACATTAGTGAGTTGAGGATGAAATGTCTCCAGGGAACTAAGATGTAAGGCATGCACTGCTCTACAATGACAGAGGAATAAAGAAATATGGGCATGTCATTCACGTTGCTAGAAAGAAAAGTTGTAACAGGCCAGACTAAGAAATCAATTGTAAAAGTGTTTGACACAGAAATGGTGATGGAGGAGAACAGTTATCACAAAATGCTATGGCACAGTGATGCTCAGATATACCGTTGGTGGACTCGGCAGCTGCGGCAGTGGTCCCTGCATCCGGAGGGAGGGTGCTGGCTGCTAAACCTAGAGGAGGGGGTGGGGTATTTTCTGATTCACCTACACAGCAAAAAATCAGAGCAAAGAGAGGTAAAAGAAAAAAGTCCCAATTTCTTGTTGCTTCTTAGTTTCTAATTAGGAAATTAGAAAAAGTAATTGAATCAGGTTGTCGACTTTTCAAAAAAGAAAAAAAGTTTATTTACTGCCCAAAGGTTAAAAGTACAATACAGCAAAGTCAAGAAGTAGCCTATAAACTCAAATCCATTTGCTCTCAGATAGAGCTAGTACACACCTCCTGCATAATAGAATGTTAAGATTGCTGAAATGTAGTGAGATACTGAAAAAGAAGAAAAAGCCATCCAGAGACTAGTAACAATCCATACATAAAATTACACATTTGAAAATTTAAAGATGACTATGAACTGGTAACAAAATAAATAAGTCACCTTGAAATAAATTAGAAAAAGCAACAAAAATTTTAAATGAGGTAGGAAAAAGTCCAGCCCTTTTTGGAGGGTAGCTGCCACTCTGCTTTTCCTGATGGCATCTGGAGCAGTGACTGGAGCCTCCTGCCGTTTCCCTCCCTGAAGTCAGACCACCCCTGGGCTTGCCAGCTGGGCCCGGCTCACTGGGCTATGTGTTCAAAGTCTTTCCTTTTGCTCTCCCTCAAAGCCCAGTTTTTGTGTCAACTGCTGTTTGCTTTCAAGAATGCATAGATCCGCTTCATAACAAATGCATGCATAGGAATCTTGGCAGTTTTAAACATCACATCTGAAAGCGGTGTCTCGGAAAAGCTGTGCAAAGCATCCCCCAGATCGTGGAGGCACCCAGCACTGCCCATGATCCCCTGCCTGCTCCATGATTTCCCACCTGGAACCTGAAATACAGGGGCAGCCCTATACTCACCATCACGTCCTCCGGGTCCCATGGGCAGTGATGCTCCCCACGAATACTTCTTCTTTAGCTCTAGCTGCTGTGAGCGCTCCAGGGACCTGCGCATCATTGCCTCCAGTCGTTCCTACACAGTTCATGTAAGGCAAGTGTTAACAAGATTAACTACCCAGCCCCACCACACTGCCTGCTGCCTCAGAGCACGGTGTGAGTCACCAAATGCGGCTTTCTGTGCTCAGCATCCAAAACCCAGGCATATGTGCTGTCTCTGCCACACCAGAGTGTTCTGAGTAGGTGGAGAGTAAACAATGCAGCTAGGCTAGCACTGGCTCTCAACCCCAACACTGCTCGTCCTGTCCCCTCCCCTCCCTGGGGAGAAGCTGCCCCAGGAATAATGCCCAATATGCATTAACTCCTTGAGGTCTATCTCAAGCCATTCTGCCCTATCCAGAAGGAGAGCTGGAATTCTCCAGAACCAACAGCAACCTTTCTAGTTAAAAGCATAAAACATTTTGCTTTGAGAAAATTTTAATGCAAATATAATTTGAGTTTTGGGGTGATACATGATACTGAGAGCTATTTTGCAAAGCTGTATTTTCAACTTAGAACTTCTTAACAGGGAACCAATTGTTTTATATAGTGTGACACTTTTCTGCTATATAGTAAGTAATCTGGGGATAACATTGCATATTTCAAATTTTTAAAGAGGCAAGAATATAGAACCTTCTGGCCACAAAATAAAGCATCCATGCATCCCCAGAATTATGTAGGTGGAGGGGGCAGGGAGGCAGAACCCAATAATTTTTAATCAGAGAAAAACAACCATTAAACTTCGGCTTCTCTCCTAACAGTATTTGTCAAAAACACTCTCCTGTATTACCCAAATTGTTACTTTCATAAAGTTGTCCTTGGTGCTGCAGTGAAGGTGCTCTGATTCTGCACTCCCCACCATCTCCATGACACTGCAAATACCAAGTCCTCTTCCTATCTCCCCTGGAGAAGGCCTGAGCTAGCAGTTATAATGAAACCCTTTAGCCCTCATAAAACCCAACTCTGAGGTGCTCTAGGAACTAGGCTAATTGTAGCTTGACTCCAAAACAAAAAGATACAATTGTCTCATGGCTTAAAAAACACACACAAGCAAAATTAATTTAGGACAGCATCAACTGAGTAATCATGACTTAAAAGACCAGGAAAAGGCTCCTTTTTGTCACACTTACTAGACACATATAAAGGTCCCTTAATAGGTATCTAGATTTATCTCTTCTGTTGTGTATACACCAGAGGGACGAGATGCGGATCTGGCTTCTCCACATCTCAGCCTCGTCTGCATAATTTTTCTCTGAATAGCACTTTGCTAAGAGACTGCCTCCCCAGGGACCTGTGAGCAGAAAGGGGGATTTTTACCTCCTGTAAGTCTTATATTTGCATTAGCTATTAACTGTGTTCTTGTTTTTGGCCTGAGACGGTACAATCATGAGTGTGCATGCCCTGGCAGAGTCCAGTCCTCACGACCTTGGCCCATTAAATGATGGTCAACTCTGGCAGTCTGCCTGATAAAAGATGGGGCTTGGAGGGAAGAGAACTTCTCTGCCACGTGATGCCTGAAGTACAGCCACTTGAGATTGGGGTTGAATGGTATTTCATTACATGGTTTTAACATAAGGTATTTAACCAATGACATAACTGAAGTGTTGAAGCCTTTCATCCCAGAGTGAATTTAGTATTGGGTGGGTTACAGTATACTTCCTGCATGCCAGAAGGACCTCACAAGGTGGTCCCTTCTCTACTAGGGGACCAATGAGATCAAAAAACAGTGAGCTTCACTGAGCCGGCCTGACCACTGATCAGCTATCTGGGGGGACACCCCTCTAAGGGAATGAATGCTCACTGAAAGCCAAACCTACCCCTGGACTTTTCAGTGGCCTCTAGAAAACTACCCCTGTCATCCATCCCCAGTCCACTGAGCTGCTCCAAGTCCCACCACTGGAGATTAATTCCCTCAGACCTTGAGGAGGCTGATGAAAACACAGCCGTCCCTGAGAGAAAGACACACTCACTTTGTATCACCCACTTTTGGAGAGATGATGAAAAACAGATGACAACCAAGCTCTAAGAGGATTTATGGAACCCCAAAAAGTCAGAATGGGGTAATTCACACGTGTGGAAAACAAAACTTGTCCAGTGCACAAGTCTCATTAAGGTTAGTCCTGTACAGGTCAGTATTGCCTCATGTTTATGTGTATCTTTCTGTTCCTTCAAATGACGAAATCGAAAGAATTCAAATCCCACCTCTGCCTGCCACTTTTTATCCCTGTGACCTTGAGCTAATCATTTCAGTTCCGGGCTTCAGTTTCCTTGCCTATAAAATGGGGATAAGCCTACCTACATCCCCAGATCACCCTAAGTCTGGAAATAATGACAAGTATGCAGTAAATCCTTAACCAAAGCTAAGTGAATCTGAATTTAAAGAGGAAGATTCTTATCAGGACCATTTAGAGCAACAGTTCTCAAATCTGAGAGCTCAGCAAGAGAATCCCCTGGAGAGCTTATTAAAGCCCTGGGGTTTATCCCCAGAGTTTCTGAGTCAATAGGTCTGGGGTGGAGCCTGCTGAGAATCTGCATTTCTAACAAGTTCTCAGGTACTGCTGGTCATGGGACCCCCCAAGTGAGAGCCACTGCTTATAGGAGAGGCTGAGCTTGAGAAAGTGAGCATGAGAAAGTTCCATCACATTAGAAAAACAGTATTAATAAGTATCAGAACTGCATACTGCAATTCCTGCCAAGTTCTGGTTTTCCTGAGTATCATCCAATGATCAACAGAGGATGGGGAAAGGGCAAGGCAAATCCTTGTCACTAGAATCTCTTCTATTAGGTAGGTCCTAGCGGAAGGAAGGAAGAAAGGAAAGAGGAGGCCTCACACTTGACATCTGGAGCTCTGGCTCTAGATCTGTCTGGATGAATTTGGAAAATCACGACCAAGGTGACTCTGCTGAACTGGCTGAGCAGTATTAAAGGTTGCCAGCAGGGCACATTCCAGACACTGTTACTCAGACAGCAGTCTCTGGAAGGAATGGGTGGTAGGGGGTGGCTGTACCTCTTCAACTGCCATTATATGTGTTCTTTTTTCTTTTTTTTTTTTTTGAAATGGAGTCTCGCTTTGTCATCCAGGCTTGAGTGCAGTGGTGTGATCTTGGCTTACTGCAATCTCTACCTCCTGGGTTCAAGCAATTCTCTCACCTTAGCCTCCCATGTCGCTGGGATTACAGGTGTACGCCACCACACCTGGCTAATTTTTGTATTTCTAGTAGAGACAGGGTTTCACCATCTTGGCCAGGCTGGTCTCAAACTCCTGACCTCAGGTGATCCACCTGCCTCGGCCTCCCAAAGTGCTGGGATTACAGGCGTGAGCCACCACGCCCAGCCCATTACATGTGTTCTGGGGATGACACTGCAGGGACACACCCCCAATGGTCCTCAGCAGGGATGTGTGCAGGGGAGGTAGGGGAGGAGGTCTTTTCTCTCTACAGACAGATGTCCACATTTGGCCAGGAGGCCACATGGCAGTGTGGCACTTTGCCAGACAATGCCTTCTGTGAGCAGCCAGTTCTCAGCTGAGTGAAGTTTTTATTTAGGTGAATTCAGAATTTTTTTGTTTTATATCCAGTCCTGTGAGTTTTGTTAGATATCAAGCAGTAAGAGTAGAAGGTTTGATGTATCCAAATAACTTAAAGAGATGAAGCTATTCTTTGAAAGAGGTGTGGGTCATGCCTGTAATCCCAGCACTCTGGGAGGCTGAGTCAGGTAGATTGCTTGAGTTCAGGAATTTGAGACCAGCCTGGGCAACGTAGCGAAATCCTGTTTATACTAAAAGTACAAAGAAATAGCTGGGTGTTATGGCATGCACCTGTGGTCTCAACTACTCTGAAGGCTGAGGTAGGAAGATCGCTTGAGCCCGGGTGGGAGAGGTTATAGTGAGCTGAGATTGCACCACTGCACTCCAGCCTGGGTGACAGAGCAAGACCCTGTCTCAAATTTTAAAAAAAGGGGGGGGGGGCTTTCCCTTATCTGTTTAACATAAGGAGGAACATGGAGTTGACTTTTCCAAATCCCATTTTCCAGGGTCACTGGTCAGGAAGCTATACTCTCCTGAGTAGAGAATGGGTGGGCATACTGTGTTGTCAGCCCTAACTCAGGTGACAGGAACTTGTTCTGGTAGCTCAGTTCCTGGGAGTTGTGTGGCACGTGAAGGTTGTAAGAACCCACCTTAAGGAGTAGGTGGCCTCCCACAACAGAATGAGTTTAGGGTCAGGGTGTCAAGTAGATAGCAGAACTACCCCCACACCCTCCCTGGGACAGGCCTGACTAGCTTCTACCCCTGCCAACTCTTGACACCTCTGAGAGTCTGGCCATTGGTGGCACCCACTTGTGCCCTGGCACAGACATGAGGAGTTACCAAGAGTGACATCACGGCAACCATAGGGATACAGAGCCAGGGCAGGGCTGAGGTGGGGTCAACAGGCCTCTCGTGAGCTCCTAAGTATCAGACCCAGAGAGGTAGAATCTGGTAGGCAACACAAACACTTTCCAACAGGCCAGAGAAGTAAAATGGTCTGCATAGGATGAATGATCTTCCTACAGAGGCTTTTCTCTGGCTGACAGAGACAGAATATGAGAAAAAAGACTTCAATATGACACTGAGAAGAGAATGGACAACGTCCACAGCCAGGCACTGAGCAGGCTGCAATCCTCCCAAAGCTCCCCTCGAACCATGGGGGCCAGTGCAGAGGGTTTCCTTTGAAGAGAGTCTTCTGTAATGCAGGCCTATCCCTTCTCCCTAAATGTCACCCCCGAGAATGCCAAACAGGCCTCTGTACCAGCAGAGCACCGACACCGAGGTAGCTAACAAGCCAGCCTGTGTGTGGCAAGTCCCTAAGCTACACCTGGGTCCCCTGGGGCCCTGAGGGCAGGAGCAGGTGGCAGAGGGAGGCTTCTGTTTTCTTGGGTTGCTACATAACCACAGGAGGCCCAGCCCTCAGCCCTGCCCTGCTGTGCCAGGGAGAAGAGGGAACCAAGCTCAGCTTGGGCTGACAAGGGTCAGTCGGGCAGCCTCCTGCCTCCCCACCACCACATCAGGGGTGCAAGGAAGCACACAAATAGAAAATTACCCACAAAAGATTCAGCTGCATCAGGACCAACATACGGCATAACACTCCGTCACCTACAAGAAGGGGGAGTTGGACTAGTTAATTTAACATGCCTCCAGCACTAACATTCTGTAGAGAAAAATTATAAACAGAAATTGCCTCAAAAGCAGCCCCTAGTAACACTGCATATGTCAGAGCATGGGAAGTGTCTTATGTGACTTCACAGTGCTCCTTCCTGGAAGCAGCAGTGACAAGCTTTCAAAATAGGGAGATCATGGTGGAAGAGGACAAGCTCTAAGTCATTAAGGAATGGAGGATGGGAAGAAAATGGGTGAGCCCAGTGACTTGACAAATACACAAGTTAGCAAAGGAGAAATCTGTCCGAAGTTACCAAAACAGCCTATTACACTGTGGCTTTTTCCCATCTACTGACTCTGTTTCATAAGCTTTTGTGGGCAGCACCCTCTTGACCTTGCTTTAGCCAAGCTTGGCTGAAGTAACTGAACAGAATGTAACATTCCCGAATGATTACTCTGTGCTAGGTGCTTTCCTGGGCACTTTTACAGAAGTTGCCTCTTTTAATTCCTGTAACTACCTCTATTTTGGGCTAAGGAGACAGAGTTAGAGGGGTATGTAACTTGCCCTGGCTACTAGCTGCTCAGTGGTAGAGCTGGCATTTGAACTGGGAGCAGCTGAAGGCACAGCAATCAGACTGCAGCCAGCAACGGTAGACCATGGCTAAAACACTGGCTTAGATCTCATTTCCTAAGAGGAGAAAATAAATCATAAAAGGGTGCTTCTTGAGCAAAGATGGGTCTAACTGTGTGTTCTTCAAAAAAAAAAAAAGGGGGTAAATATATATAGTGATAAACAACTGTTCAGAGATTTTAAAAAATACTGAATTCGTACAAACATCTTTATATCCTATAGTGTTGCAGATTAACAAACCTCTATATTGTTCACACTAAAAGATGAATCATCATACCTTACGAATAAAAAATTATCAACTGACATAAGGTCTTTATTATATCCTTAAAATATAATTGTTAAGAAAATCTATAATCTGAATATGCTTTCTAAATATACTTTCAAAATTTAGTAATAAAGGACTCTGTAGGGGTAATCACATGCCATTTCTTTTTAAAAAGGTAACTGGAAAGAAGGGCAATTAAAGGAAAGAACTACATTAAAGTTTAAATACACTAGCATCTTGGTATTTGAGGGTAGACTTAATTTGCCAGTAGCAACTGACAGGATCACACTGTTCTCAACCTCACAGCTCTTGTTGTGGCCTTGTGTCTGCCCTGGAGGCATTAACCCTCAGATTCCCATCACCCAGTCCCTATCCGCAACTGCCTCTGAGACTTTTTTTCCCCTATCTACTAGACCACCCACGGATCTTTTGAGTCTTAATTTAGAGTCAGAAAAGGTTGTGAGTAGAAGAGGCTTTGGAGACTGGCAAATCCAACCCTCTCACTTCACAGAGAAGTGAGAGGCCAACCAGTTTGTCCAAGATCACACATCAAATTAATACCTGAGTAGAATGGACAAGTCTCTGTGGTTCTACGTTGGTGCTGCTTCCACTGTTTCATGTCATGCTGCTGAAAGAAGGCATGGGAGCCACACCAAGGAAAAGGTGCATGGCAGGTCTCTCTCGTACCTCAGAGCTGGGCAGGATGCCCAGGCACTCTGAGTGCCCTGCTGAGGGGGCTGGAAGGTGGTAGGTGGTGCTCCTGGGCCTTACCTCCTCCTCCCGAAGCTTCTGTTTCCTTTTCTCTTCCACAGCAGCCCTCTTCTGATCCTCCCGCTGCCGCTGCTCTTCCAGTTTTCGCCATCGCTCCTCAATTTGCTTTTCGTACTGGAGCTTGGCTCTTTTCTGTTTCTCCAGGATTTGTTGTTCTCGAGCCGCTGGGGAAGGAAAGTAGAAGAGAGGTGTCATTACCAGAGCATCCCATGCAGTATGGATTAAGACCAAAAACACAGAAGCTAGAGCGGAGACCTAAAAAGAGCCTGGTGGGATCCTAGGATGCAATGATTGAGACAAAGGGTTCTGGTACCTCCACTACTAGCTGGATAACCCTGAGCATGTTAACTAGATCATCTCTGCCTTGGTTTCCTCCTTTACAATGTGGGGACAGTCATGTTTGCCACATCACAGTGTTGTGAAGATCAAACAAGATGATGCCCATGAAGTACACAGTAAGTGCCTCCATACATGGGAGCTATGGCTGTGACTGCCGTCATTAAGTCAAACTTGTACACAATGGCTAAACCGTATGCTAGGTTAAGCAATGATGCTTATAAGGGTATATTCATTGGAAAGCAGGTTAACTGTGTGTGCACCATGCATCAGATACTGAGCTAGGTCAGAGAGTAAAACACATGAATAAAATTTGCCTTACCCTCAAGACATTTCCTAAGAGGCCCTTAATTCCACCTAGCCAAGGCAGGAGAGAGTTCCCTAGGGGAGGCAATGCTTGTACCGACCAGGAGGAGGCAGTCAAGGAGAGAAGAACCTGAAAGCTCCTCATTTGCCTCAATGCAATGGGGAAACACTATCTCCCTCCCTCAGCATCCTGTGCAGAACACTCTGTACTAATCTGTCTACAGCCTGCAACAGGCAAAACAGCCCTTCTCAACCAGGGCTACCTGTTAAAATATAAAATGGCTCAGGTGCTGATTTTCTCAGTTTTCCTGAGGATGGCCCTTTTAGATTCCCAAGAGAGAACCTGAGGGAGTGTACACAGTGGACACTGGAAGGTATCAGGACTTCCTTAAGTCAGGAGCAGCGACTGTTTCTCTTTCTTCAATGTCATATCTGCAGCCCCTAGCACAGTGCCTAGAACACAGCAGAGGTTCAATATTTGCCGAGTGAAGTGTTCTGAGAATTACCTATTTATGAACATGCCATTTACAGTGTAGGTGGGCCCCTGATTCTTCATGTTCGTCCAACAATTGTCCTAATTCTCTTCCCATTCATTCACATATTTGTAAGAATCTTCAGAAAAGACACCACCATATCTCTACTCCCTTGGACCAAAACAGCCAAAGTGCATAACTTACCCAGACATTTTTCTCTTTCTTCCCGTCTTTCTTTAGCCAATCTCTGCCTCTCATCAGATTTCAAAAATCCTTCCATGCCTACAAAGGAGAAAACTAGATGATGTTTCAGTTCTTCACTCTTTCCCTATCTGCTGAGTACCTGGGGCAACTGAGCACGCACCCGAGTCTAAGTGCATGCACATATCATCCATCCCCATCGCTTCAACCAAAGGAGGTCCAATCTGTCACTCTCCATGACACACACAGCCAAGGGGCAGCAGTTACCACTTTCACATTCACCTGCCAAGCTGTCCTGTAGCTGTGCCAACATCAGCCCCAGAGGACAAAGCCCCTTCCCCAATTCTTGCCCCCAGGCAGAAAAGGGGTCAGAAAGTACAGTAAGTGACAGAGGGGCCTGGCAGTGTACAGAGAAGCCCACTAGGCTTATTCTAGTCAGACTCCCAGGCCTGAAGCAGGACCACCTGGGGGAGAGGAGAAGCATAAAAATGGACAAAATTTTGAATATTGCTCATTACACAGACACTGAACATTTTACTTTTTTTTTTTTTTTGAGGCAGGGTCTCGTTCTGTTGCCCAGGCTGGAATGCAGTGGCGTGACCTCGGCTCACTGCAATCTCTGCTCCCAGGTTCAAGTGATTCTCCTGCCTCAGCCTCTCGTATAGCTGGGACTACAGGTATGGGCCGCCACACCTGGCTAACTTTTCTATTGTTTTTAGTAGAGATGGGGTTTTGCCATGTTGGCCAGGCTGGTCTCAAACTCCTGAACTCAAGTGATCTGCCCACCTTGGCCTCCCAAAGTGCTGGGATTACAGGCGTGAGCCACCACACCCGGCCTACTTTCTGAAAGGAGCCAACATATGAAAGACAACATTCAAGTTCAATTTTGGTTCTGCCAAGTTTGTGTCAATGTCAATCTTAGTATCTTAGAATCATCCAAATATTTACAACAAATAAGATGGAACCAATGACAACTTCCCCAAAACTGTCTGGGAAATATCCCCAGAGCTTTTCATCTCCAACCAACTCCTGCAGGACCCTAAAGGGCTTTCTAAATCAAAGGTTAAATGGATCTTCATGGTCATGCTAGGATTAGAAATAATTTACTGCACGCTGTTCCTGAGTATTAGCTACATAATATTTAAGCACATCATTCTGGAGAAATCAGCTTTAATGTTAATATAACCAGGTTCACTTCCCCAGCATCTGTGCCTTCCTCTCTGAGAGCATCAGAAGCTGGCATCACAGTGTGCCTTGCTGCCACGGCAACCTGTGCTTCTTCCAAGGAAGTTCCTGCTGCTGTCCAGGAGAGAGGCCTGAAGGCCTGGCCCACAGTGTAGGGAGTGGGAATGAGGAAGGGGGGTGGTGTGACAAACACTGGATTGTCAGGATTCCTCCCATACATTTGGTTTTTCAGCCTAGATTATACATCAGGGATATTAAAATGGGATAAGTACTAGAAAAACCCAAGTGCCATTCTCCATTTTGTTTTTAGTCATCTCTTAATCATTATGACACTATCAACAATATAAACGTCATCAAGGATTTAAAGGCCAACTCCTCAGCTCATTCCAGCCACTTCCCAATCTGACTCCAAACTCTTTTCCCAAGTTGACCTCAGCACTGCCCTTTCTCCCATGCACCTCCTGGCTCATGACCCCCTTATTCAACCCTGCTCCACCTGTTTAAACCCTGTCCATCTACAAGACCCCCTTGGTCCCCCAGCTCTGTGATGCTCTGTGTTCCCATATGGTTTGAGGACTCTGATTCTGCTTTCCCGTACAGCTCTCTCTCTCTCTCTCTGTAACTCAGTCTCCCCTGGTGTGTTCCAGAGCCATGTGTGGCTGATGGAACTCTCGGTTTGTAAAGCTCCAGCCACTGTTCCTTACATAGTGGCCCCAAGGTGTGTACACACGGCTCAGAGGCAGGTGTGAAGTTAGTGAAAGGGGAACAGGCATAGAAAATCAGGTTTCTCTTTTCCCTAAACACAGTCAGGTTCTAGTCTCTACCTCAAGAGTCTGATTAACAAGAATTAGTTCTGTGTGAAAAGCTACAAAGAAAAGCCTAGGATGCCTGGACAGATGCTCCCATCGGCACCTACATAAGCTCACCCACCCAGGCAGGGCCTAAACCTAGCTCTGTACTGCCCATGCTGCCCTTTAGGTGTTCATGGGCCTGTTCCGTATCTAAGTTAAGCCTGAAAATGGCTGAAAGTGCTCTTCAAACAGAGGGAAAAAAAGAAAACAGAAGAAAAAGGGCCAAACACACTTGAAACTGCACATATTACCTTGAGGCTTTACAGAGGCTGCTAGTTCGACAGACAAGCATGATTTTAGACTGCCCTCTCATGGACACATATGAGAGTCACACCTTCGAATCATCTTCCAGAAATTCTTTATTACATGCTCACAGTCATCATCACTAGCATCATCATCATAAGCAGTAATAATTGAGCAGTTACCAAGGATAAAGTATGCTGCTCAGATTTTCTCAGCCCAACCCCTCTATGATGACAGAGGCGCTGTAACAATCCGTCTTACAGGTATAGAATCAGAAGCACTTGAAGCTAGATTCCAATGCAAGAACTTGACCTCAGGACCCACTTTAAAAAACATTAAAAATATGTATTTTCTCTACTCTCACATCTGGCTGAAAGGGCCCACATTCTTAGTTACCGCTTTTCTGTGCTGCTTCCCCAGCACAGGAAGAATGTAACACCTTGATCTTAGCGTTGTGACCCAGTGATGCATACAGGGAACAAATCCTAACCTGGCCCCAAGAATGAGCCTGCAAATCTGAAGAGAAGTTGAGTGTGACCCATTAGAGAAGTATAAAGTAAGCAGTACTGTGAGCCAAGCGCTGGCGCAGCTGGGCACAGATGTGGCCACTGTACAGGCAGGCTAATTAGCAGCTTCCTCCTCACACTAGTGGTTTGAAAATGTTTGCTCAGCAATGTTTTAGTGCTGACGCTGGGTGGGGAAGGGGCTACAGAGGACCCTGGGGGCAGCTGTAGGCCTCTCCTTGCTCGTGTCACAATGCAGAGCTGTCTCTTTCTTTTTTAAATTCAGCTTTGCCCCACTGAAAGGGGTGGAGTGACTCAAACAGCCCAACATGGGTGATGTGGAATCTCTGTGCTGTCTATTTGGCAGCCATGAGCTATACATGGCTATTTAAATTTCATATCAAAATTTAGTACAGTTACAGTTCATTCAGTTCTTAGTCTCACTGGACACTCTTCAGCCACATGTGGCTGGTGGTTACCACCCTGCAGTGAGAAGCCTGGCAGCTCCCTCCTGTGATTCTCTCTCTGCACATCTTGCTGCTCTGGGAAACATGTGGATAAGGAGGTCTGAGTTCAGTCAGGATTGAACTTTACTGGATGAGTAAGGCTTCTTCTACACAGCATCTGCTTCGTCTGCTTAACTGTTGAGCAAACATTTTGAGAATATCCATTCCAAGAGGAGCCAAATAACCCATCTCCAGCTTCCACCTTCTGACCCTAGATGTCTCTCCCAAAGGCTGTCGAAAAGCCCTTTTGCTCATTCCAAGGTAAGGAGGGCTGGAGCACAAACCATGGACTCTAACAAATCAGTTACTACCGAAATACAGTCAGATTTAAACCAGAGGAACTGAGGTAGATTATTGTGAACACTAACACCAGGAGATGCCCTCTTAAGACACAGTGTAACCAAGAAGTAATGCTTGATATGGTTTGGCTCTGTGTCCCACCCAAATCTCATCTTAACTTGTACCCCCATAATTCCCAGGTGTTGTGGGAGGGACCCGGTGGGAGATAATTTGAATCATGGGGGCAGCTTCCCCCACACTGTTCTCATGGTAGTGAATAAGTCTCATGAGATCTGATGGTTTTATTAGGGGTTTTCACTTTTGCATCTTCCTCATTTTCTCATGCCACCACCATGTAAGAAATGCCTTTCACCTCCCGCCATGATTCTGAGGCCTTCTCAGCCATATCGAACTGTTAAGTCCAATGAAACCTCCTTTTCCTCCCAGTCTCGAATATGTCTTTATCAGCAGCATGAAAACTCACTAATACAGTGCTGAATTCAGCTCCAAAAGGAAGTCTTTATGTAAGGCCTGAAATCCTAAAATGTCCAGCTTTCCTACCCAATCAATCCCTTGTCCATGTACCCTATTTGTGTACATTTATCATCATCTCTTTTTTATTTTTTTGAGACAGGATCTCACTCTGTTGCCCAAACTGAAGTGCAATAGCATAACCATGGCTCACTGCAGCCTCCAACTCCTGGGCTCAACTGATCCTCCCACCTCAGCCTCCCATGTAGCTGGGACCACAGGTATGTACCACAATGCCTGGCTAATTTTTAAATTTTTCAGTAGAGACAAGGTTTCCCTACGTTGTCCAGGCTGATGTTGAAACTCTCAGGCTAAAGCAATCCTCCTGCCTCAGCCTCCTACAGTGCTGAGATTACAGGCATGAGCCACAGTCTATGGCCATCTCTTGCTTTTTTTAAAACCAGGGACCCAATTTTACCTTTAAATTCCATGAGAACTGACAGAGAACAGATTCATACCTGCATGCTTGCCAGTGGCTGAGAGGGTAGAGGTGGGAGGGAAGTGGATGTCTGTAATAGGCATCATGAAATATACTCTATCTTAATTGTATCAGTGGTAACATCGTGGTTGTGATACTGTTCTACAGTTTTGTAAGATATTACCATTGAGGTAAACCCGGTAAAGGGTACATTGTAGGGCTCTCTCTATAATTTTTTTTTTTTTTTGAGACGGAGCTTTACTCGGTCACCCAGGCTGGAGTTCAGTGGCACAATCAGCTCACTGCAGCCTCGAGCTCCTGGGTCCAAGTGATCCTCTCACCTCAACCTCCCAAGTAGCTGGGACTACAGGCGTGTGCCACCATGCTTGGCTATTTTTTTTTCTTTTTCTTTTTGAGATGGAGTCTTGCTCTGTCACTCAAGCTGGAGTATACTGGAGCAATCTTGGCTCATTGCAAACTCCACTTCCAGGGTTCAAGCGATTCTCCTGCCTCAGCCTCCTGAGTAGCGGGGACTACAGGCGTGCGCCACCACGCCTGGCTAACTTTTGTATTTTTAGTAGAGACGGGATTTCATCATGTTGATCAGGCCGGTCTCAAACTCCTGACCTCATGACCCGCCCACCTCAGCCTCCCAAAGTGCTGGGATTACAGGCATGAGCTACGGTGCCTGGCCTTGGCTATTTTTTTCTTATTTATTTATTTATAGAGATGCAGTTTCACTACGTTACCTACCCTCGCCTATTTTTTTCTTACTGATTGATTGATCAGTTGATTGAGATGCAGTCTCACTATGTTGCCCAGGCTGATCTGGAACTCCTGGCCTCAAGGGATCCTCCTGCCTCAGTCTCCCAAAACGTTGGGATTATAGGCATGAACATCTGCACCCAGCCTGTAATATTTCTTATAACTGCATATGGATTGACAATGACCTCAAAACAGAAAAGTTCAATTATTTTTTTAAAAAACCTGGCCCAAATGTGAAGGAAGCCCTGGGAAGAACCTAAAGGGGATGCTCTCAGAGGTATCCTACCCAGGAGAAGGACAAGAAGCACCATGTCAGAGCCACCCCTTCCCCGCTGTTGACGTAATAATGCTTCCCAAGGCAACAGGATTCAGGTAAACTTGCAACTCTGAAACAGAGGCCTTTTCTTGGGCAATTAATTCCTACAGAAAAATTGGAATAAAACAGGGATACTGAGCAGCCAAACAACTACTTTACATTAACAGAAAAGCATAAAATCTCATACTTGACTGAGATCCTATTATCTTTGAGCTGCAGGAACACATTTTTAAAAACTAATTTTAAAATAAATTTTATTAGCTTGAAGTACTCTCCTACTAGAATATTAATGACCTGATATTAGTCAATTATTCATGGTACTGGTAAGAACCATTATCAAAATACAAAGTTTCAAAGGGAAGCCAGTTGTGTTAGACTTTGAAAAATTAATCGCATTAAGTGAATTTTAAAATAACCTTTCCAATTATACTCACATTTATGCAACTGCAATGTCCAGAAAAAAGGCAAGGAAGAACAAAGAGCTCATCCAATAGGAAATACAATGAAGGGTCCTCACCTCCTCTAGGGAGCCATCCCTGATCTCTTCAAGGGGTTGTCAGGCATCCTCTGCTCTGTGGACTCACAGGCACTGTTTTCCTAAGTGGTCACTCTTGGTTGCACCATGATGATCTGTTTGAGCACATGGTGACTGTTGCTTCTCCACTTTGGCTATACAATGGAATCACCTGGAGAGCTTTAAAAAATATAGATGCCTAGGTCTCCCTTCATATTCTGATCTAGTCAGTCTTAGGTGTGGTGTAGGCATTGCTGCTTTAAAAGCTCCGCATGTGATTCTAATGTGCATCCAGGCCTAACAACTGTCCTAGCCCACTGCTCCCCACATTTGAGAATGCGTCAGAACCACCTGGAAGGCTTGTGAAAATGGACTGCTGGACATCACCTCCAGAGGTTCTGATGGAGTAAGTCTGGGGTGAGCAAAAGAATCTGTTTTTCTAACAAGCTTCCAGGTGAGGCTGACACTACTTACTGGTCTAACGCCCACACCTTGAGAACCAGTGTTCTAGACTATGGTGATTCTACTGGGCAGGGCCCTCCCTGTGGCTACTCTCTGTATGACAGAGCTCAGCAGAGTGGGCCCCAAAACACTGCAGAAGAAATGACTGTTCACCTGCCACATTCCCCCACAGTGTTTACCTTTGCTAAGGTTGTTACTGCCCCACATGGTATCGCTAGGGTGTGTGTGTGTGTGTGTGTGTGTGTGGGCAGAGGAAAGGGGCAGGGACAGGGGGACTAGGTCTTGCTATGTTGCCCCTGGTTATCTTTAACTCCTGGCCTCAAGCAAATCCTCCTGCCCCAGCTTCTCCAAATGCTGGGATTACAGGTGTGCACCACCCTGCCAGGCTTTGAGTCTTTTGTTTGACCCTTGTCCTCTAAGCTCTTGTTTTATCTCTGAATTTCTGGGAGGGACTGAAGATTGGGAGGGACTCAAAAAGCTGCTGAATGAAAGGGCAATGAATATTATGTCCCACTGATGGAAACCTCCCCATTTGTAGACTATTTTAACCTCATACCGGAAGTGTCTATAAAAACAACCAACATTTTAAAGCATCTTTGTACCCATTATCCTGCTAGAGATGTGGAAAGAAAGAAAGGCTCTCCCTGAGCTGCTCCCCATAGACCCCCACTCCCACAGATTAACCTTTCTTTTGAATTCCATCAGTGCTCTGATTCTCACAGACCTTTTCCCTCTTTACTTCACATGGGGGTCCTTCCCTCTCTCATTCACCATCCTCAGGCTCAGGAAACTCTACCCTCCCGGTGCCCTCTCTCACCAATCAATTTCCTCTGGAAACACCCTCACAGACACATTCAAAAATAATGCTTTACCAGTTCTCTAGGTATTTCCCAATCGAGTCAAGTTGGCACTAAAAACTAACCATCACAATGGATAAATATAATATGGTATTATACATCCATACAATGAAATACTGTTCAAACATAAAAAAGGAATGAACGGGATAGGAGACATTGTGAAGGACTACTAATGGGTTCAAGATTTCTTTTGGGAGTGATGAAAATGTGATGGTATTTTAGGCAGTGGTGACAGTTCACAACATTGTGAATGTACTAAATGCCACCGGATTGCACTTCAAAATGATTAATGTTATTGTTGGTAAATTATATTGCAGTAAAAAAATTTGTAGTGCTCCCCGCATCCCCCCCAAAAAAAGCAGAATATAAAAGACCACATCAAGGAGTGTTCCACAACAAGGCTTAAAAACCCAGAGCATAATCTTATCTGTGGCCTTCTCTGAAATCTCCTAGGTTATCTGTTTTTTCTTTTCCTCCCAAAAATCCAGATGATATATCTGGTTCCAAATGCAAACGTGTGTGATACATTTCAGTATGTAAAAATAATATATATTTCTATAAAGTGTATTTGTCACACAATCCCGACAGCTTTGTTATTAATTATAGTTTGTAAAACTGGGGAGCAAAAATAAATGTTGGCAAGTTGGAAAAAAATGAGTGTTTATTTTTTAAAGGAGATGAAAAAAACTGCCAATAAATGATAAATGTGTTGTGATAAACTGCTGCTGTGATGGTTACATGAAATGTGTGGGAAGAGGCCGGGTGCAGTGGCTCATGCCTGTAATCCCAGCACTTTGGGAGGCCGAGGCGGGCGGATCACCTGAGGTCAGAAGTTCGAGACCAGCCTGGCCAACATGGTGAAACCCCGTCTCTATAAAAAAAAAAAAAAGAAGAAGAAGAAATTTGTGGGAAGAACTTCCCATATAATAAATGCTCATTAAATGTTACTGGCCATTATGTTTAGGGGGGTTATTTTCTAGATTAAAGAATTGGAGACTTCAAAACATCAAGTAACTCACCCAATGTCCTATTAAGTGGTAGGAGTCTAATTATCTCTCTGACTTTTAATCCAGTGTGATTTCTTCTACACTCTGCTGCTCTCCTGGGAGAGGGGAGGTGGGGTCAGATTCAGATCAGTGAAAGGCAGGAGTTGGAAATTCCAGGCAAAGGTAACAATGTATGCAAAAATATGCTAGAATATAATAAAGTCTGAAATCCAATTGAACTTTTCAATCTTGCAAGTGGAAACTGAAAATTAACTGACAGAATCTAGAACCTTTTTCATCATTGCATGAGGGTATATTGTTTTTGTTCAGAAAGCATCATATACTCCTGCCTCATATTTTTCATTTAGAACCTCAAAACCAATTGCAATCCTATAAGGTCACTAAACCTTCCATTTACATTTCTTTCAGTGTTGGGCTAAATCTCAATTTCCTCCATACCTCAGGATGACTGCTTTAATGAAATGGACTTTTGATGAAAACCAACAGCAAAATTGTCTAGCAACCTAATTTTTCTTCAAAATGAAACTCATAACCATTAAAGGCACTCTGAGAACATCAACAAAGCAACCCTAAACAGTGTTAAAATGAGGCCGAGTAAGGTGGCTCACTCCTGTAATTCCAGTACTTTGGGAAGATGAGGTAGGAGGATCACCTGAAGTCAAGAGTTCCAGACCAGTCTGGCCAACACGGTGAAACTGCATCTCTCCAAAAAATACAAAAAATTAGCCAGGCATGGTGGCATGTGCCTGTAGTCCCTGCTTCTCGGGAGGCTGAGGCAGGAGAATCACTTCAACCAGGGAAGTGGAAGTTGCAGTGAGCCAAGATCTCACCACTGCACTTCAGTCTGGGTGACAGAGTGAGACTCCATCTCAAAACAACAACAACAACAACAAAAAACCAACAAAAAAACAAAACAATGTTAAAATGAAGGCTTAATCATACCAGCATACAATGTGCAAAAAAGAAAATTGACTTAAAAAGTCAATTTAATATATAATTGGCACTTTCAAAATCCCAAATCATGAAATTTCAGGTGAAAGAGCTCTGAGGCCCTATTCAACCAGAGATGACATTGCTCAACCTCTCCCTCCACAAGGAAGATAACTCTGTCTTTATGTTCTTGGCTTTCTCCATTCTACCCATCCAATATGGATCAGTTCTTGGGCTTTCATTATACAGATGGAGAATGTATGTGGATAGAGTTCCAGAACTGTGAGAAGTGAATCACTTTTCATTAATCGACACTGGAAAGGGGGGAAAATGCTGCATGGGGGTGGAGAATGGCAGTAATAAAAAAGAGAAGGAGGTGAAAAAGAGATGAGGGACTAGGAAGTCATGAGCCATGTTTGGCTGCTTCTGGGGAGAGTTCTGGCTAGGAATTGAGTGAGGGAAGGGTTTTGTGTGACTCTTGGAAGATACAGTGTGTGGAAGTGTCAGTGTGTGTGCACACAAATAATACTGGGGGCCAGAGGACTAGGCAAAAAGCTGCACATTAGGAATTCATCTTTTCACACTTTTCTAGTCTCCAGTAAATGTATAAACTGCTTTTAATACCTTTTGACTACTGAATTCTATTTCTTTAGCTATTACCCGAAGTTCTGGTATTTATTTGGGATATTTATTCTGGAAACAAATGCCTACGCAGAAACTAACCTTAGAGGAATCATATGGTTACAAAGACCTATCAGTGGCCATTTATTCCATATTTTTTCTCTGACAAGAGCAGACTCAGGTGGTTTCAACTTAAATTTGTCTCTCAGGAAGATGCTATTTCTTGCAACAGCTTAATAAGGGGGGTTCTTCTAATCCAGTGACTCTCAAGCTTTAGTGTGCATCAGAATCCATTAGAGGGCTTATTAAAAACTGAATGCTGGGCTCTACCCCAGAATTTCTGAGTTAGTAGGTCTGGGATGGGGCCTGAGAATTTGTATTTCTAATAAATTCCCAGGTGATGCTGATGCTGCTAGTCTAGGGACCACACTCTGACAATGAGTGATCTAATCCATTTCTTACCTGCTATAATTTCCTGAACTGGCTTAAATTTTCTCTTAAATGGTGGTAAAAAGTCACTATTATCACCTAATTCATTCCTTCCGATGTGCCCCTTTCAAAGATGTCATGATTTATACTTTTGAATGAGGCAAGCCTAGAGCTAGAATTTAAGTTCAATAACCACTGACTACTAGGATAAAGGTATAGACATCCAGGTATAAAAATATATTTTAAAAAAATGCATACAGGTCATGCAGAGTGGCTCACGCCTGTAATCCCAGCACTTTGGGAGGCTGAGGCGGGCAGATCACCCGAGGTCAGGAGTTTGAGACCAGCCTGACCAACATGGTGAAACCCCATCTCTACCAAAAATAGAAAAATTGGCCATGCCTGGTGGTGTGCGCCTGTAATCCCAGCTACTCAGGAGGCTGAGGCAGGAGAATCGATTGAACCCAGGAGGTGGAGGCTGCATGAGCTGAGATCACGCCACTGTACTCCAGCCTGGGCAACAAGAGCAAAACTTCATCTCAAAAAAAAAATTTGTATAAAGATGCCAAAAAGTCCTTGAAAGAAGTGGAGAAATAGGGAACTACTTCAAGACTGTACATAAATCTATGCTATTATTAGATTTTTATAAAATACACCCACTAAATTCCCATAGGTTTCCTTTTAAAACAGCTAACCGAATTCTGAATTACATTTTCCAGAAAAATGCAGACATATAACAGTATTACTGAAAAACTCAAATGATTTTCTTAAATCACAATCTCACAGCAAAGAGAACGACCATTTTCCCCGCCAAATGTAGAAGTGGGTGAAGCCCAAACAATAGAAAGTGCATAGCACTTTGATGTCAAGGTCAAATAATAATAATAATGAGAATGGATCCCCCCCACCCCCAACTCCAAAACCTGGCATGTAATCGTCACCATTCTGCCACAAATTCCTCTACACAAGATTACTGGAAGAAGGTACAACAGGAAAGTTCTAGCCGGTGCAGTGGTTCACGCCTGTAATCCCGGCATTTTGGGAGGCCGAGGTGAGCCGATCACCTGAGGTCAGGAGTTTGAGGCCAGTCTGGGCAACATGGCAAAACCCTGTCTCTACTAAAAATATACAAATTAGCCAGGTGTGGTGGCACACGCCTGTAGTCCCAGCTACTTAGGAGGCTGAGGCACGAGAATCGCTTGAACCCGGGAGGTGGAGGTTGCAGTGAGCAGAAGTTGCACCACTGCACTCCAGCCTAGGCGACAGAGCGAGAATCAGTCTTTAAAAAAAATGCTGGGCACAGTAGCTCACACCTGTAATCCTAGCACTTTGGGAGGCTGAGGCAGGCGGATCATCTGAGGTCAGGAGTTCGAGATCAGCCTGGCCAACATGGTGAAACCCCATCTCTACTAAAAACACAAAAATTAGCTGGGCATGGTGGCGCATGCCTGTAGTCTCAGCTACTCAAAAGGCCGAGCCAAGAGAATCACTCGGACCTGGGAGGCAGAGGTTGCAGTGAGCTGAAATCACACCACTGCACTCCAGCCTGGGCAACAGAGTGAGACTTGGTCTAAAAAACAAAAACAAAAACAAAACCAGGAAAGTTCTGCAGGACCTGCTTTAAGCCTCCTCTCCTATAAAATGGAGATGAGTAAAACCTATTTTAGAACAAGGATGCAAGGATTAAATGAGATATCATAGGTACTGCTCAACTGTATCCGGCATACAATAGGAGCTCGACAAATCCAGCTATTCTGTGTTGGTTATTCTAATGCACATGTTCCTATTTATTGTTCTCCACCTTCCACTATGGAGGTCCTTTGCACACACACCTGGAAACCTCAATCAGGCTACCTTTCCTAATGGGTGTGATAAGACCAAGTACATTACAACACTGCCAGTATAAAACTAGGGCGAGCATTCTTTTCCCATAAAAATTATACTAGAAACATGTACATGCTCTCTTGATTTCTCATCTTCTGCAAAGAGTATATCAGTTACCAATCACTGTTTGTTTGCTTGCTTTTGTCTACATGTAGACACACACCGTTTATGGAAGCAGTGAGAGATCTTGTCTTCAGCAAGTAATTTCTTAAGGAAAGCACATAGAGATGACATCTCACAAACACTAATTATGAAGGTGGCATATGATGATGCTGTTCTTCTGTATTCATACATGTATGCTCAGTTGCCCCAGGAACTCCTGTGCCAGTAACTCAATCTGGTAAATATGTTGTCCAGAACCAGAAGACAACATGCCAAGCTATAAAATTCAACTGTGCCTGATTTTGAGGACCGTACACATATTTGTGGGCTAGACTGTCTTTTTCTAAGAACTCTAGCTCTTAAGTACCTATTTCTGGCCAGGCATTATCCTCTACAAATATTATTTAATGCTCACAATAGTCCCAGGAGGTGGGAGGCACTCCCATTTTATAGATGAGGTAATTGCAACCCAGAGAGGTTAAGAAATCTGTCCAAAGTCACACAGTTACTAAGTAACAAAGCATGAATTTGAGTCCAGTCTGCTTGACCCTCAATAATGAGAGGCCCTAAAGAAAGGAGAGCTAACCTAGGGATCTAGATGTCTAGAAAATGGTAGCTATTCCTACTGAGAAGCACGAAAGATGATGCTAAGAAAGAGGAATGGGGTCTCCCCAGGCTCTGTCAAATCCCTACTCAGCACACAGTAAGTGTGACTTCTGGGGAAGCTTCTCGACCTCCCTTTTCTCATGTGTTAAACAGTGCCTGTGTCACAGAGTAATGCGGAGCTTAAAGAACAATATATGCAAAGCTCTTAGCACATATTAAATACATAATAAATATTAGCTAACAGTATTATTAATATTATTACTGGTTTAGATATGGCCCTTAAATGAGATATGTCCTAAGTATCCAGAAAGTACAAGTAATTTCATTACCTAACCACCACGTCTACCACCACAGTCTAGAACCAGCCCCTGACCCTCCCTGATCTTAAACCCTTCAGCTTGCCCCAAGCCTCCAGTGTGGGATCCATAGGGCAGGCTGGGCCCCAACAGTGTACATATTTGCCAAAACTCATCAAATAGTGACTTAAAATTTGTGCATTGTACTGTATATAATTTACACCTATTTTTAAAGCTGTAACAACTATAGCAACAAATAGAAATGGCAAAATTCAGTGTTGACCACATGCCACATATTATTAGTGCCCAAAGCTATAAAGAATAACCCGGGAACTTCCAAGTAACCACATCCTCACCATGGCCCTGTGAAGAGGTGGGGTGCACTCAGACTCCAAGGGCAGCATGGGAAATAGGAGGTATGCCCCCTGCCAGGGCCAGCATGGGAACTGAAGTCACCTGCAAAGGCCCAGGGATTGGCTGAAAAGTCAGGGCTCTGAAAAAACATGGCAAAAAGCCCTAACCTTGCTGATTATCAGAAGATAAGGAGATCTAAGAAGCTGGTTCCTTGGTCCTGAACTCTTCCTTGAAAGCTGTTATCTTCCAGGGTCACTATTAACTTGACTTTCTCATGCCTTTAACTGTCTCCAGTCTACATCAGATCCCAGTTACAAATGTCCCAAAGGCCTGGTTCTTTCTATAGCTACCAGTAAAACTGCCTCCATTGGATTGTCTCCCCATTCATAGACAAAACTCAACCCCCTCAGCCCTGAGAGCTTCTTCTTGGCTCCATCCATGTGGCCTGCCCAACTATATCCTAGTCAAGAGTCTCTGGGTAAATTCCTTAACATCTCAGAGGCTTAACTTCTTCTCCTTAAAATAGGAACATTACTGCCTACATCCCAAGGTTATGGGGGTAGAGGGAAGACCTTGTGAAAATGCTTGGCATGCAGGAGTACTCACAGTTGGCTCGTTTCCCCTGATAATAGAAGAGAACACAGAGAAAACAAGTTGGGACAGATGATCATTAGGCCCCAAATCCTGGAATCATTTCAGTCTTCCCAAGAGCCCCATAAAACTCCTCCAGGAAACCCCCCACAGCTTTCCAAGAGGTCACAGTTTCCATTCTAAGACTTTCTCTGCCAAGCTGATAGTTTCCTTAAAGCTAAGATGAGCAAACTCAAAGGTAGCAAAGGAAGACACAGGCTAGAAAAATTAAACTTAACTGATTATCTACTGAGCACCATAATACGAAAGCTTAGTTCCCACCCTGGCTCCTCATCTGGAGGTAGGAATTACCTAGCTTCCTATGTTTCTACAATTATGTGTAATTTCAAAATAAGCCAATATGCACAGCATACTCTATTCACAGCATGATTTGCTAGTTAAAGGAAACCTAGACAGCTCAGGGCCCCCTAAGGTAATACGGGTGACTCTATGCTGATGTCTGTCCTCCCAGCCTTCTTCCCTGTGCGGTGGTTGCAGAATCATCTCTCCTTCACCTTCATGCTCTCCTTTCTGTGTAATTCTGGTCTCACAGTTTTTTCACATGCCTGTTCTTCAACAACAAGAAGGTGGATTCACCCATCCCATACAAGGTGATCCCAAAACACCAATAAGCAAGTGGGGCTAGAATGAGATAAGGGAGTAAACATGGAAAGGGGAGCAAGGGTAAAAGTTTCTACCATGGACAGGGCATGTAGGTCTGGGCATCTGAACTTGGCCTCAGGTCCTTTAGAGATGAAGAAGCTCTGACACACAGGACTTTTGTGTGAACTTCTGTAGTCTCACCTGATACAGGGCTCCAATCATACAGAAAAAATGGCCCTTGAAAAGCCGTCCCATCCCCCAGCAAGTAGAGAGGGCAGCTGAGTACAGTGCTTGGGAGCAGGGGCTCCAGAGCCTGGTGGCCTGGGTTCTAACCCCATGGAATCACGTGCTACACAAGCACTGCTCAATAAATGTCAGGCATCATTATTCCTCAGCGTAACCCGGCCAGTATTTTCCTGCAATGGTGGGGCAGAGGCTGGCTGTCAGGTTACATATCAGGAAAAGTGGTTGCTCAGTGAGGGTTGTGTCATGTGAAAATACAAGCTCCCAACTCACCATCCCAAGACAAGACTCAGAAAGGCCTTGAGTTTCTGGAAAGAGGGCCAAGACATGGAGGAAAATTACTCTTATTTGCTTTTTCTCAGCAACAAAACACAAGAAACACATAAATATCTATTTTAAACTGCGGACAGAACCCAGCAGGTAATAACTAGTAAAGAGAAATTACCTGTGGAGTTTCCAGAATAAGTAATGTCATTTCATTTCTACTCATGGTGATATGTATGTATGTTTAATACCATGAAAGTAAAAGATGTAAAAGAATCTTATCCTTCCTGTAGGAGATAGCTAAAAAGAAAAAAAAGAAAGAAAAAAAAGGATCAAAGGGTCACCAGAGGTCCTTCCAGCCAATCTCCATTGCACTCCTGGCCCAGTTGCCCATAAGGTCCCAAGTCTCTACCATAGGACAAGCTGCCCTCTTGAGTATGAGCAAGCCAAGTGCAAGCTCTTTGTCTCAAGCTGATTATTTTGTCCTCATTCCTTGTTTCTGTTTCTGCACAATGACATGTATGTGGTTGTTTGGGGTCCCTCCATCTTCACTGTTACAGGGTTTGCAGGATCCTTCAGACCTCTTCCCTGAGGACAGCCCCTTCTTCCTAGGCTGACAACTCTTCCTTGGCCATCTCACTGGGCATCAGATCTGAAATTTTTTGTTTTTTTTTTTTTTTTGAGACAGTCTCACTTGGTCATCCAGGCTGAAATGCAGTGCACGATCCTAGCTAACTGTAACCTCCACCTCCTGGGTTCAAGCAATTCTTGTTCCTCAGCCTCCCAAGTAGCTGGAATTACAGGTGTGCGCCACCACACTCAGTTTTTTGTATTTTTAATAGAGATGAGGTTTCACCATGTTGGCCAGGCTGGTCTCGAACTCCTGAACCCTAGGATGCCTGGTCCAGATCTGAACTTTAATCACTGCTGAGCACAAACCATCCAATGTGAACTGCTTGTTCTCCTGGCTCTGCTATTCCAACTCAGCTCATGGCAATTCAGCCCACAGCAGAGATGGTCCCAGTTATGCCACTGGGTCCAGGGGCCATTGACAAGGCTACTGAAGAGCAATGCAAGTCACTAGGGCAATGCTTAGGCCTGCTCCTCCCGCTAGTTGGCCTCCATTCCATGAGGATTCCTTAGTTTTAAAACAAAATACAAAGGGGAAATAAAGAGGCTAGGGAAAAAAAAATCACTCTTTTGGGCTGGGAGCTGTGGCTCATGCCTGTATTCCCAGTGCTTAGGGAGAAAGTGGGAGGATCGCTTGAGGCTAGGAGTTCAACACCAGCCTGGGCAACATACCAAAAACCCTGTGTCTACAACAAAAATTTTAAAAATTAGAGAGAAAAGCCTTCCTTCCTTCCTTCCTTCTGCCCCCACTCTCCCCCTCCTCCCTAAAAAAATAAAAATAAAAATAAATAAAAATTAGAGAGAAAAACTCTTTGTATTATAACAATTAGGAGATATGTTAAGAATGATTTTGAAAGTCAGAACCCTTATCCCGTTTCCATTTGTCTCTGAAAAACATGCCCAGCAGAGTTACCCCCATCCCAGGCCTACCGATCTATGCATCTGGCATCCTCAGCCGAGCCACAACACAATTCTTAAACAGGGACAATCTTCAAGGGTACTGTGAGGCCTTGAGGAAACAGCTTCCTGGCACAAATAGATTCTTTTTAAACCACCAAAGCAGAGTACAACGTGTAACCCCACTCAACATTGTTCAGCGCACTCTGGTTAGCCTTTTAAACAGCCTTGCAGTTATCTCCAGCTTGTCACTTAAATTTACCTCCACCTCACCTACCTCTAGCCTCCAACCACATCCCTGATAAAATTCTCTTTGGAAAACGTAAGAACCAGGAATCATAAAGTTCAATTTATTGCTGCCGGTAGTTAAAAGTTTATTCTGGGCCGGGTGTGGTGGCTCACGCTTGTAAATCCCAGCACTTTGGGAGGCTGAGGCAGGGGGATCATGAGGTCAGGAGTTCAAGGCCATCCTGGCCAACACAGTAAAACCTCCGTCTCTACTTAAAAAAAAAAAAAAAAAAAAAAAAAAAACCACACAAGAATTAGATGGGCATGGTGGTGGGCGCCTGTAGTCCCAGCTGCTTGGGAGGCTGAGGCAGAAGAATGGCTTGAACCCGGGAGGCAGAGGTTGCAGTAAGCCGAGATGGCACCATTGCACTCCAGCCTGGGTGACAAGAGCTAGACTCCATCTCAAAAAAAAAAAAGTTTATTTTGAAAATAGTAGAACTACAGATTATGATATAAAAGAAAAGGCAAAACGTGGAACTGAATATTTGGTTTTGGGAAAAATTTTTAAAAAGTAAAACAATGAGGCCTTCAGGGAAGAAGTCCCAAGGTTTATCGACATGTACAAGCTTCTCTCTTGGCTGTTCCACAAAAAAGGCCACTGCCATTCCAAAATAACACATAGGAAAAGTGCTTTTCCCATGTGCACTACAGGCATGCTTGAGCATGGATGGCACCTTGGCTACGGTGACTGTCACTATTTCTTTCCTTGTTTTTCATTTCAAGAAGATAAAAATAAATGACATATGCATTTTCAAATCCTGTGTGTTGCCATTCACCCACAAAAATGATCATCAAAGAACAGCAATATGCTGTTGCTATTTGAGACTGCTAGCACAACACAGCAATCGGGTTTTGGATTTACCACATTATTTTAAGTTAGCCAAACTGACATAGTTAAAGTTCAGTACATACATTTCTATTATAGCTGACCAAAAACTAGTGCTTTAGATGACCACTGCCTTTAAAAATAGCACACTACACAATCCTTATATTCTAATACTGTGGCTCTCAACCAGGGGAGATTGTGTACCCCAGTGCTTGGCAAAGTCTGGAGATATTTTGAGACTCCAAAATATCTCCAGGGGAGGTGCTACTGGCATCTAGTGGGTACAGGTTAGGGATGCTGCTAAACATTCTACAGTGCACAGGACAAGCCCCAGCCACAAACAAGAATCATCCAGCCCTTGGCTCACGCCTGTAATCCCAACACTTTGGGAGGCTGAGACAGGCAGATCACTTGAGGTCAGGAGTTCGAGACCAGCCTGGCCAACATGGTGAAACCCTGTCTCTACTAAAAATACAAAAATTAGCCGGGTGTGATAGCACGCGCCTGTAATCCCAGCTACTCGGGTGAGGCAGGAGAATCACTAGAACCCCAGAGGCAAAGGTTGCAGTGAGCTGAGACCGCAGCACCGCATTCCAGCCTGGGCGAAAGAGCAAGGCTTAGGAAAAAAAAAAAAAAGAATCACCCAGCCCTAGAAGTCAGTAGTGCCAAGGGTAAGGAAGCCTGCCGTGGTAAGCTACACTGCATGTGACAAACAGAAAAACCTTCTTTACGGCATGTACGCCTTGGTTCATGCCACATCAATACACGTTAGTAATATAAAACGTCAGAAAATGATAAAATAAACATGATTCCCATTTGGGCAGCTTTGTTAAAAATGATAGCAATCTACAGCAATAATAAAATAATTCTTCAAACACAGAGAATCCGTCAACTTCTGATAGGTGTTCGGCAGCATCAATGGATATAATGTGTTCCCCTAGGTAGGACTATATCTATCTATCTATTTATTTGTTTATATTTGAGACAGAGTCTCGCTCTGTTGCCCAGGCTGGATTGCAGTGGTGCAATCTCAGCTCACTGCAACCTCTGCTTCCCTGGTTCAAGCAATTTTCCTGCCTCAGCCTCTCGAGTAGCTGGGATTACAGGTGTGCACCACCACGCCCAGCTATTTTTGTATTTTTAGGAGAGATGGGGTTTTGCCATGTTGGCCAGGGTGGTCTTGAACTCCTGACCTCAAGTGATCCACCTGCCCTGACCTCTCAAAGTGCTGGGATTACAGGTGTGAGCCACCACACCTGGCCAGTAGGACTGTATCTAAATGCCTTATTAGTAATGGTAAGGCTTTTAATTATTATGGAATAAACTGCACCAATCTTCCTTTCCCAGATGACAATGCAGTGAAACCATTGTAGGAACCTCTAAGTGAGGCAAAGACACTGAACTGCCTCACAATCTGGAGTGGGAAGGGTTACTTGGCCAGGCCGCCCTGTTCAACAGGCCACCCTGAGGAGGTCAAACACATGCCATCTGCCTTCACATGACCTACACAGGCCCCACCAGGCAAATAAGTCCCCTCCTAAGGACATTAGTATAAATTACACTGTTAGTCATAATCCTTCCTGATGGAAACAATTCATATTGAGTCTTACAACAAATATCCTGCCTACTTACTGTGGGCACAGGAAAGAGAAGAGGGATAAATGGAAACATCTTTCATACCTGTAAAAACCCATAAGCACTGAAAACTGGGTTTACCTGATTTGATCAGCACTAAAAGGGAAGTCTGATGTAACTGATCAAAGTTCTTAAAAAATATAGCATTTCCCTACAGGCACGTTTTTACCATAAAGAATCAGTAAAATGTAGGTTGCCTTACAACCACAGCCACTGTGTCCCTTTTTAAAGTAACAAGGAAGGACACCTGTGTTCCCAAGGTAACCCAACATTCTGCTCATCAATATGGCACGGAGTACTTAAACCAAGCACAGTAGCAGTCTTCTGAGGTTTCAAAATTGGAGTTCTCTGCTAAGGACAGGGCATGATTGCTGTATGCACATAATACATAGGCAACATGGTCACCAAATGTAAGAAACAAAGATAAAGAGCAGGAACAGGGTAAAATGCTTTCTCAAGTTTTTTTCTAAGTGATCATTCAAGCTGGTGACAAGCCATTTTGTCCAATTCACCCTAAGATCTTCATTCTGTGCAAAGAAATGTCCGTGAGGAATATGTAAAGGCTAATAAAGGCATTTCAAAAACAGGCACGCCCTAAGGTGTGGCCTGTCCTTCTCAAAGCCTTCTTCCCACTGTCCTTTCCTTACCCTGTCCCTCACACTGCTGATGTCCATGCCCCACACCCAATCCTGTCCTCCCAGCTGCTCCTGTCCCCTAGCCCACACAGGTTAAGTCCAGGGCTGGGCCCATGGGAACCTTGTCCTCCTATTTCAGCTATACAGTAAATGAATAATCCAGATGAGAGGTGATTAGAATCTGAAAGGAAAGGAAAGAATGATTCTAGTATGAAGAGGTAGATGCTACACATATAGGCAACTGAATGGAGGCGGGGAAGAGGGTCAAAGGAGATCTGAAGTTTTGGGCCCGGAAAGCCAGGAGAACAGTGGTTGGCAGCACATGCAGAAATGTGCAAAAAAAAAGGAAGTAGCCTCGGGAGACTTGGGGGAAATGGTAATAAGTTTAGTTGTTAAAGAATTTGGGAGGCATGAAAAATAGCTTAATGAGAGATTTCAACAATAGCCAGTTTAGAGAAATAATGAGCATAACACTAATAATGATGATAATGATTATCAACACAGATCATGCTGGGCACAGTCCTAAATGCTTTTTTTTTTTGATATGGAGTCTTGCTCTGTCACCCAGGCTGGAGTGCAGTGGTGTGATCTCGGCTCACTTCCACCTCGACCTCCTGGGCTCAAGTGATTGCCCTGCCTCCGCCTCCCTAAATGTTTTACATGTCTCAACTTACTTGATTTTCCTAACAAATCTATGCAGTAAGTACTACTGTTGTCCCCATTTTCCAGTTGGGGAAACTGAGACATTAAGACAATTTTCTGAGGACACAGAACTGGTAAGTAGCAGAGGCGCATTGCAAACTCAGGCAGTCTAACTCCAGAATAACACACTGGTGGGGAGGGTGACAGTTAAAGGCATGGTTTGCAAAGGAAATTATATTTCACTTCGCAACAGAGACTCGTAACACATATGCTATAGTCTGGATGACTGATGTTGACATTTCATCCCCAACATTGGTGGTAAAGCCAGGTGGGAGGACTTTGAGTCATAAGGGTTTGGTGCTATCCTTGTAGCAATGAGAGTTCTTGCTCTGTTAGTTCCCATGAGAGTCCCTCCAGAGCTGGTTGTAAAAAAGAGCCCAGCACGTTCCCTTTCTCCCTCTCTCTTCCTCTATCTTGGCATGTGGTCTCTACATATGCTGGTTCCCCTTCCGCCATGAGTGGAAGCAGTCTGAAGCCCTCACTAGAAGCATACACTTCCTGCATACCCTGCAGAATCATGAGCCAAATAAACCTCTTCTCTTTTTAAATTACCCAGCTGCAGGCATTCTTTTATATGAACATGAACAGACTAAGACAATACATTCAACTCTGAGCTTCAAATTCATTTAAGGAAAAAACTTTCAGAACCAGTCTCAGACAATAATTTCTCTTTTTTTCATTTTTTTGAGACGAAGTCTCGCACTGTGGTCTGGGCTGCAGTGCAATGGCACGATCTCGGCTGACTGCAACCTCTGCCTCCCGTGTTCATGCAATTCTCCTGCCTTAGCCTCCCAAGTAGCTGGGATTAGTCGTGCACACCACCATGCCCAGCTAATTTTTTGTTGTTGTTGTATTTTTAGCAGAGACGGGATTTCACTATGTTGGCGAGGCTGATCTCAAACTCCTGACCTTGTGATCCGCCTGCCTCAGACTCCCAGATGCTGGGATTACAGGCGTGAGCCACTGTGTCAGCAGGATTTGGTAACTAATTTCTACATCTTAAAGCTCTTACAAGTTTATGACACATTATAACATGACAGAAATAGACTAAAAATAACTTTCTGTTTAAAAATAGTTCTGAAAGTCATGTCACAGGGCTCTTGGCCCAGCAGGGAGCCACTCTGAGCTGGAGCTAAAAGCCAGCATTTTAAATAGCACAGAATTCAGTAAAGGGGCAAAAGGGAATGTTTTGGGATGATGGAAGTGTTCTAGAAGGGTAGCTGTGGCCGGGCGTGGTGGCTCACACCTGTAATCCCAGCACTTGGGAGGCCGAGGCAGGTGGATCACGAGGTCAAGAGATCGAGATCATCCTGGCCAACATGGTGAAACCCCGTCTCTAGAAAAATAAAATAAAGGTTGCTGGGGAAGATGGCCAACTAGGAACAGCTCAGGATTGCAGCTCCCAGTGAAAGTGCAGAGGGTGAGTGGACGCCGCATTTCCAGACGGATTTTTATTGCCCACAGACCAGGAGATTCCCAGGCAGAGGAGCCCCACGGGTCGCCAGCGAGGCTGTTTCGGCCGGCGCGGCTGTTTCGGCCGGCGCGGCTGTTTCAGCTGGCGCGGCAGTTCTCTGTACAAAAGACACTGGTCCGGGTGCCCTCTTAGCTGGCTATTGGAGCCCTGAGACGGCAGAGCAGCCCATTCATCTGAAATAGTGGAGCCAGGCCAGGAGATTCCTAGGCAAAAAAACCGCGAGGAATCTGAGCGCCACTGTTTCAGCCGGCTCAGTGAGTCGCCGCATGGGAGACCCCGGCGCAGGCGACTGGAACACTGGGAGAGAGTTGACCCTTCAACAACAACAACAAAAAAGACTCTGAGTCAGGGAGCCAGGTGATCAGGCTCGGCTGGTACCCACCCCCCCAAAAAAAAAACAGTAATTGAAAACGCTCTGGGTTGAGAGTTTCACAGCAAGCACAACTGAACCCGGGATGGTCTGGCTCTGTGGGGGAGGGGCGTCCACCATTACTAGACACTCCACCACTACGGAGGCAGTCTGACCATTGCTGAGGCAGCCGGCCATTGCTGAGGCAACCCGCCTTTGCGGAGGCAACCTGCCACTACAGAAAGAGTCCACCATAACAGAGGCGGGCCACCATTGCCAAGGCAGTTCTAACTACACCCATATAAACAGGACTTCAGGGAAGATCACACAGCAGCTAGGCCAGCTAGGCGGAGCCCACAGCAGCTCAGCAAAGCCTCTGCAGGCAGACAGTGACTAGGCTGCCTCCTCGCTGGGCAGGGCAGCCCTGAAAGAAAAAAAAAAGGCAGCAGCACAACGGAAACTCATAAATAAACCCCTAACTCCCTGGGACAGAGCACCTGGGGGGGAAAAAAAAGGGAGTTTATGAGTTCTGCTGCAGCAGACCTAAACGTACCTGGCCCAGCAAGGCTGAATGAACAACTGAGCCCACAACTCAGGACCTGAGCTCCAATAAAGGACAGACTGTCTCCTCAAGCAGCTTCGTGACTCCCCTATATCCAAAGAGTCACCTCATAAAGGAGAAAACAGACTGACATTTGGCGGGCATCCTTCTGGGACAAAGATAGCAGAAGAGGAAACTGGTAGCGACCCTTACTGTTCTGCAGCTGCTGCAGGTGATCCCCCAGCAAGCAGGGCCTGGAGTGGACCTCAGCAGTCCTACAGCAGAAGGGCCAGACTGTTAGAAGGAAAGCTAAGAAAAAGAAGTAACTTCAGCATCCACAAACTGGAAGTTCGAACACTCAGAGACCCAATCTGAAAGTCAGTAACTACAAAGACAACAGGTGGATAAACCCACAAAGATGGGGAGAAACCAGCACAAAAAGGATGAAAACACCCGAAACCACAACACCTCTCCTCCTAAAAGGGATCACAACTCCTCACCAGCAAGGAAACAAGGCTGGATGGAGAAGGAGTGTGATGAAATGACAGAATCCGACTTGAGAAGGTGGGTAATAAGAAACTAAAGTGAGCTAAAAGAACATGTTCTACCCCAATGCAAAGAAACTAAGAGCCTTGAAAAAAGATTTGACAAAATGCTAATGAGAATAAACAGCTTAGAGAGGAATATAAGTGAATTGATGAAAAACACAACACGAGAACTTCGCGAAGCATGCACAAGTTTCAACAGCTGAATTGACCAAGTAGAAGAAAGGATATCAGAGGTCGAAGATCAACTCAATGAAATAAAACAAGAAGGCAAGAATAGGGAAAAAAGGGTAAAAAGGAATGAACAAAGTCTCCAAGAAATATGGGACTATGTGAAAAGACCTAATCTATGTTTGACAGGTGTACCTGAATGCGACGCAGAGAATGAATCCAAGCTGGAAAATACTCTTCAGGATATTATCCAGGAAAACTTCACCAACCTAGCAAGGCAGGCCAATATTCAAGTCCAGGAAATACAGAGAACACCACAAAGATATTCCTCAAGAAGAGCAACACTAAGGCACATAATCGTCAGATTCACCAGGGTTGAAATGAAGGAGAAAATGCTAAGGGCAGCCAGAGACAAAGGTCAGGTTACCCACAAAGGGAAGCCCATCAGACTCACAACAGATCTCTCAGCAGAAACCCTACAAGCCAGAAGAGAGTGGGGGCCAATATTCAACATCCTTAAAGAAAAGAACTTGCAACCCAGAATCTCCTATCCAGACAAACTAAGCTTCATAAGTGAAGGAAAAAATAAAATCCTTTGCGAACAAGCAAGTACTCAGAGATTTCATCACCACCAGACCTGCTTTACAAGAGCTCCTGAAAGAGGCTCTACACATATAAAGGAACAACCAGTACCAGCCACTCCAAAAACATGCCAAATGGTAAAGAGCATCAACACAATCAAGAATCTGCATCAACTAACGAACAAAACAGCCAGCTAGCATCAAAATGACAGTATCAAATTCACACATAACAATATATCCCTAAATGTAAATGGACTAAATGCCCCAATCAAAAAACACAGACTGGCAAATTGGATAAAAAGCCAAAACCCATCAGTGAGCTGTATCCAGGAAACCCATCTCACATGCAAGGATACACAAAGGCTCAAAATAAAGGGATGGAGAAAGATTTACCAAGCAAATGGAGAGCAAAAAAAAGCAGGAATTGCAATTCTCATCTCTGATAAAATAGACTTTAAAGCAACAAAGATCATAAGAGACAAAGAAGGACATTACATAATGGTAAAAGGATCAATGCAACAAGAAGAGCTAACGATCCTAAATATATATGCACCCAATACAGGAGCACCGAGATACATAAGGCAAGTTCTTAATGACTTACAAAGAGACTTAAACTCCCACACAATTATAGTGGGAGACTTTAACACCCCATTGTCAACATTAGACAGATCAACCAGACAGAAAATTAACAAGGATATCCAGGACCTGAACTCAGACCTGGAACAAGCAAACCTAATAGACATTTACAGAACTCTCCACCCCAAATCCACAGAATATACATTCTTCTCAGCACCACATCACACCTACTCTAAAATTGACCACATAATTGGAAATAAGTCACTCCTCAGCAAATGCAAAAGAACAGAAATCATAACAAACAGTCTCTCAGACCACAGTGCAATCGAGTTAGAGAACTCAGAATGCAGAAACTGACTCAGAACCGCACAGCTTCATGGAAACTGAACAACTGGCTCTTGAATGTTGACTGGATAAACAATGAAATGAAGGCAGAAATAAAGATGTTCTTCGAAACCAATGAGAATGAAGACACAACATACCAGAATCTCTGGGACACATTTAAAGCAGTCTCTAGAGGAAAATACATAGCAATAAGTGCCCACATGAGAAGCAAGGAGAGATCTAAAATTGAAACCCTAGTATCAAAATTGAAAGAGCTAGAGGAGCAAGGTCAAAAAAAACTCAAAACCTAGCAGAAGACAAGAAATAACTAAGATCAGAGCAGAACTGAAGGAGATAGAGACACAAAAAACCCTTCAAAAAATCAATAAATCCAGGGACTGGTTTTTTGAAAAGATCAACAAAATAAGACAGACCACTAGCCAGATTAATAAAAAAGAGAGAATAACCAAATTGATGCAATAAAAAATGATAAAGAGGATATCACCACAGATTCCACAGAAATTCAAACCATCATCAGAGATTATTACAAACAACTCTATGCACATAAACTAGTAAACCTGGAAGAAATGGATAAATTCCTGGACACTTACCTCCTCCCAAGCCTAAAACAGGAAGAAGTTGAAACCCTGAATAGACCCATAACAAGGTCTGAAGTTGAGGCAGCAATTAATAGCTTGCCACCCAAAAAATGCCCAGGTCCAGATGGGTTCACAGCCGAATTCTACCAGACATACAAAGAGGAGCTGGTACCATTCCTTCTGAAACTATTCCAAATAATCCAAAAAGAGGGAATCCTTCCCAAATCATTTTATGAGACCAACATCATCCTGATTCCAAAACCTGGCAGAGACTCAACAAGAAAAGAAAACTTCAGGCCAATATCCATGATGAACATAGATGCAAAAATCTTCAATAAAATACTGGCAAGCCAATTGCAACAGCACATCAAAAAGCTTATCCACCATGATCAAGCAGGCTTCATCCCGGGGATGCAAGGCTGGTTCAACATACGCAAGTCTATAAACATAATTCACCACATAAACAGAACCAAAGACAAAAACCACATGATTATCTCAATTGATGCAGAGAAGGCCTTTGACAAAATTCAACAGCCCTTTATGCTAAAAACCCTCAATAAACTAGGTATTGATGGAACGTATCTCAAAATAATAAAAGCTATTTATGACAAACCAACAGCCAATATCATACTGAATGGGCAAAAAGTGGAAGCATTCTCTTTGAAATCTGGCACTAGACAAGGATGCCCTCTCTCACCACTCCTATTCAATATGCTACTGGAAGTTCTAGCCAGAGCAATCAGGCAAGAAAAAGAAATAAAGGGTATTCAAATAGGAAAGGAGGAAGTCAAATTGTCTCTATTTGCAGATGACATGATTGTATATCTAGAAGACTCCATCGTCTCAGCCCAAAATCTCCTGAAACTGATAAGCAACTTCAGCAAAGTCTCAGGATACAAAATCAATGTGCAAAAATCACATGCATTCCTATACACCAATAACAGACTTAGAGCCAAATCAAGAACGAACTGCCATTCACAATTGTTACAAAGAGAATAAAATACCTAGGAATACAACTAACAAGGAACGTAAAGGACCTCTTCAAGGAGAACTACAAGCCACTGATCAACGAAATCAGAGAGGACACAAACAGATGGAGAAACATTCCATGTTCATGGTTAGGAAGAATCAATATCGTGAAAATGGCCATACTGCCCAAAGTAATTTACAGATTCAACGCTATTCCCATCAAGATACCAATGACCTTCTCCACAGAACTGGAAAAAAAACACCTTAAACTTCATATGGAACCAAAAGAGAGCCCGCATAGCCAAGTCAATTCTAAGCAAAAAGAACAAAGCAGGAGGCATCACACTACCGGACTTCAAACTATACTACAAGGCTACAGTAATCAAAACAGCATGGTACTGGTACCAAAACAGAGATATAGACCAATGGAACAGAATAGAGGCCTCGGAGGCAACATAACATACCTACATCCATCCGATCTTTGACAAACCTGACAAAAACAAGCAACGGGGAAAGGATTCCCTGTTTAATAAATGGTGTTGGGAAAACTGGCTAGCCATGTGCAGAAAGCAGAAACTGGACCTCTTCCTGATGCCTTACACTAAAATTAACTCCAGATGGATTAAAGACTTAAACATAAGACCCAACACCGTAAAAACCCTAGAAGAAAATCTAGGCAAAACCATTCAGGACATAGGCATAGGCAAGGACTTCACGACCAAAACACCAAAAGCATTGGCAACAAAAGCCAAAATAGACAAATGGGACCTAAACTCCACAGCTTCTGCACGGCAAAAGAAACAGTCATTAGAGTGAATCGGCAACCAATAGATTGGGAAAAAATTTTTGCAGTCTACCCATCTGACAAAGGGCTGATATCCAGAATTTACAAAGAACTAAAACAGATCTACAAGAAAAAAACAAACAAGCCCATTCAAAAGTGGGCAAAGGATATGAACAGACACTTTACAAAAGAAGACATACGTGAGGCCAACAAACATATGATAAAATGCTCATCATCACTGGTCATTAGAGAAATGCAAATCAAAACTACATTGAGATACCATCTCACGCCAGTTAGAATGGCGATCATTAAAAAATCTGGAGACAACAGATGCTGGAGAGGATGTGGAGAAATAGGAACACTTTTACACTGTTGGTGGGAGTGTACATTAGTTCAACCATTGTGGAAGACAGCGTGGCGATTCCTTAAGGACCTAGAAATAGAAATTCCATTTGACCCAGCAATCCCATTACTGGGTATATATCCAAAGGATTATAAATCATTCTACTGTAAGGACACATGCACACGAATGTTCACTGCAGCACTGTTTACAATAGCAAAGACATGGAACCAACCCAAATGCCCATCGATGATAGACTGGACAGGGAAAAT